>NC_072389.2:45432044-45736082 GCF_028885625.2 Pongo pygmaeus
GATGTGTCATCCAGCCCCCATAATTTTAGAGCGGGAAACAGGTCCAGAGAAGGAAAGTGGGTCCTGAGGCCACACAGCTAATTAATGGCAGAGTCAGTTTCCAGCCCAGGGATCCCCAGCTGCCTGCCCAGCACTCTTGCTACCCAGGCTGAACCCCCACCCCCATGCTACCAAGGGGCCCGTGCAAGAGCAGGCAGCAGCCACTGGGTAACTTGATGGCTTGGAAGAGGCGGCCTGGCCTGACACATTGGGAGGCTGGGCAGGTCCCCCCTTTGCTCCTGTTGTGCTATTTGGGTGCCTCCTGCCATCCCCCTGCATTCTGCTAGACCTGAAACCACAGCCCAGCCCACGCTTGTCAGTCAAGTGCTTCCCGAGGATAAACTTTGCACACGGCACCCAGGCCACTCTTGGGGACCAGGCCACTCTCTGATGAAGAGATCTAACTAGTCTATAAATTGATTGATTGAAGTTCTTTAGTTCTTTTTGTCCCAGGTAACTTCATGTCTTAAGCCAAAGAAGGGAGTCATGATGAGTGTCAGAGATGAAACAGATTCTGGGGCAGAGGGTAGGGGAGGCACCTGGGAGGCCCTGTTCTTCAGGTGATCTTCTTATCAGTGTAGACTTTTGACCCCAGGTGGGCATTTACATGTCCAATAGCCACCATCAGAGGTCAGTTCCCAGAAGCAGGAGGCCTGTCACTTGTCGCCGGTCACCAGGCCCAAGCTAGACAAGAAGACTTTTTCTGTTCCACTAGAGTGGATCTTGCTGATGATGTGTCTGGGATCCAGAAAGGTGGGGAGAGGTAGAGGTCTCAGATCCTGGGGAGGGATGGGGCCGGCCCCAGGGGGAAGAATGCAAGACCGCCAGTGAGCAGGCATTCCGGGCTCCTGTCGAGGAGAGGGTGGTCAGGACAGGAGGAGGGGCTGCCTCATGGATGATGAGGTCCATCATCCTAGCAGAGGCTGTTGTACCAGCCACTGACGAGGCTGTGGCAGTGGTGTTACCAGAACCCTGCTATGTCAGCATTCAAATAAATGTCCCAGCAGGCCAACCACCCCTGCAGCTGTCAAGGGGTTCTGTCTGGTGTGTGCCAGAATGCTGGAGAAGGGAGGACCCTGAGAAGGATGGCAGCATGGCACAGACACGCCGTGTGGCAGTTAGACAGGTCATGCCTTCTGACCTAGGGTACATGCAGAGGTCCACAGACTCTGAGGCCAGCTAGTTAGTTTTGTGCATCTGGAGTTTTGTACATCTGGAGCTAAGGTGTTCTGCCCAAAGTGCTGGAGGTGGGCCTCAGGCAACAAATACCCTGCTTCCTCACACCCCCTTTTCTTCCTTGGAGCTTGGGCCTGGGCCCTCACCTAGTCAGGCACAGGCCTCCACTCCCCCACACTCACCTGTCCTTCCTGAAAGTCAGCCACTGGGCTCCACGCAGGGGTGTCACAGTCAGAGCCCTTCTCCAGCCTCAGACCTGGGGCAGTCACTGGAAGCTCAGAAGAGAGAAGACAAGACAATGAAAGTTTCCCATTCAAGGAGGCATCCAGCTGTTAGTTCTGCCAGCAAAAATGCCAGCCAGAGAGCTAAACTGCCAGCAAAAGATATTTGGATGGAACTTTGGAGGCCATTAAGAGCAGGCACTGCAAAGAAATTGTAGCGAGAAGATATTAAATGAATCCATCATGTCTCTAAAATGAGTGTCCTTACCACAGATCTGGCTCTTGCTATTCCCCAGCCCTTCCCAGGGTAGCCCAGGATGTACCTGGGACGGGCGCCACAGCCTGCAATGGTCCCTGCATCTGAGGAGCTCCTCCCAGGTCACCAGGCCCTTTTGGGACTGTCAAGCAGGTTTAGCCCCCAGTGTCAGCTTGTGTTTGGGGAGGATGGTTTTATATATTCTTGTTGGCACGGGAAGCCTAGTACAGATGCAGAACCTGAGGGAAAGGCAGGCAGCCAGAGAGAGGCTCGAGGTTCTGCTGAGGCCCAGGGTATCAGCAGGACACATCTGTCCAGCAGCTGGGCGGGGACCCATGGACTTTTCCAAAACAGCTAACCAGGCCCCAGACAGTGCTACTCCCTGGCGCTGGGCTCTCTTTCCAGAACCTGGGGTGAACAGACCTGTTGGGTTGATTTAGTAGCAAGTGGTAGCCTTGTTTTCTGGACGAATCCTGGGATTCTACTCGATGGCACATCAAATCAAGCTCCAGTGTGCATGCCCAGAGTCGGGGAGGGGAGCTTTCTCCTTGGTCCCTTCTGCAGCTGTGAGGGCTGAGGGTTAAGAACCTCTCACCCCATTTGGGGGTGCTGCTCCTCCATAGCCCTGTACCCCAGTGCTCTAGACCTCATTATTCCATCACCTTCCCCAGGGAGGGAGGTACTCTTTCCATTACATGCATCAGGAAACTGAGGCCAGAAACATGCTGTAAGTCTTGAGAAGCAAGAGGGCTCCCATCCGCAGGACTCCATGGCTCTGCAGCTAGACTCTGTCAACTTCCCTCCCGCCTGGGGACCCCAAGGGCCTGGCAGTGTCAGCTCCCTCGGCTCACACTTCCAGATGCTCGGAGGTTCAGAGGTTTGCACCTCCCTCTTGGTCCCATCAGCAGAGACAGATGGGTGGTCCCATCAGGGTGAGGAGCAGGAAGAAGCAGGTGCTGGGCAGCCTGGAGGAGAGGGGGAGGAAGGGATTTTCTCCCAAGAGTGCCTCTCTCCCAGGCTTCGGGCTCCAGGGTGAGTGGGCAGCGACCCCTCTAGGAGCCCCGGCTCCGCAGGGCTCCTCCTGCCAAGCATCCAGCCCACGTGCCCCCACCTCCCCGGCAGGTCCTGCTTGAGGGCCTGAGGCGACTGGGCCATCTGGGTCTGTGAAGGGCAGATGTGGGATGCAGGAACTTCAGGCAGGGTGCTGGCTTGTGGCCAGGAAAGCCTAGCACCTGATTCCTAGCAGGGAACTCAGTGACAGAGTGGGGGAACCTGAGGACCCCTCTGCCCCTCACACCCGGTGCCGTGTGGGGGTCCTCATGTGTTACACAGAAATAGGAAGGGACAGTCCTCCTACCCCCGCCCCCAGCCCTCTTGTGTCTCGTGTGACAGCCTGCCTGGGCAGTGATTTTTTTTAAATACAAATGCCTTATATTAAGGTCTGAGTTGGTCTCTCCCCACTGCCTGTTCAAACATTCCATGGCACCAGCAGCCTCTAAGCAGCAGAGTTGAGAGAACCACCTTTGGGGTCAGATACGCTTCCGTTCAAATTCCAGCTCCTCCACTCAGTAACTGGCTTACTTAGTCTTTCTGGACTGGATAACAAAATACTATGGACTGGTGGCTTATAAACAACAGAAATTTATTTCTCACAGTTCTGGAAGCTGAGAAGCCCAAGAGCAAGGTGCTGGCAGATCTGGTGTCTGGTGAGGGCCTGCTTCCAGGTTCAGAGCTGGCTGTCTTTTTGCTATAACCTCACATGATGGAAAGGGCCAGGGATCTCTCCGGGGGCCTCTTTCATAAAGGCATGAATCCCATTCATGAGGGCTCTGCTTTCGTGACTTAATCACCTGCCAACAACCCCGCCTCCTAATACCCTCGTATTAGTGATTAGGTTTCAACAGATGAATCTTGGGGGGGACATAGGTTTCAACAGATGAATCTTGGGGGGACACAAACATTCAGTCTCTAGCAGTAATTATGAGACCTTCATCTGTTCTTTAACCACTCCGAGCCTCAGTTTCCTCATTTGTAAAATGCGAACAATAATTGTACAGGACTTCCATCCCAGGGTTCCTGTGAAGACTAAGGGAGGTAGCACCGGTACATAGCTTTGTACGGGGCCTGGCCCACGGGAAGCATGCCATCATTGGCAGCCATTACTATTTCTATTATTAGGGGAGGGCTGAGTTGCCCAGAGGAAGGAGTCTGAACGGAGTAAAAGAGCTTGTTAGTCGCCTTCCTCATCCTCAGGAAACTTTTCAAGTCATGGAGCAGAAAGATGCAGGGAAGGGATAATGTGTTTGTCTTTCTAAACCACAAGCTGATCCCTATCTTTCCTCTTTGGCCCTAGCCCGAGCACTCAGCCCTGGCTGTTGGCACTCAGATGTTACAACAGGCCCCGACAGCCACAGGCTGAGGGATAACCAGGAAGTGCCTGCCCCACCCGATGTGCCCACCTTGCTGCCCTCCCAGACCATACTGGCCTGCCAATGCCTCTGAGATGGCACCACTCCAAGAGTCGTCCCCTGGCGAACTGTCTGTTTTGGGTGTCTCTTTCAGAGATCCTACCCAATTTGTAGAATGGGAGTGCCTGGGCAATTCCTTCAACCAGAAGGTCTGTGCCAGCAGCCAAGGCTCCTCAAAGGAGGATGTGCCTGGAGCCCCCTGTGCTCAGCATGGCAACCTGGGAACAAGGCCAAAGGGTGGCACATGGATGCTGCAGGAGACACTGTCCCCAGACTGCTCCTGACACTTCCTGTGCTGTTGCTCTGCCCCTTCCTCATGGGCAGGGCTGAGCTGGGCATGGATCAGAGGAGAATAGAGAAGGGGGAGAGTCACACACAGGAATTAATCACTCAGGACCTACCCTGAATGGATGATTCAGTGTGTATCCCCAGCTGTCTCAATGTGTGGGGAAGGGGGTGGCAACGGGGCGGATCATGCAACCCAGTGCAGCTGAACCTCGTGTAGACGAGACTGGAAGTGCAGAAAACTGGCGTTGTGAGGGACCTGAGGGATTCCCTAGTCTAGTCTTGTATCCAGTTCTCTGGCCTACCCAACTGACAGTTATTCTTGAATACCTCCAGTGATGGGGGACTCATTACCTCCTTGGTCAGTCTGACCCTCTGCCTCTCTCTCAAGGCCCCAAACCCACTGTAGCTCCCAAGGGGTGGGAGGAACCCAGGGTTTCCTAGAGTTATTCTCTATAGGGTGAGGATGGGACTTGGCTAGTCGCCATTCTAGGGTACCTAAGCCTGGATTCAAACCAAATTAAATACCAGTTCATTTCTGGTAATAATCTAACATTCATACTTTATTGTAGTTCTGTTCAAAAGTACTGCTTGGATCTGTGATTTAGGTATATAAGGCATTTGTAGTAAAAGAAAATAATTCACATGTGCATTCACGAATCAGTAAAAATAATTTAGGGTGTCGATTCTAGGTTAGACAATATAATGCGTTTCATTCTAGCTTTGGTTCATGGTTCATTTCAAATCCTCAGCAACCAATCTCTCCCACCTCCACACAGCACTTTCTGCTTCTGCAGCCAGCATTCGACCAGTGTACCCATGTCCTTGGGTAATGAATCTGTGGGGGGAGCCATTCTGGTATCACCTGGTCCCCCTCCCACTGCCCCCTCATCCGAGGCCTAGCAGTCAGCTTCCTGGGTGACCACAGGAGGTCAGAGTTTGTCTAAGCGGGTCAGGCCTACAGTATTGTCCAGTCAGAGGAAAGAGAAAGAATCCGCGTGGGAAAGACACAAAGAGGAGGAGGAGGAGGAGACGACAGAGTAAGGGGAGGAGAACAGAAACTAAAAATAAATATGTGTTGGGGATGTTGGGGATGGCAGCAGGGTATGGTTAGCTGGCTGGCTCCCACACCACTGTCCCACAGCACACAGGGCCAGCATCTGCACCTGGCACCATGCTTTCCCTGGGAAAGCTGAGGGCATTGGGCTTGTGGTGCAGCCACACAGGGTACAGACCTGTTTGGGACTGGCAGGTTCCCACGGGTTGCCTGAGCTCTATTTGGTGGGCGCCTTAGAGTAAATTGTGTGAAACCAATACAGCCTGTAATGCAAAAGATTGAGCCGTGAGTAGATTGATGCGTCTAAAGAATCAGTGAACAAAAATAAGTGGCCATAGTGACCTCAGTTAATCATTGAAGTCTGAGGTGCCCAACAATGATTTTTAAAATCCCTGCACTGTCCTTGGTCCCTGCTCTCTGACACTGGCAGTCACCCAGCCACCACTTGACGGCAGCCATTTGGGGTCCACATGTACTGAGTTTCCAAGCCAGAACCTCCTCAGCACTCAGCCAGCACACAGCCTCTCTCTGGGGGCCCAAGACAAGGAGAGCAAAGGTCTTCTCACTTCTTTATCTGGGGAAGAGACAGGTGATCCCTGTCCCTTCCCCCAGTATAGAAAACACCCTGTACCCCAAAAGAAACATGGCACAGGGGCAGCCAGGAGTGAGCCCCTTGGAATGGCCATTCGGATCTTAGGCAGGGACTGCTGAGGACAAGCAGAGGATGCCGACTCTGGAACAAAATCACCCGCGGAGGGGCTCCGGAACAGGCCCTAGCCGCTCTGGGGGTGCGGGTCTAGAACTCTCAGGCTAGAAAGTCCTCAGGACTCAGGACTGCGCAAGGTCCGACAAGGGAACTGGAATCCCTTAAATCCCGCTTTCCTGCCTGCGCAAGGGGCTACCCCAGCACAGTCTTGGGGCCCTGTCCACATGGGACAGATCATCCAAGGTGACAGGTTTTCCGACTCCCGCGTGGGCTCTCCAGGATGTGTGGGTGGGCACACGCGGCCCCGCTCAGGTCGGGGAGAGTCGGCCCGCGGCTCTGGAGCGTGCATCTGCGATGCCAGTGAACGAGGTGATTACACACAGCCGGCGCGCGGCTGGTTCTCCAAGTCGGGTCTCCGCGAGGCGGCCACTGGGCCGTGGAGCCTCAGGCAGGTCCCCGCGGCTGTGGCCAGGCCAGGGCCCGGAGGCGAAGGGCGGGCGGGAGCTGGGGCCAAGCAGGTGTAGAGAAAGAGTTGAGCAGCAGGGCGCCCCTCGGGAAGAGGGGCTCCTGGCCAAGGCCCCAGGGACCCTTGGCAACTTCTCCCGCGCTCTGGGTTCGCCGCCGCGTCCTACCTGAGGCCACACCCTGAAATCAAAATCGCGGTCAGGTGAAGCCGGCGCTGCACCAACGTGTAAGCGCGGCCCCTCCTCGGCGTTCCCGCGCCGAGGTCCCTCCCGCGGAGGGCGGGCCCGGCTCCCACGACCTCTTCGAGCGTTCCTGGGCTTCCCGCTCCGCAGGTGGGTTCCCCGGCTGCCCTGGAGGGTCGCGGCGAGAGGACGGGCCTCCCAACACGCGCGGCCCCCTTCCTGGGTGCCCATGTCCCGAAGTTCGGGACCAGCCGGCGCCAGGCGAGGGGCCTTGGGCGCAGGCATCTGGAGCTCCGCGCCCCTGGAGCGAGACCTCCCTCCGCGGGCGCCCGCCCGGCGCGGGGCATTCGCGTCCCCGAGAGGGCGCAGCAGTGGGGCCTGCGAGCTGGGGCCGGGTGGCTGCGCCGGGTCGGAGTGCGGCTGGAGAGGGGCCGCCCCGGAAGCGGTGCTGCGCCCAACGTCCCCTTCTCCCCGTAAGCCCCGCAAGGAGCCTGCCGCCTCTTGCACCTGAGCCAGGAGTTCAGTCGGGAGGCGGGCGCGGGGCGGTTCCCAGCGCCTGGACGCCAGCCAGTCGCAACACCCGCGGGAACACTTGCTACATTTGCCATAATGCATTTCTGATCTGTTTCCGCGCAGGCCTGCGGAGGACTGGCCCAGCAAGGTCCCAGGTCTTCCCTCTCCTCAGCGCCTAAGAGAGCGGCCCAGTGCGGGTGAGGAGTCGCAAGGAAGAGGCGGAAGGCGCCGGAAGGTGAGTGAGCGAGCGGCCCCCGGCCCTAGAGCCTTCTAAACCCATTTCGAAGAGCAGGCAGGGAGGGACAGTGGGCAGGCAGGTGGCCCTCCTGGGCTGGCTCCTCCTTGGTACCGCAAGGCAGCGGAGGTGGTCCCTTCCAGGTGCTGTCTCTCGATCCTTAGTGGGTGCATGTTAAGTCACTTACACCACTTTGCCCCATGGCCCCACGGTAGGCTGGTAGACGTCAAGACCTCAAATGGCCCGCCCTGCCCCCGGGCCCATCTTCAGGTCTGATGCCTGTCCTGGGTGAGGGTGTCACCGTGGCAGAGTGCAGGGAATTCATGCCGGGGAAGAGGTTCCCAAACAGGAAGGGTGGTGGCAGGCCCAGTGGCTGTGCAGGATAGGGTGGGAGGCAGCCGCGGGAGACTCCTGCAGGAGTCACAGGTGAAGCTGCCGCTCCACACATCCCAGCCCACCGCTCATTCCCCAGATCTCCAGACCTGCTCAGGTGGCATCCGATCTGGAGTGTAGGTGCTGCTAGGAGCACTGGAGGCTAAGCTATGAAGAGCTCCCAGGGTGTAGGTTGCATTTTCTGTATCTTGCCCCATTCTGGTGGTTTTTTGGGGGCTTTTCTGACTTGTTTTTCTGGGTGAAGGGGGCAGAGGGGCTCAGGTCTTTGTCCATGCTCGTTTTTGGTGGCCAGTGTGGCACAGGTTGCCACACTGGGTAAAAAAACGCCTGGTTCCATGCAAGGTGAGGTTCAGCCTGCAATGCCGTGAATTCTCCTCCATAGTATATAGGACAGTGGCCGAAGACACATTTGGAACCGAAGAGAGTGGGGTTTGAATCCATCCAGACTTTGCCTTTGACTCCTTAGACAAGTTGCTTCACTTCTCTACAAACTTATAAATGGCCTCATCTGTAAAATGGGAATGCGAATGCCTTCCTCTTCATAAGGCGGTTGTGGGGAGTAACTGCCTCATCAGCCTCCAGCTGCTATGTTGGGAAGGGCTAAACCACTCCAAGTTCTCCCATCCTGGAGAGCTTTGAGGGCAGTCTGGCTGTTTGGCAAGCTATTGTCAGAGGGTATTAGAGCAAAGCAATAGGAATAAAGTAAAGGTAGGGGTCCTTGGAGGGCGAGTAGTGAGAGACCCTAATTCAGGGTCTCTGGACCTCATGGTGACCCAGGGAAGGGGCCATTTCTGGAAGAGGATCTGGCTTGGGCATCAGAAACAGCAGCGCCCCCTGCACATCACACATGTTCATGTGTTCATGGGTGACCCTGGAACTTCAAATGTTGCCTGGAACAGAGGGAGCCTCTGGCTTGAGCTTCCAGTCCCATCTCTGCTCTGCATAGCTGTGTGATCCAGGGCAGGTCATTTGACTTCTCTGGGCACTGGGCATTGTGGATGAGCCTGGAGTTTGGAGTCGGAGAGATCTGACTTTGAATCCCAGCTCCACACTTACTGTCTTGGACAATTACTTCTCTCTGAGCCTCAGTTTCTTCATCTGTAAAACAGAGCTCACAGTAGCTACAATTAGCCATTAGATGCACTAATAAAAAGCACCTAGCACAGTCTCTCCATGTGGTAGGCACTTTATAAGCATACCTTTCTTTTCTTACCTCCTCCTCCTCTCTCCAGCTCCCTGCTGTCTTTAAAATGGGCCCAGCAAAGCAGGTTCAGCCCAACTCACAGTGGTGTTGTGAGTGTAAAGTAAGGAGGTGAAATAGAGGTCTGGAAAGTTAAGAGCTGTAGAAAAAAAGGCAATCTTGTGATTAGGGATGCCAGAGGTTCCTTCTAGCTAGGCATTGAGGACCCTATGCTAAGGACTCAGACCTCTGTGTGCAGAGGCTGTTGAGAATCTAGGGTAGGCCGGGCGCGGTGGCTCACGCCTGTAATCCCAGCACTTTGGGAGGCCAAGGTGGGCGGATCACGAGGTCAGGAGATCAAGACCACGGTGAAACCCCATCTCTACTAAAAATACAAAAAAAATTAGCCGGGCACGGTGGTAGTCCCAGCTACTCGTGAGGCTGAGGCAGGAGAATGGTGTGAACCCGGGAGGCGGAGCTTGCAGTGAGCCGAGATCGTGCCACTGCACTCCAGCCTGGGCGACAGAGCAAGACTCCGTCTCAAAAAAAAAAAAAAAAAAAAAAGAATCTAGGGTAGTGAGAGGGTCCCTGGCTTGCAGCCCTCCCAGGAAGCCATTCTTCAGGTCTTGCCTTAGAAATAACCGCACGCCTAGGAAAGCCCAGTGCTGTGCAGCAGGAGAGGATAGGCAAGGGTTGGGATTCAAGGTACAGTAAACGGAGGTCAGAGGGCTGGTATAGCCTGAGCTGCTGCTGGACCGCAGCACTGTCCATGCAGGCTGAAACTGGGCCCAGGAGGAGGGCCTGAGTCAATATTGACCTTCCTTGGCTGGCCGGCCTGCTCTTCAGCCTCTCATTCAGCTGGAGTGTTGACACAAGTGACTGAACGAGCTGTATTATTGTATTCTTTTAAACAGCAGCCCATTATCTCTCCCCTGGGGATTCACTGGGGCCAGTGGTATGGGAATGGTGACAAAGGCAGGGAGCCCAAACATTTTGCCAGGTCGCATGTCATGCTGTCTGCCCTGGCCCACGCTGCATCTCTCTGGGTCCCTCAAGTGGGACAGCAGAGCTTCAGGGTCCTGCTCATCCTCCTGGGGCCGCTCCACACTTCAGCACACTGACCCTGAGCAGGTTGTCTGAATCTTGTAGGTATCCACATGAGGGCCACAACCTGCATCTAGGACCCTCCTCCCCTGCAGGTGACAGCTGAGCAGAAAAGCAGATGAAATTTCCTTCCCCCATGTATTTTGGGGGCCAGGATAGGGTGCTGGGGTGCCGCCTCTCCTGACTCTCGAGTCACGTGAAGAGGAGCAGGTGGCAGACTCAGACCCCAGTAGAGGCTGAGGTGAGACAGAGTTCAGCTCCACACAAGGATCAGCGAGGGGACAGAGGGGACAGAAGGCAGGGGCTGCAGGGGGAGCTTTTCATCGCTGAATGAGTTCTAGCAGAGTGCGGGCAGCCTCCTGTTGGGAATGCCAGAGGGACTGAAATTTGGGCCAAGGGGAAGGTCAGACCCCGTCAGGAGTCCCACAGATCTTGCATTACCATCTCTTCTGGCTGCAGAAGGATGGCCTAGAGCAACACCTGTTTGGAAGAAGCAAACTAAACCACACAGGAGCGAGGATTTCCTCTCGTTTACCATGGTCCCCAGAGCCTGGAGTAGAGTAGGTCCATAATAGTTACTTTCTGAATAAAGGAATAGTATAATTTCCCAGCTGGGCACGGTGGTATGCTCCTCTAGTCCTAACCACTCAAGTGACTGAGGTGGGAGGGTGGGTTGACGCCAGAAGTTCGAGGCTGCAGTAAGCTCTGATCGCGCCACTGCATTTCAGCCTGGGCGACTGAGCGAGACTCTGTCTCTAAAAAAAATTTTTTTTTTGAAACAAACTTCTGAAAGTAAAGTTTGAGAAAAATCCTTCTGGCCAATGAGAATATTCCAGTGAAAGGCTGTCTTCTGTTCACGGTAATTCTCAGCCAAGGGGTCAGGTGAGGCCTGTCACCTGTCAGAATGTGTGTGGGATGACAGTTCCCAAAGGGGGTTACAAAGAAGTCAAGAAACCCTGCTGCAGGTCTCAGCACATCAGGGCCCAGCCCTGGAGGTGACAGGGTCGTCTGGAGGCCACTCTGACAGGTTGGTGATGGTAGTAGAGTAGTTTCCTAAGTTTTGTAGCACTCAGGGGGCTCACCTCTGTCTTGGGGCTGTGATTCTAGGATAGGCCCTTCCCCAAAGTGTCTCGGGTGGGCCTGAGAATAACAGAGGGTGGTGGCAGGAGCAGACGGCCACTGCAGCCAAGTTCACATCAGGTCCTGGGTCAGACTCATGTCTGCCCCTTCTTTGCCTCTCGGCTTGTACGAGTCACTTAGTCTCTCCTTCTCTGCATAATGGAGACAGTACTAGTGCTACCTCACAGGCTTATGGCAAGGAGATCACATGTGTGAAATGCTCAGCCCGGAGCCTGCTACTTAGGACTTACGCTAGGCTCTTCCTGAGCGACGACCATGAGAACTATCCAAAGCTCCTCCGTGAGCAGGAACAGATGCTCCCCCTCACTGTGCCTGGAGAAGCTGGCAGAGGTGAATTAATCCATCCCTTGTCACCTACAAAAATGCCGAGGCCTACAGAAGGCGAGTAGGCCAAGGTCACAAGCCGGGACTTAGGAACACCAAGCCCAAGGTCCACGCTGAGCCAGCGCTCGGCCTTGTGGCCCAGGACTTGAGCCCTGATAAGCAGACCCTGAGCCTCTCTGTGAGAAGCCTGGGCATGCCACCCCCCTCTCACTCCCTGGCACCTCGAGCAACCCAGGAGCTGGCCCACTAGGCAGCGGCCTCCTCTCTTCCCAGTCACCCGGAAATGGCAGGGAATTCCACTAGCTTCATTTCTAACAGCTTCCCAGCAATCCCAGCGCTTACACAACCAACCCCATGCTGACCCCTCCAGGTGGCTGCAAACCCCTTTAGACTCACTTTCTGGAAGCCAGCTTCCCAGCCTCACAAACTCCTTTAGACTCACTTTCTGGAAGCCAGCTTCCCAGCCTCAGCGCGTTCTTGTGAATCCCTTCGCTGGCCTGTGTCCTTTCCTTGAAAGGGACTCAATATGTGCAAACAGCCCAAACTCACTCTAGGCCAGGTCTGGAGGTTCAGGTGGGTGACCACGTGGGATACCACCACTTCTGGTGAAAAGCGGGGTGACGGGTTAGGAGGACAGCTGAGGTGGGCTCACAACGGCCCCAAAGGCAGTTCCCAAAGAGAAGTTCTGGAAATACCAGAGCATGTTTGAAACAGGCAGGTACATTCCCAAGGGGTCTGCCTCGCACAGCAACGCTCATTTGAATGCCCCTGCTCTGGCTTGAGGTTTAAAGGCAGACTCATCCTCTATAGTGCCACCCTGCATTTGTGGGGCCCTGATGACTCTGGTGGCCCTGGCATCCCAGGGCCCGGCCCATGGATGTCTCCTCTCCAGGGAGGAGACGTTGTTGGGGAGGGTGGCCCACCCACAGTGCAGCTGCTTTTCTCAGCTGTGGACACTAGACCAGCCAAGCCTCAGAGCCATGCTCTGGGAATCCCCTTGTCTCTGTGGAACAGTAGCACCCGACACAAAACTTACACACCCCCTCCTCAAGCCAAGCCTGTGGGTTGCCTGGCTTCAGGCTGAGCCCCTACAGAGCGGCTGTGGACGCATCCTGTGCTGGACAGAACACACACCTGCTGTTTCTGTGGCTTTTCCTAGATGCCAGGCCCTGACCATCACAGCCCCCACCATGACCTCTTGGAAACATTTTACTCACCCCTTGCTGGGTAGAAAAACACCTGGTTCCTTGCAAGGTAAGGGTCAGCCGGCAAGTTAGGACAGCCCCAGGCCCCCTGGCCTCTGACTCACAGGTCAGCCCAGGAAAGAATTTAGCAGGCTTCTTCCCTGGAGGGGCCAGCCCTGTCCTACACACCTCACGCATATCTCGCCCGTTTCTGTTCATAAAGACCTCCAGGGAGGGAGAAGAACCACAGCCGACTCAGTCCGGGGTAAGCATGGTGGATGGAGCAGGGGCTCTGGAATCAGATCTGGGTTCAAACCTCAACTCAGTCATTTCCTGGTTCTGCGGCCTCAGGCAAGCTATTTGAGCCTCATCTGGATTTGTGGATAACAATTCCTTCTCTCAGGGTTGCTGTGAGGGTTAAATGAGCTAACCCTCGGAAGGGGCTTAGCACATAATAGGTGCTCAAGAAAAGTTTCTTCTCTTTCTGTGTCTGAGACTGCTGCTCCTCCAACACCACTGTCCCACTCCTCAGTGACCCCAGGTACATAGCTCCCTCAACTGTCCACCAGCTCTGCCCTCAGGTTTACTGGGGGTAGCAGTATTTCCTCCAGAAAGCCTGTGCCAGGAACTGTCGGCCCCTACTGGCCAGGCTCCGGCTGGAGGAAGCCCCACAGCAGGGGAGCTTCCTTCTTGAACTGGTTTGGGCTGGACCCTTCCCTTCCAGGCCTAGGGCATCCCCTCTGATGCAGTCATGGGTCAGCCAGCAGGAAGATGTCTGCAGACATCCAGAAGAGAAAAGTTCAAAGCAGTCCTCACACACGGCAGTGCCTTTCCAGCCTGAGGTGGAATCTTCAGTGTGGCCTCCCTCCCCTGTGTTAAGGCGAAGTGTCAGCCAGGAGGGGCTGGAGCTGTGCCCGAGCTGGCCAGCCCGTTCTGCTTGTTTCCACTTCAGGGTCTTAGGCTCACATCACTTCTTTCAAGCTAGGCAGGAGAAATGGCAGGGTCTGGCTCTCTGAGGGGGAGTCCCACTCCTTCCTCCTTCTGGTGTCTTCTTGGAGGAAAGCTCCTCTTCTAGATGAATTACGCGCAGATGGAGATGCTAGAGTGGCGACAGTAACAGCTGGCATGGCCTGTTTGACTTAACCTTGGGGCCCCATGGCTGGTGCAGCACCCACCTCCCTCAGCCCAGTGGCCTTGGAGACATGGATGGGAAAAGGAGCCCTGGAAATGGCAAGCGGAGGCCCTGGCTGACCGGGTGGGCATGCTCTGAGGACACAGCCTGATGCTGGGGCGAGGCAGGGCACGTTTTGTCCTGGGTGATTCACTCGCGATGACCAGGGCAACACTGGTCCCATTCAGGTGGGCGAATGTCTCAGGCACTCAGTCTCCATGGATCACTCTTCTCTGTATTTAAAAATATTTTGGTTTTGGCCAGACGCGGTGGCTCACGCCTGTAATCCCAGCACTTTGGGAGGCTGAAGGTGGGTGGATCACCTGAGGTCAGGAGTTCAAGACCAGCCCAGCCAACATGGTGAAACCCTATCTCTACTAAAAATACAAAAATTGGCCGGACGTGGTGGTGCACACCTGTAGTCTCAGCTACTTGGGAGGCTGAGGCAGGAGAATCACTTGAACCTGGAAGGCAGAGGTTGCAGTGAGCCAAGATCGCACCACTGTACTCCAGCCTGGGCAACAGAGTGAAACTCTGTCTCAAAAAAAAAAAAATTGTTTTTTTTTTAGAGAAGCAATCCGTCGTCTTTAAGGAAAACTTAGAAAAAGAATAGAAAGCTAGAATAGAAGGAGATCACCTGTAGCCCCACCAGGTAAATGGGTCAACTAATATTTTGATGTATTTCCTTCAAATAGCCATTGTATTCACACTGCATTGACAAATTACCATAGGCAAAATCTTTAAAAATCCCCTACCCCTAATCTATATCATCAAGAATTCCACTTTGGGCAAAGTAAGCCTTGATAGTTTAATTTGTGTCTGGGACCCATGAGTGTGGACAGGTTTAGGCCCCAGCAGGTCATGGGATCCAGGAGAGCCCACCAAACCGGGCCCCTCATAATGACCACACTGGACCTGAGGGAGGTGACAGCCAGGCTACGGGTGCCTGCCGTCACTCCCACCAGCTTTATTATTTTACCTTTCACATTGAGGTCTGTGATCTGTCTGCATAATTTTGGAGTATGATATGAGCTCATTCTTCTGGGTTCATTTTTTTTCCATGCAGATATCAAATTACTTCAGCTACATTTATTAAAAACATCATCCATTCCCCCAGCATGTCGCAGGGTCACCTTTGTCATTAATCAAACGACCTCATAAGAGTGGGTCTATTTTTGGATTCTCTCTTCTGTTCCATTGGTCTATTTGTCAATCTTTTTGCCAATTCCATACTAAATTAATTATTGTAGCTTTCTAATAAATCTTAATATCTATTTAGTATAATCCTCCAACTTCGTTCATTAAGATTGTCTTGGCTATTCCTGGTTCTTTATGTTTCTGTATACATTTTAGAATCAGTTCATCAATTTCTACCAAAGGAAATATGCTGGGATTTTGTTTGAGATTTAAATAAATCTGCAGGTTAACTTGGGAATAATTGACATCTTTACAGTATTGAACCTTCTCATCTATGAACATTCTTTAATATCTTTAATAATGTTTTGTATTTTCCAATATAAGGACTTTGTACATCTTTTTGTTAGATTTATTCTAGATATTTTGTATTTTTAATGTAAAATGATACCTTTTAAAAAATTTCATTTTTTTTTTTTTTGAGACAGAGTCTCGCTGTGTCGCCCAGGCTGGAGTGCAGTGGCCCGATCTCGGCTCACTGCAAGCTCCGCCTCCCAGGTTCACGGCAATCTCCTGCCTCAGCCTCCTGAGTAGCTGGGACTACAGGTGTCTGCCACCATGCCCGGCTAATGTTTTGTATTTTTAGTAGAGTCGGGGTTTCACCGTGTCAGCCAGGATGATCTCTATCTCCTGACCTCGTGATCCGCCCGCCTCGGCCTCCCAAAGTGCTGGGATTACAGGCGTGAGCCACCGTGCCCGGCCCTTTTTAAAAATTTCATGTTGTTACTGGTATGTAGAAATCCAGTTGATTTTTTAAAATATTGACCTTGAGCCTGGGCACGGTGGCTCATGCCTGTAATCCCAGCACGTTGGGAGGCTGAGGCGGGTGGATCACAAAGTCAAGAGATCGAGACCATCCTGGCCAACATGGTGAAACCCCATCTCTACTAAAAATACAAAAATTAGCTGGGCGTGATGGCGCGCGCCTGTAGTCCCAGCTACTCGGGATGCTAAGGCAGGAGAATCACTTGAACCCGGGAGGCGGAGATTGCAGTGAGCTGAGATCACACCACTGCACTCCAGCCTGGGCAAGATAGCGAGACTCCATCTCAAAAAAAAAATATATATATATATATATATATATATTGACCTTGAATCAGGGACCTTTTAAATTCACTCCCTTAATCCCAGTTTTATGTAGATTCTCCCACATTTTCTACTTACACAGTCATGTTGTCCCACGCAGTGTTGGCCTCACCAAATTTCAGATGAGTCCTAGCTGCCTCCCTTTAGGTGGTTGATTGGTTGATTTTCCAGAGCTAAGTAATGGCCTCTGGTTTCTAAAGCTCTACTCCCTTGCCCCCAAAGCCTGAGCTCAGCTGATTGCTTCTGCAAACTCCCACCCTCACCATCACCACTCCTGGCCCTGAGACACCCTCTGGGCTGTCCTTCTTTCTTCTCCAGCCTCCCTGCTGCCTCTGGGAAGAACTTGTTCCAGAATGGCTCACTATTAGAATGGACTCAGGAGAGGCTCCCAGAGTCAGAGACCATTTGCTAAAGATGCTCTCCCCGTGCATCCCCACAGCAAAAGCTGAGCGCTTGGGTGGAGCAGGGGAGTTGGGGAGAGGGGTGTTCTGGGGTGGGTGGTGGGGGGCGGATTCACCAGCTCTTCTTCAGCTGCAGTCTGCGTCCCTGCACCTCCAGAAGACTTCACAGAGCTAGGGAGGAGGGCAAAACAGGCAGCTCAACTAATCCAGGGATAGCAGGTCTATCCAAGGGACTGGGGGAATAGACCTGCTGAATAAAGACTCTTCTGTAGCAAAAGGCAAAGGCTGTAATCCCAGCACTTTGGGAGACCAAGGCAGGTGGATCATTTGAAGTCAGAAGTTCGAGACCAGCCTGGCCAACGTGGTGAAATCCCATCTCTACTAAAAATACAAAAATTAGCCGGGTATGTTGGTGGATGCCTGTAATCTCAGCTATTCAGGAGGCTGAGGCAAGAGAATCACTTGAACCCAGGAGGTGGAGGTTGCAGTGAGCCCAGATGGTGCCACTACACTCCAGTCTGGGCGACAGGGCGGCAAGACTCCTTCTCAAAAAAAAAAAAAGGCAAAGGCCAAAAGGGAGGAGGACAAATTTTACCAAACTATGATGTATATATGGCGAGGTCCCCAGGTCCCAGACCCCTGACATCAGGCATGACCCCTTTGACCGGTAAGTCTGAGCAGAAAGTGGTTTGGTGTTACTCCCAGACTTGTATCTGCCCAAGTGCCAGTGTCTGGAGGGCCTGAGCTTCAAGACAGGGATTCAAAGAGAGGTGACATCACAAGAGAAACAGCCATCATGTATGGGGACTCTGCTTACTTCACACACCCTAAACCCTATGAGCTGTCTTTCATTAACCCCCCTGGCTCAGATCATTTCAGTTACTTGTTCAAAATCTCTCCAAATTAGTGGGAGACTCCCTACAACTCATCTGCAACTCACACAGGTTATTTTATTCCAAAGGGCTTGGTCTGTAAGGGTCCCGCACATGTGGCTCTGCCTCTAGGGAGTGTTTGGTGGACTCCCGAACCTCAAGACCCAGCAGCATGGCTGATATTGAGATGTGACGTGGGCTCTGATATTGGAGTCATGCATGGTGAATTCCTAGTGGGGAACCACTGGCTGTCCAGGGTCCCTGCCTTTCTGCCAGCTGCCTCCCAGATCTGCGACCTCCTTCAGAACCTGCCAAAATGACTAGGAAAATGCTGTTTCCAGAGCAAGAGCCAAAAGAGAACACGACGGCCCTGCACTCCAGATCTTCGGGTGGATGAGTAATCCAAGCTTTCAGTTCAAGAATTATGTTTCAGTTTGTTTCTTGAAGCCTGGAAGTGACCTTTTCAGATACATAAGAACCCAGTGAGCTGTTCTGAGCCTCTTCAGCTCCAAAAGCATTCAAGCGGCAGCCCTGGCCCTGTCTGCCATCAACATGTGATCCCAGGTCCCAGGCTCCCCTGAAGGCAAAACTAGAGCAAACCTTTGGAAGTGTCCCTCCCCTTCCCAGGCCCCCAGTTCCCCCCCCTCAGATCTACCCATGCTATCCATTGCAAGCCTGTGTCACTTCTGTGGATGCAGCTCGGCACGACCTTAGGCAAAGCCAGAATCAGCAAGGCACAGGACACAGGCTTCATTGCAGGTTAAGTGTTTTATTGTTTGTTTGTTTTTTGAGACAGTCTCTCACTCTGTTGCCCAGGCTGGAGTGCAGTGGTGCAATCTCGGCTCACTGCAGCCTCAGCCTCCTGGGTTCAAGCGATTCTCCTCCCTCAACCCCACGGGTATCCGGGACTACAGGCACGTGCCACCAGGCCCGGCTAATTTCTTTGTATTTTTAGTCAAGACAGGTTTTCACCATGTTGGCCAAGCTGGTCTCAAACTCCTAACCTCAGGTGATCCACCCGCCTCGGCCTCCCAGAGTGCTAGGATTACAGGCATGAACCACCATGCCCGGCCCAGGTGACGTTTTACATAGAGCTCCAACACCAGAGAGAAGAGTGTCAAAGGGAGGTGGTGCTCTCTGCCTTCTCTGGAGAGCTTTACCCCTAAGTTAGCTGCCCCTCACCCACCCCAGGCTATCCTCTTGGCTCAGGGCCTTTCTGGAATTGAGGTAAAGCGCGTGGTAACCATGAAGGCCCTTTGGGGGCTCCCTGATACATAATAGTCCCAGACTGGGTGGCATGTCTGTGGTCAGCTGGTTGGCTTTTTATTAATGTATCATATTAACAGGTTCAACCATCCTGGGACAAAGCTGAGTTGTAATAAAAAAAAAAGCCAACAAAAAAATAACTTTAATATACTGTTGGATTCAATTCGATAGTTTTAAGATTTTCATAATTATGTTCCTAAATGATATTGAGTCAAATTTTCCTTTTCTTGTACTCTCCTTATCTGGTTTTAAGAATCAAGGTCATACTCGTTTCATAAAACAAGCTTGCTAACTTTCCTCCCTCTTTCCCCATTTTTAAAATTCGTTGACAGACAGTGGAATGATACTTGTAATGGGCTTTGGATTTTATAAAAACACACCCCCACAGTCTGCCTGCTCCGCAGGGGACTTGGCACAGACAAGAAGACACCTCTTTTCCTTGTTTATAGTCTGCATTGGCTTATTTATGGCACGTTTGTTGTTTCTGGGACTGTCCTGCTGGGAGCCAGCCATTTCCCTGAGGAAACAGAGATGGAGGTGGAGGGAAGCCCTAGGCTTCTAGGGGAGCTGTGCTGGGGGAGGGGAGGGAGCCCTGAACCTGGTGCCCCAGCCCCTGCTGCAGCCATCCCTCTTTCCCGGGCAGGAGCTCAACCTGACTCTGCCCTTACAGGGACCATGTTCCGCAAGAAAAAGAAGAAACGCCCTGAGATCTCAGCGCCACAGAACTTCCAGCACCGTGTCCACACCTCCTTCGACCCCAAAGAAGGCAAGTTTGTGGGCCTCCCCCCACAATGGCAGAACATCCTGGACACACTGCGGCGCCCCAAGCCCGTGGTGGACCCTTCGCGAATCACACGGGTGCAGCTCCAGCCCATGAAGGTAAGGGGGCAGGCAGGGGTGAGGTTCAGCCTCTCCCAGTACTCAGACAACCATGCCTGGCTAAACCTCAGAAAGGCCCCTGGAGGAACCACCTACTTCACAGCTATCAGTTAACCAGCTGTTTTAACTCCCTGCATGTCAGCCTGCCATTCTCTCCCTGGGTAAGCCAGGGCGAAGGAGGTTAGGGAGACCCTCTCTGCAGGGTGGTGGGGTTGCCAGATTCAGCACATGAAAATGTAAGATGCTCTATTGCATTTGTATTTCAGATGACAACGAATAGTCTTTTAGGACATGTCCCATTCAATATTTGGACCTGCAGCCCCATAGGGACTGAGGACTCTCCCAGACCAGGAGAATTTTAGTTGTGAGGGTCAGGACTAGTAGACCCAAGAGCCTGGTAGAAGTTGGGGTCAGGGTCCCTATCAGGGTTTGGAGGCTGCGAAGCCAGTGTGTGTGGAGGAGCCCCCTGGCCTGATCTCTTTTCCTCAGAGGGCTGGGCACATCTCTCCCAGCCACCCGTGGAGCTAGAGAATGGAGCCCCGCCCCCTGAGCTCCAGCTCCCTGGCCCAGCCGACCACAACCCTGGGCATGCTGGATGCAGCCCCATGGCACTCGCCATCTGCTCTGCTGATGCTGGGCCTTCTCCCCGCATCCCTGCATCCAGCACAGGCGGGACCCACGGTGGGCCCTGATAAATTATGGAAAAATTAATGGGTGGATGACACAGCAGGGAAGGTCCTTAGGTGGTCCTCCCCAGGGAGGACCCTGATCTCCCGGCCGCCCCTCCCTGCCACAATCAGGCAGCTCCCACACACTCTTTTCTCTTCCCCCTACAGACAGTGGTGCGGGGCAGCACGATGCCCATGGATGGCTATATCTCGGGGCTGCTCAACGACATCCAGAAGTTGTCAGTCATCAGCTCCAACACCCTGCGTGGCCGCAGCCCCACCAGCCGGCGGCGGGCACAGTCCCTGGGGCTGCTGGGGGATGAGCACTGGGCCACCGACCCAGACATGTACCTCCAGAGCCCCCAGTCTGAGCGCACTGACCCCCATGGCCTCTACCTCAGCTGCAACGGGGGCACACCAGCAGGCCACAAGCAGATGCCGTGGCCCGAGCCACAGAGCCCACGGGTCCTGCCCAATGGGCTGGCTGCAAAGGCACAGTCCCTGGGCCCCGCCGAGTTTCAGGGTGCCTCGCAGCGCTGTCTGCAGCTGGGTGCCTGCCTGCAGAGCTCCCCACCAGGAGCCTCGCCCCCCACGGGCACCAATAGGCGTGGAATGAAGGCTGCCAAGCATGGCTCTGAGGAGGCCCGGCCACAGTCCTGCCTGGTGGGCTCAGCCACAGGCAGGCCAGGTGGGGAAGGCAGCCCTAGCCCTAAGACCCGGGAGAGCAGCCTGAAGCGCAGGCTATTCCGAAGCATGTTCCTGTCCACTGCTGCCACGGCGCCTCCAAGCAGCAGCAAGCCAGGCCCTCCACCACAGAGCAAGGTAAGTCAGGAGCCTGGCCTTCAGGTGTCCACTGGGGAGTGGGTGTAGGGACCCAGGCCTTGCCTAGCCTTCCCCTTGGAGGACTTGCAAAGAGGCTCCCTGGACTGCTTCCACCTAAGGCGGCAGAAATGTGCACCGTAACCTCTTCTCTAAGGAGAGTGGCTCGCCTCCTCCTTCCCTCCCTTCCTTTCCTTCTTTTCTCTGTGGCTGTTGTGTTGTTTCCCATTTCTGTCATTATTTGTTCCCGAGTGTGTGGCCATAGGAAAAGCTGGATTTGCCTAGTCCAGGGGCAGCAGGAGGCCGACTTGTGGCATATGTGACTGCTTCAGACGCACATTTTTCTTGTGAGAAAGGAAAGGGTGAAGGGAGCCCCCGTGGTGACATTTCTTGGCAGGCAGAGTGGAGCACCTTTTTGCTTCTTCCAGGCCCTCCAGCATCCTGTCGATAGTGACAGTAACCTCTTGTCCCGTTTGGCAGAGGAGGAGACTGACAGAGAGAGGGTGAGACACCCCCAGGCATGATGGAGAGTGAGTCAGAGAAGGAAGGTGGGGAGTGCTCTGGGGCTGCCTGTCCGGCCCGGGCCCTCTTGGCTCATGACTCTTGCGTATGAAGGCTTTACAAGCACAGCAGCCACTTGTTCTTTAGCTCCTTCCTGGGAGGGTCAAAGGCAGGCCTAAGAAACGGCTGCTGACAGTGGCATGGGTAATGGAGCCTCCCCTCCCTCCTGGGAGGGCTTTAAGACAAGCTTGGGTACTCCCCTGTCATCAGTGGGGTGAGTGTGGCCCAGCCTGCACAGGGTGTGGGTTTGGGGATGACCTGGACTACAACCTCTCTGGGTCACTGCCTGCCAGCTGAGGTACTCAGAGAAAGTTCTGGGCGGCCGCACACGGTGGCGCACGCCTGTAATCCCAGCACTTTGGGAGGCCGAGGTGGACGGATCACGAGGTCAGGAGATTGAGACCATCCTGGCTAACACGGTGAAACCCTGTCTCTACTAAAAATACAAAAAAAATTAGCCGGGCGCGGTGGCGGGTGCCTGTAGTCCCAGCTACTCAGGAGGCTGAGGCAGGAGAATGGTGTAAACCCGGGAGGCGGAGTTTGCAGTGAGCTGAGATCACGCCACTGCACTCCAGCCTGGGCAACAGACAGAGTGAGACTCCGTCTCAAAAAAAAAAAAAAAAAAAAAGAGAAAGTTCTGGGCTTTGTGCACTCCAGTCCCCTACTAGGTTAAAGGACAGTGGGTTGGGATCCCCACGGGTTGTGGCTTCATGTATCTGTGAGAGGAACATGAGCATGTGTGAGCTGCAGGGTGTCTGGAAGGCTGTGCCCCTGGGGAGACTCAGCCAGAAAACCAATGTAAGATCAGGACAATGCACCCTGCTGGGAAGGTGAGAATCGGAGCCTGACCTCCCTCTGTCTCTCAGGAGTCCTGCTGGGAGGCCTCAGGGATTTGGAGAAAGGGATTGTCAACATTGGGCTGGGCACTCGTTTGCATCTTTCTGGGCTCCTGCCAGCACCCCACAGCAGGGGGAGAGGCCTGTCCATCCCTGCACAATGTACTGAGTACTCACTATGGGCCACTGCTGCTGGGTATGATGGTATGCCCCCATACTTGTGGGAGCAGGCGGTAGTTATCTTGAGTTCAGCAACACCATACTTCCAAATCCAGGGGAGTGGTTTCCTTCTGGACAACTCAGACACATCTTTCAAGATTTCTACTCTGAAGCCAAGCCTCTCGATGGCAAGCTGAGACCCCCCGAGCTGCTCCGGGCCGGGGCTTCTCAGCGTCCTCACTGCAGACGCTCAGGTCAGTCCAACCTTTGTGGTGGGCTCTCCTTGCACTGTAGCAGCCTCCCTGGCCTCTACTCACTAGAAGCTGGTGGTACCCCCGGTTGGAATAACCAAAAATGCCTCCAGACATTGCCAAATGTCACTTGAGCACCCCCATTAAGAAACACTGCCTTAAGCAAATTCAATAACAGATGGGGAGCATCAGCCTTCCTCCTCCTCCTCCACCACCTACCCCAGGAGCTCCCAGATCAAGCCAGCAGCCCTTGGCACTGGGGCTGACTCTGGACACTCGCAGCAGCTTCCATAACAGCAGTTAGGCCACAGACGCCATGCACTGTGCCAGGCATGGCTGCAGGAGGGTCCGAGTATAGACTCCAGGGCTCCTGTACCTAGCCCCAGGCAGTAAGGCCTGGAGTCACTCTAGCTAAAGAGCACAGGAAGACAGGGCGTGGGGTCACAGAGGCCAAAGAGGCAAGACAGTTTGTCAGGAGCTTGCAGGGATTAGACATGTTCCACTTAGAGTCAGAAGGGCAAACACTGGTTAAGCACCTACCGTGTACTCCGATATATGTCAAGGATACATGGCACCAGCGGGATTGCAGCATGGGAGTCAGCAGCCACGGGCGTCCTGCGGGTTCCAGTGCCTACAGGACAACCAAACAACCCACAGGGTTACGAGGATTACATGAGATAGTACATTGAAAACACTTGTCAAAGTGATAGGCCCTCAATAAATGGTTTTATTAGTAGTATTTGAGATGGCGTCTCCCTCTGTCGCCCAGGCTGGAGTGCAATGGCACAATCTTGGCTCACTGCAACCTCCACCTCCTGGGTTCAAGTGATCCTCCCACCTCAGCCTCCCAAGTAGCTGGGATTACAGGGGCGTTCCACCATACCCAGCTAATTTTTATATTTTTAGAAGAGATGGGGTTTCACCATGTTGGCCAGACTGGTCTCGAACTCCTGACCTCAAGTGATCCACCTGCCTTGGCCTCCCAAAGTGCTGGGATTACAGGTGCCTGAGCCACCATGCCAGGCCGGCTTTATTATTTTTAAAAATATTATGCCATGGCCTCTCCCCTTTAGGATACTTAAGGTACAGCCCCCTAAGCCCACAGCTGGGGAGCCATGGCTCAGGGTGGGAAATGAGGCATTGCTGTAAATGTATGCATGACTCTTCTAGTAGCTTTCTTCCCAAGAGGTCTATCACATGAGTAACTTCAGTATTAATCCAGAGCCCGTAACAATTAATTAATTCCATTGTCGTGTCCCCCTTTCCCTTTCTTGTGTGGCCTCACAAGTTTCATCTGGTCCTTGCTCGTGATTACATTGATAAAAGCTCCCTCCCTGTGGAGACAGGCAGTGAAGCCAACGAAAGGATGCTAGGGACCAGACCTTGCCAGGCTGAAGACCAAGCCAGCTCCCCAGCCTCCCCAGCCTGTGTCCCAGACTCTGCTTGTGCTGGGCTCCTGGCTGGGCCATCCCTCCCCCAGCCTCCAGACGCAGGCTCCACCCTGAGCCCAGCCAGCACCTGCAGCAGCAGCAGCAGCACAGGGACCTGGCCCATGGAGACAGGGAAGAAACCCCTACCTCAGCCTGTCCACGTGGTACCCACACATCCTCAGAGAAGAGCTGGCCCATGCAGAAGCCCTGGAGGCCAGGAGGGGAATGATCTCATTTTACAGCCTTTCTTAGGAGCTTCAGGATGAGAGGTCATCAGAGCCACCTCAAGAGGAGCTTTAGGTGGTCCCCAAGCTTCTGCCCCGACCCACATGGACGGGTGCCTGGAGAGCATGTTTTCTGAGTTAAGTCCACACTGAGGCCAGCAGGCAGCCTCCTTAGAGCTCCGAGCCTTTCTACAGGTTGACTGTGTGATGCAGCGAGCCCTGCCCCACTTCCCTCCCTGTCCCTGCCTGGTGACGTTTCATGGACCCTCTGTTCCCAGGACCTGGCATCACAGCCTCAGTCATGGCCATGCTCCCTCCACCCCCTCACAGCCCTCCCAGAGGCTCCCTGAGGCCATAAGATCATACTGCCCACTCATGCAGAGCTTCTCAAAGTATGTTCCATGGGCCTCCTAGGACCCAGGGACCTTGTTCAAATGCAGAGTCTCTGCTCTAGGCTCCCACCGAATCAGGCTCTGAGGCGGGAAGTCTGCAGTTTATCTAGCTCCCCAGATCACCGCGCACGTCCCTGCATTGTAGTGGAGACTGGGGCTCAGAGAAGATGACTTGCCTAAGGCTCATCACAGGGCAGAGCAGACCAGGGCTGGGCCCCAGGTCCTGACAGCCCAGTCCAGGAGTCCCACTGCTCCACTACACAGTGGATGGTGACAGTGTCACAGTGTCACAGTGGATGGTGACAGTCAGGTGCTGGCGAGGACATGGGAGAATGTTTACTGTCCAAATGCACTCATCAGGGATGGGGTGAGTCCAGGCAGTCCTGGGAGGATTTCTAGCTTCTTTCTTGTGAAGGTCGAGCACACACTCGGGTGGGCAGGCTGGTGTGGGGGTGGCAGAAGTCTGCCCCAGTGTGGCTGTCGGCCAGCAGGAGTGCCTATTCCACCCTAAGCAGGCCAGGGACTTGGCTAGAGAGTGGAAGCCCTGAAGCTGCGGGGGGTAGGGGAAAGAAGGGAGTGGGGGTTGCTAAAGACACTGAAAAGACTCTGGTGGGGCCGAAGGCCCAGATTTGGGGTTTGGGGTCCCTGAGCAAGCATCCCAGCCCAAACTTACTGCTTGAGATTTCCTGTAAGTTGTTTCAGCTATGGGATCAGGACCAGGACCCACTAGGCACCTAAGACAATGGCTTACATGATGGGTTTGGAGAAGTTCCTAGAAGGCTTTTTCTGCAGTTCCTGAAGCATCCCTCTCCAGGTGCCCTTTAAAAACACGTAATCCCCGGGAGGGGTCATGGTGCATATCACTGCTCCTTGGGGAGAACCCAAAGATGGGCGGGCACCTTTCCTGTCAGAAAGAGCAGGAGGGCTTGGGCTCGGAAAAGCAAGAAGCCTCGCAGGCTTCCAGGGCTGGGCCTGAGCAGGGCTCACCGGGGGCCCAGGCTGCCCCTCAGCTCCACCTTCCCTCCCTCCCTCCCCGCCAGAGCCAATGAGGATAGGCCCCCTACCTTCTCCTCCCTCCCGGGGGCTCCTTAGCCAGGAGTTTCATGCCAGGGAGGAAGTGGAAGGACTCCTTTAGGGGGTCCTTAAGACATCTCCCCATCGCTGGCCTCAAGGCTTGGGTTTGGCTGGACCTACCCTCCTAACTCCAGATCTCTCTGGCACCAGATTCCCAGCCCAGGGGAGACACCTGAGAACCCCTCAGATGGTGACATACCTCTGTGGTCCTCTGTCAGGGACATAACCTCCCAGCACAGATTCGCAAACTCCCTGCTGCAGGCACAAGCAGGGCTATCGGGCCCCAGGTGTGGCTCCCCTGCCTTGGTTCAGGGAGTGGAGACACAGTTGCCCACTGCTCCCCACCCCACTGCCAGGCCTCTTCTGCCCCCATGGGTCCTGGGGTGGGGGAGCCTTGGGAGTGAAGAATGCCTCTGACCCAGATTCTTCAAGCAGCCTCTGAGCTCAGAGGAAGAATCTGCCTTATGGCAGCCTCCCTGGGGTCTGGCTGCCAATCGCCCAGGAAGAAATACCCAGCGCAGGACCCGGCGGGGAGTTGGCCTTCTCTGTCTTCCCAGGTGCAGCAGAGCAAGTGTAAGGAGCTGTCTTGGGCCTGCCCAGCTTGGCGCCCTGCGGGGGGCTGCTGGCACAGGACTGTGGCTGGGCTTCAGCTCTGTCTGAAAATCTTTGCTCAGAGCACCTCCCTAGTTTGATCTGATACCCCGCCTGACCCTGCCAGAGTCCAGAGGTCACGGCGGCCAGCCCCTGCCTCCGGGAAGGTTATTCCAAATGCTCCCACAGCCCTGCCCCTTCCTTTTGCTTTGTCCCTGCAGCCCAACTCCTCTTTCCGACCGCCGCAGAAAGACAACCCCCCAAGCCTGGTGGCCAAGGCCCAGTCCTTGCCCTCGGACCAGCCGGTGGGGACCTTCAGCCCTCTGACCACTTCAGATACCAGCAGCCCCCAGAAGTCCCTCCGCACAGCCCCGGCCACAGGCCAGCTTCCAGGCCGGTCTTCCCCAGCGGGTTCCCCCCGCACCTGGCACGCCCAGATCAGCACCAGCAACCTGTACCTGCCCCAGGACCCCACGGTTGCCAAGGGCGCCCTGGCTGGTGAGGACACAGGTGTTGTGACACATGAGCAATTCAAGGCTGCGCTCAGGATGGTGGTGGACCAGGGTGACCCCCGGCTGCTGCTGGACAGCTACGTGAAGATTGGCGAGGGCTCCACCGGCATCGTCTGCTTGGCCCGAGAGAAGCACTCGGGCCGCCAGGTGGCCGTCAAGATGATGGACCTCAGGAAGCAGCAGCGCAGGGAGCTGCTCTTCAACGAGGTGGGAGGACAGGGTGGGACACAGACGGGGGCGTCGGGGATGGGCAGTGAGCAGCCAGCCAGGCTGGACATCTGTGAGCAGGGGCAGTGGGTGGCCATGCGTCTGGGCACTGTGCCTGGCACTCAGGCCCCCGCCTGCCCCCAGGTGGTGATCATGCGGGACTACCAGCACTTCAACGTGGTGGAGATGTACAAGAGCTACCTGGTGGGTGAGGAGCTGTGGGTGCTCATGGAGTTCCTGCAGGGAGGAGCCCTCACAGACATCGTCTCCCAAGTCAGGTGGGCAGCTGGGAGGGCTGGGCCCTGAGTGCAGGCTGCCCTCACCATGGCCCTGCCAGGGCAATGTGGTCTTCTGCCTGTGGCCCAGAAGACTTGGGATGCCTGGGCTCCCCTGCCTGCTGGGGTAACTGAGACCCAGGGTTCTTGGGAGTCGAGAAGAGAAGGATGGCTTCTAGCCAAGGCTCAGGCCCCAGTTTTCACCAGGGCTATGGCCTGACTGCGCTGCCAAACATTGCCTGGGAGCCGTGGGGCCTAGCACCAGGGACTCCTACTCTGCTCAGCCACCCCACGACCTGCCAGAGCTAACGTTCTCTTCCATCGGCTGGCCCCACCTTCCTGTCCAGGCTGAATGAGGAGCAGATCGCCACTGTGTGTGAGGCTGTGCTGCAGGCTCTGGCCTACCTGCATGCTCAGGGTGTCATCCACCGGGACATCAAGAGTGACTCCATCCTGCTGACCCTCGATGGCAGGGTAGGTCCCATCCTGTCCCTGGCACAGCCACGCTCCCACTTCCTCCTGGTCCACCACTCACTCCCCTTTCAACCGCAGGTGAAGCTCTCAGACTTCGGATTCTGTGCTCAGATCAGCAAAGACGTCCCTAAGAGGAAGTCCCTGGTGGGAACCCCCTACTGGATGGCTCCTGAAGTGATCTCCAGGTCTTTGTATGCCACCGAGGTAACCGTTCCCTCCACCCCCCAGACGTCCCAAAAGCAATTTGGCAACTGGCAGCTCTTCTGCTGTGGCCCCTTCAGTGATCTTACCAAAAGCAGCCCTGGTTTTCAGAGTCCCACCTAGTCAACACCCTTCCCCCTTTCGATGGGGCTGCTCTCACCCAATGACTTTGCTGCCAGGAACGAGTCCTGCAAGTGCTTTCCTCAGCTCAAGGGCAGAATGGGGTATGTCCGGGCCTCCCATGGATGATGGCCTTTCTCTGAGTGACTGACAGCTGTGTCCCTATAGGCAGTGGTCACTCATGCAGGCAGTAACTGGCCACAGGGCAGGTGACCAGGGGAGGAAGGAGACAGACCCACCAAGGAGAGCTGGGGCCAGCTGTCCCCCCTCCACCGCTGCCGCCACCAGAACGCGGCTACTAAGGGGCCAGGGTCTGGCCATGGGGTCAGGGACGTTTTCCTCCTGCAGGTGGATATCTGGTCTCTGGGCATCATGGTGATTGAGATGGTGGATGGGGAGCCACCGTACTTCAGTGACTCCCCAGTGCAAGCCATGAAGAGGCTCCGGGACAGCCCCCCACCCAAGCTGAAAAACTCTCACAAGGTCAGTTGGCACACAAGGGTGCGACTTCGCAGACCCCATTCCTCCTGAGGCAAGGGGACCAGAACTTGGGCTCCCAGCATCTCCCTTCCACTGAAGCCACTTGGTCTGGGCTCCTGGAAAAGGCTCCTCTTTCTCCACACAAAACCTGCACCTGGGTGTGGAGCCGCATCTACACACAAGTTCGCATGTGCGCTCCAACAAGTCGCCTCCCACGGCTGTGGCAGGAGGGTTGCTGCTTGGCAGGCACGGGTCGGAAGCCCAGTGGGGCCCGTGAGCAGGGAAAGCCAGGACACCAGCAATCCCTGCTGTCCAGGGAGGGATCCGGAGAAGCTTCACTGAGCACAAACCCTTCTAACCCGTGTCGGGAGATCCATACCATGATTCGATGTCCCTGTCTATCACGGCGAGTCGGCTCATGCTCCATCGTTGCACACCCCGACACAGCTAAGCCACAGCGTTCCCCTTAAAGCCAGTATAAGTGCATGGAAGTGTATACATGTAACCCTTTTTGCCAAATCCGCCCCAACCCCGCAGGCCTTGCTGTGGACGCCCCCTGCTGACAGGTCAGCACCGGACTGCTAAGTGGCACCGCCATCTGGTGGCCAAAGCAAGAAATGCCTCAGAGGGCTGAAGCCTCGCCTCTAAAATAGCCAAAAAAAAAAAGAGTTCTGTTGGCCCCAGCACAAAGCTGGATGGCAGGACCAACAGGAAACATCTTCCAAGACAACTGGTCCTTGGAGCCCGCACCGCTAACCCCAAAATTAGCATATAAAGATCTCCAGTTGGCTAATTCCTCAGAGGATGTAGCCTTTTGCCCAAGACTCAGCCTCATCCCAGGATACTGGCTCAAAATGAACCAAGATAAGCCCTTGCCTTAGACTCTAAGGCCTAGAGCAACAAAGAAATCTTCCTTTTCAGGTCTCACTTTATTTTCTGTTTTTCAGAGCACATCCTCATCCTTGACCTGTTTGTTTCTGTTGTTTTTTGTTTTTTTTTTTTTGAGATGGAGTCTCTCTCTGTTGCTCAGGCTGGAATGCAGTGGTGCGATCTCAGCTCACTGCAACTCCGCCTCCTGGGTTCAAGCAATTCTCCTGCCTCAGCCTCCTGAGTAGCTGGGATTACAGGCACGTGCCACCATGCCCAGCTAATTTTTGTATTTTTAGTAGAGATGGGGTTTTGCCATGTTGGTCAGGCTGGTCTACGAACTCCTGACCTCGTAATCTGCCCAACTTGGACTCCCAAAGTGCTGGGATTACAGGCGTGAGCCACCGTGCCCGGCGACCTGTTTTTAAAATCTCGAAAGCCCCATGTGGCAGACAGGGCAAGCATACTTTATCACTAGTCCATTTTACAGATGAGAAAACTGAGGCCTAGAGAAAACTGTGACTTGCCTGAGATCAGGGATAGAGCCAGGCCTGGATCACTGATGCCAATTATCTGCCCCTTCCACAGAGCTATAGCATCTGAATGCTGAGAGCCTTGGGGGGTGGGGAGGGACAAGGGGACAGGAAGTTAAAAAACCAGGGAATTCAAGACTTTCAAACAATGATAAGGCCAGGCAATCAGGTCACCCCAAAGTGAATGCAAATTGTGGCTTCATCTCACTGCCCTGTCTGTATAGGTCTCCCCAGTGCTGCGAGACTTCCTGGAGCGGATGCTGGTGCGGGACCCCCAAGAGAGAGCCACAGCCCAGGAGCTCCTAGATCACCCCTTCCTGCTGCAGACAGGGCTACCTGAGTGCCTGGTGCCCCTGATCCAGCTCTACCGAAAGCAGACCTCCACCTGCTGAGCCCACCCCTAGTATGCCTGCCACCTATGCCCACAAGCAGGGCACACTGGGCAGCCAGCCTGCCGGCAGGACTTGCCTGCCTCCTCCTCTCAGTATTCTCTCCAAAGATTGAAATGTGAAGCCCCAGCCCCACCCTCTGCCCTTCAGCCTACTGGGCCAGGCCGGACCTGCCCCCTCAGTGTCTCTCCTTCCCGAGTCCCCAGATGGAGACCCCTTCTACAGGATGACCCCTTGATATTTGCACAGGGATATTTCTAAGAAACGCAGAGACCAGCGTTCCTGGCCTCTGCAGCCAACACAGTAGAAAAGGCTGCTGCAGTTTTTTAAAGGTAGTTGTCCACTAACGTCCTAGGCCACTGCAGAGGGCAGACTGCTGGTCTCCACAGATACTTGCTGTTCTCAGCTCCAGCTTCAAACCTCGGGGGTCTCGAGAGGGCCACGGCGTGGTTTTTATGACCGGAATCCCGCCTCCTCCCTCATGTCTGATGTCCTGAAGGTGCAGTCCCACCTGTACGGCCCCTCCCCTCCCAGAACTGTGAATGGCCTGCTCCAGGCCATGGCTGGGGGCAGGGAGTGAGGGGACAATTTCTGAGTGAAAGAGGAAGAATGGGGTCGGTGGTGAAGGTGCTCTCACTTTACAGAATGGAGAGAACATCGTGTGTGTGTGTGTGTGTGTGTGTGTGTGTGTGTGTGTAAGGGGAGGAAAGCCACCTTGACAGCCCAGGTCCCTCCAGGTCACCCACAGCCAGCTTCAGGAAGGCTGCCCCATCCTCTCTCCCACTAAGTTCTGGCCTGAAGGGACCTGCTTTCTTGGCCTGGCTTCCATCTCTCCGCTCCTGTGTCTGCCTGGCCAGTGGAGTGGTCCATGCTAAGTCTAACACATCCTGGGGGCGCAGGAGGCTTCTGAGCTTCTCCTGTACTGTGCAGCGTGAGGGCCAGAGACAGGAATGTAAGGAATGGCAACTGTGTTACCTTTCAAGTTTATCTCAATAACCAGGTCATCAGGGACCCATTGTTCTCTTCAGAACCCTATCTGGGAGAGAAGGCGAACCACCTCCGGGTTTCCATCATGTCAAGGTCACAGGCATCCATATGTGCAAACCATCTGCCCCGGCTGCCTCCACAGACAGCTGTCTCCTTGTCTTCCTCGGCCCTGCCCCACTTCAGGGCTGCTGTGAGATGGAATTCCAGGAAAGAACTTCAGGTGTCTGGACCCTTTCTATCTAGATAATATTTTTAGATTCTTCTGCTCCCTAGTGACCTAACTGGGGGCAAAGAAATTGCAAGGACTTTTTTTTAAGGGTCAGAGTTTTCGAAACAAAAGCATCTTCCCTAGAAATTTTTGTGAATTGTTTGCACTTGTGCCTGTTTTAAATTAAATTGAGTGTTCAAAGCCATTGGGCTTCCTGTGTCTCTGGGAGCGGAGACTGGCCCCCTTGGAGGTGGGGGTCTCCTGTGGTGGGTGAATCTGAGGGTGGGTGTAGCCTCCCCTCCTCCCCACGTGAGCTCTCCAGCAGCCACGCCACAGAACACCCAACTTCCCTGGGTGGCCTGTGGACCCGAAAGGAGGGCAGAGAGGAAGGGAAATAGGAAGTGAAAGGCCCTTGGGAATGAAGGTGATGAAAAATAGATGGGGCTACTTCCCCAGGGGAGAAGAGCCCACAAGGAAAGCCAGGGCCCTGTGCTGTGTTTGCTGGGGGTGGCCACAGTGGCTGACGACCACCCTACGTGTCAGCTTCTCCCGTCCTCTGTGCGCTCCTCACCCCCACCCCGGACCTCCAGCTGTCCATAGGAAGTGGTCTGAAACTGCTTCCAGTGGGAGAGCAGTCCCTGCCTCACTCCTCAGGACTCAGGGAGATGGTGTGGAGTTCAGAAAGAACGGAGCAGAGCCTGGGCTCTCGTCCTGGGGGTGGGGAGGTGGATGAAATTATCTTGCAACTTCCAGCTCCCACACGGATTCCCGCACTTCCTTCCTGAGATCTCCCACTGCCGAGGGTTCAGGAGCAAGCCAGGAGCAAGGAACCATGCAGCCTTTCTTTCACTCCCCAGTGCATTCACACCCTGACAGGTGTCCTGGTGCTGCAGCTGGCCTGGCCCGTCCCCCCAGCTCAGCAGAAGCAGCACCTGTGACTTACCTTCAGGAGCCAGCACAGTGGGACAGGCAGGGCAGAGGCTCACTAAGGCAGGGGCCTCCACAGGAGGCAAGGGCTCTGTCCATCTCTCCAAAGGGAGCCGAGGGTCAGGAGTGATTGATAAGGCAAAGAGAGGCCAGTTCTCGCAACGGAATAATACTGGATTTATTAACTATTCTTTGAGTTCTAACAGTCTTTCCACCACACAATATCACTCTGAAAGGGTGTGCGTATGTCCCACAGCTCACACACAGACTGCTTCTGATCTTAGGGTACCGAGCGCCAGCATCCTGGGTGACTCTTCACAATGACAAAAGCAACAAGAATTGGAAAAGCAAAATATTTAGAAAAGTCTCTTCTGAAGGTAGAGATTGCTAGAGAGGACCCAGCCTCAACACCCTGGGGTTGACAAAGGGAGTTCAGGGGAGAAAAATGTGGTAAAACATGGAAGTTCTGCACGGAGCCGGGCCTGGGAAGGCGTCTGTATGTATGGACAGCAAGGCAGTCAGACACACGATGCAGTTCAGACAGGAAAGAGCCGCTGCAGTTGTTTAGAAACATCGCTTTCTACCACCAAGCTCTTGGCAGCTCCACAGAGAAGAGCCCTCATGGTTGTTTATCCAGTCAAGAGGGCCCAGGGTGACATTCAACCAGAAAGTCGCATATCAGAGATACTGGAAAGATTACAGCACCTCTGATACAATGTGCAACCCAGACTTCATGCTGTTAAGCCAAAATACTTGCATTCCTACACCACTAAAAACGTCATTAAAATTCAACACACTTGAAAAGGGAGTACACGAGCAAGCAAGGGTCAGAAAGCAGCAGTTTGCACTTGAGGTGTCCAGTGGTCCCCACCCTACCCCAGACCCTCTCCCTCAGGCTTTTCAGGCACTTGGTATTGTGCACCCACCACCCAGACAGGGGGACTGAGGAGAGGCAGATGTTTTGGGAGAAGAGGGGAAGGAGAGGGCAGAATACCTCAGAAACCAAAGCAAATATCAGAAGAAAACTGCATAATCGGCAGGTCCCAAGGGAAGGGTTGGCAGCTCCAGCTTTTCGGAAGAGAGCACTAGCTCTCAGGACACGCAGCCTGAACTTGGAAGATTCAACATGGGGTCCTTAGTGAAGGGTCTGGGCTCCTGCTACTCTCAATGCGAGTTTTTTGTTCATTGTCCCTCACTTCACTGCTGTGAAGTGACTTCAAGTATCCGGATTTAATATTCTACAAGAGGAAGAGGATTCCACGATAAATGCACATGGAGGAAGAAGTACACAGGGGTGATCCCAAAGAAAACCAAGTGTCTGAGGTCCGAGCCGGGGCGCAGCGGCGAGGGCCCAGCGCTGCCACCAGGGGGCACCAGAGATCACGTCCAGTGCGCCGGCCTGCGTGGCCTAGCGGATCGGGGCAGTGGGGGGCAAGGACTGGATAGGTGTCCTGACACCTGCACGAGGCCCACTCCTGGCCGCCCACCCCTCACCGCCAGGCCCAGCAGTATCTCGGCACAGTCATTCTCGCTCTGGGCAGTTCCCTGGGAGTTGCTGGCGAGAAACCTCCCGTACTGCAAAGGCAAACAGATCGACGTCTTGCAAAGACCTTACTGCAGGCAGGTGAAAGGCTTCAAGTTCCACCCTCAGGGTTCACAAAAGAGCCCCACCTGCCGCCTCCCCGCGGGCCAGGCGCACTGACACAGTGCTAGCGCTTCCGCAGGGTCCTAGCGCACGCGTCCCGCCGGACCCCCGCCCCCAACCCCGCCGCCTCGCTAGGCCAGCACAAGGCAGGAGGGTGGGGGCGAGCAGGCAGGGGACAAAGGACAATGTCAGGAAAGGGCCTCTGACCACCTCTCTGCGGTTGCCTCTGACTCACTCATCTACCCGGTAATAAAACTGGGCCGGGCCTGCGTCCCACGCGGTAGGACCAAGGCAGGAGTCCCAGGTCTCGACCTCTAGCATCCATCGTCCGCCCTGCCCTCCATTAACTGCCCAGCGAGAAGCAGGAGCCGTTTAACAGGCTTCTTCCAGCTCTCGCCCCAGTTTGATATAATTTAAACCTGGACCTGCGGTTCGTGTGGGCTCCCGACTCCCGCGCGCCGCCGTTTCACGTCGCAAACACTTCAGTCAATTATCCCCCTCGCGGAGCTTCTATTTAAAGAGATATTGTCAAGCTCTTAAGCCTCGGAATCAGACCCGCTGCTTTCTGCCTCATATACAAAGGCTTAAAACACGAGTTCTTTGAGGATTGGAAGAAATACAATTAAGCACAGCCTTCGCAACCGTTCCACCCCGCGGGAGCACCCACGTGCGGGACGGGGGAGCTGGGAGGCGTGGAGGCGGGGAAGCGCTCAGTCCTTTCCATTTCAGGCCTCTGTGAGCCAGCGGAAATAGGGCTTGGGCCTCCAGGGGTGAGGTGTTGAACCTCGATGATGGAATTCAAATACATCTGAGCTGAAGAGCGGGCTGGCTCAGGAGCCCGGAGTTGGCCTGGGTAGGGGTTGTGTGGAGCAGTGACCCCACATTATCAATGAAGCTGAATCCTGGGGCAGAGAGAGAGGGAGCTGGAGTTACCCAGGAGCTGATTCAAGGGACAACTGGTGTTCAACACTAGGGACTCTCCCACTCCCAAAATATGCTTTCATTGTCTTGAGACACGAGTTTCTACCCTGGAAAAACATAACAGCCAGACCCCTTCCTCCTCAGCCCTCCAGTCCTGAAAGGCTCTAGGGCCCCCTCGGTCCTTTCCTTCTCCCACACTTCGAGGGAAAGGAGACTTTGGTACTTTGTGGGATTATTGTCAGCATCAGTAGGCAGAAAGTGGGGAGGCTGGGTCCTTATTCTCCAAGGTGTACCCTTCTATTTGCCTGGCTGCCCAGTTGTTGGGAAACCCAGCGAGGGGAGGGGAGGGGGGCCGGACAGGAGCGACAGGTGGCTAGACCGACCCAGGACTGAGCCTGAGGGCTGGGGAGGGGGAACCCACCTTCCTGTCTCTAGCCTACGGAACCAGTCAATCGACACCTCTAGACCTAGGCAGGGAATACCGAGGAGCACAAAAAAGATGGAGGTCCCTTATTTCTGGTGGAGGGCTGGTGGAGGTCTCGCCTTGGCAGGGAGGCAGGTTCCAAAATGGACTGCGGGGGGCGGCTGCCGAAAAGGTGAGGGACCTAGAAGGGAGAAATACCAGTGGAGTAGAAACGGGAGGGTGGGGGAAGCAGGCCTCGGGCCTTGGCGCCGTTTACCGCTGAGCACGCAGCACCACAGCCTCGGTGCCCGCCTGCCAAGGGTTCGGCCCAGGCACCGAGACAGGCAGAGCGTTGGCCTCTAACTCCGGGCCACTCTCGGGCCCTGGCGCCTCCCCGACCAGGCTGGGGATATCTGGGGCTGTGGAGCGTCGGCGCAAACCCAGGCGGCCAGAGCCGGGGCCGCCCTCCGGGTGGGGACTGAGGCCAATGGGAGCTTGCACTAAGGTTGGGTGCGCTCCCTCCAGCACCTCCTGCGAGCGCCACCGCCCAGTCCCCGAAGACTGGGGCGAGTTTGGTAGGGCCATCAGGGCCCCAGCCCGCAGGCGGGCCGCCTCCTCCTCGGTTACCGCACCCAGAGCCAAGCTCATGCTCCGACCCAGCTCGGGCCGTTCGCTGCCCTGCGCCCGGTGCCGGCCCGAATTCTTGCCCACTGAGCCAGCCTCGCCGCCGTGGCCGTGGCCGCCCGCCGCTCGCGCAAAGCGCGCCAAGAGAGGCCGCGGGAGGCGGCGGGGGCTGGGTCGTCGACGCTCGGGGCTGGCCGCGGGGGCCGGGTGGCCAGGGGGACTATCGGAGTTGGAGCCCCGGGCCGCAGCAGCGGCGGCGGCGCGGCCCCAGGGCCCGGTGAGGGCCTGCACACAGGTCCCGTGGCCGCGGGCGGCAGCCAGTTGCAGCGCGGTGAGCCCCGCACGGTTGGTGCGGTCGAGGCGCAGGCCTAGGCGGCGGAAGGACCGCACCAGGAACTCGAGCACCGCCCCATGGCCGCAGGCCGCCGCCCACATCACCGGGCTGTTGCCCGCAGAGTCGGCCGCCTCGGGGTCACCGCTGAACTGCACCAGCAGCTGCACGGCGTCCAGGTGGCCTCGCTCGCACGCCAGGCTGAGTGCGGTGCGGCCGCGCTCGTCCCGCAGGTTCACGGCAGCACCCTGCTCGAGCAGCAGCCGCACGAAGCGCGCGCGCAGCGCGGGGTCCGGCAGCCCCACGGCCACCATGAGCGGCGTACGGCCCTGCTCCGCGCGGCAGTCGATGATGCTGCGGTCCAGCGCATCCAACACAAAGCGGGCCAAGTGCACTTTGCCCGCCTGCATGGCCTCCAGGAAGGTGCGCGTCCCCGCTCGGGGGCACAGGTCCTTGGGTTTGAGCATGGCCCCGGCCGCCGCGCCCGGGCAGCCTGGCAGTTCCGCACGGGGGCGCCCCTGTTCTCGCGCCCCGCGGGGCTGCGGCCTCCGCCCGCGCTCTGATACCTCTCCCTCCGCGCGTGGGCGGCTGCAGCCGACGGTCCCGAGGTTCCTATTCCGGTGTCCCGGAGGCTCCGACTGCCCCGCCGCTCCTGGGCCGCACGCCTGGCGTCTCGCCGCTCCTTCCCCGGGCCTCCCGCCTGAAGGTGTTGAATGCTTGCTACTCCGGGCTCCGCTCCTGGCCCTCCACCAGACGTCGGGAGCAGAGGCTCGACCCTCTCCCGAGTCTCCCGCCGCTTTCCGCGTGTCCGGCGCCCCTCAGTCCTCGTGGTTTGGAGCCGCCGTGCCACTCACCCGCACCCAGGGCAGCCCCCGCTCCCCCGCAGCGACGGTGGCGCCCGCCGTGCACGCCTGCCTCCAGCCCTGGCGGGGCGCGCCGCTCCTCAAGCTGCTGGCGCCGTTCCTCCGCCTCCTCCCCTCTCGCGGGGGCCGGGCCACGCCAGGGCGCTTGCTCCTTACTTGGGGGGCTCAGCGACGAGCTGCCGCCCGCCTAGATACCTGACTTTATAGCCTTGGGGGTCTCCATGGCAATGGCTGTCCTGGAAGCGGACTGCGCCGTCAGGGCAGAGACGGACGGGGCGGGGGAGACCGCTCCTGACCCCCACCCCTTCGTGGGCCACGAAGTCGGGGAGCGGTTCCTCCTCCGCGCTCCCCTGGGAATGCGGCGGCGGTTGCGGGGCGGGGGCGGGGGCTGCTCGCCGGGGGCCACATGCATCCAACCGGGCCAATCCCAAAGTCGCAGTCTTCTCTCCCCGCCCTCCGCCCCCACCCGAGTCGGTGCCCTCGGCTCCTTAGAAACTGGCGGGACCTCGGGCTCGTCGGGGAAGACTGAAAGCTGCCCCCAGCGGTCCAGGGTGAAAGGAAGTGGGACCCCATGAGCGCAGAACTGGACCACGCGTGAGCTAGCGGTGGCAGCGAAAGGCGGATGCGGAGTAATTTGGGGGAGGGGTTGCGGGTTGGGGGCGCTCAGCCTGGCTGGGAACTGCCACTCGAAGTGCAGAGAATCACGCACTCACACACAATTGTTCCTCCTGCACACGCTCCCTGGGAACGAGGGGTGGGGGCCGAGTGCGCTCTCCAATTTCAGACGTCTCCAACCCCGACAACGAGCCCGCGTGCCAGCTCCCGGTGGCTGCCTAGCGGGCAGAGTGTAGACGCCCAGACCAGGAAGGGGCTCCTTAGGACCCGGGAGTGCCGCGGGCATGTTAGGATTTCCCTGGCGCCGCCGCCCTGGAAAGAGCTAGGGACCCACGCGAGGCTCCCTGCCCCTCGCTTCTCCCTGGAGCACAAAACAACCCCCAGGCCACAGGGTTCTGGCTCTGACCACTGGCTGACCCCTAAAGAGAGGGGGCGAGCACACGTTCCATTTTCCGTAAGATGCTTGGAGAAACCACTGCATCTCCTCTCCCTCCCGCCAGCAGGTCCCCCTCGGTCCTGGAGGAGGGGGGATGATACACAGGCCTGGGCGGAGCGGAGTTAGGGCGCCTCAGTGCCTGGGTGTGGGTGGTGGGGAGGGAGTGAGTAGGGTTGGAATGGATATTTGTAAAGTAAGGAGTAAAGCAGGTATCAGCTGCAGCATTTACTGACTTTTCATGAGCCGCACATTTTGTTGCCGGCAGCGGGTAAGAGAGAGACAGAAGCTCGGTTCTGGGTGTGAGACGTTCCCCCTCTTAAGAAGACAACACTGGGACTTAAAAAATGGACGTTGTCACCTGAGGGCTGAATACATCTGCTAAATACGTACCAACACAGTCCTTGGATGAAAAGATGGAGTTGTGGGGAGGAGAGGGCTCTCGGGCCTTTTAAAGATAGGACTTCAAGGATGTGCGGGATCTGGCTGCAAAAGAAAAAAGGAAGGAATCCCAGGCCGGGTGCAGTGGCTCATGCCTGTAATCCCAGCACTTTGGGAGGCCGAGGCGGGCGGATCACGAGATCAAGGGATCGAGACCATCCTGGCCAACATGGTGAAACCCCGTCTCTACTAAAAATACAAAAATTAGCTGGGCGTGGTGGCACGCGCCTGTAGTCCCAGCTACTTGGGAGGCTGAGGCAGGAGAATTGCTTGAACCTGGGAGGCGGAGGTTGCAGTGAGCCGAGATCACGCCACTGCACTCCAGCCTGGAGACAGAGTGAGACTCCGTCTCAAACAAAAGGAATTCCAGACGGGTTCTGGAGGCAAAGGCTTGGAAGCAGGATAAACCTTCAGGGGACACTATTGAGGGCTGCTTTAAGGGGTCCCTTCCTATCAGAGACAGGAAATAAGGGAAGAATGATGGTGTTCTCAGCCTGAGCAGATGCTTTGCAGTAGGAGATGCCTGGGGAAAGGTACTGGGCATAGATAGGCGTGGCAAAGTGGGCTCATGGTCCTGCACCCTGAACCCCTTGCCTCTCTCCAGCTCCCAGGCTCCAGGGATGTCCGCCTTGAATTTGGCGCCCAGGCCATGGAGCAGAGGCTCCCGCTCCCCTCTGTCACGTGAGGAGCATGTGATGTGTACCTGCATCCACTATGAAGCCCCCCTTTTCTCTTTTTGCATTTGTTAAGCCTTTGGTCAGGAATCTGCCAATTTTCTTTCCTGGTGTCATGGAAAGGCCACAGATCTGACATCAGCGTTAAGTCCCAGCTTGAAGGCATTTACTAGCAGTGTGGCTCCAAGCCTGCATATTCTCAGCTGCAAAATGAGACTGATAAATACCAGCCCTGCCTGCTTTACACAAGAACAAGTTAGAGAGTGTCAGGGAAAGAGCTGCATAGTTATTTCATTTTTTTTGTTTTGTTTTGTTTTGTTTTGTTTTCTAGAGCTGCATAGTTATTTAGAGTGCAGCCCTCAAAGCTGCTCCCACCCCAGAGCTAGGGCCCCCTTCTGGGGTGGCCCCCAGGAATGGGTAGAGACTCTCCACCCCCAGTAACTGGGCAGGAATGCTCTCCTTTACTCAGCAGAAGAAAGCCTTTTTTTTCCCTTTATGACTCAACTTGTCTTTTCAGCACTGTGAGGGAAATTGCTTTCTTCCCTTCTATTTCCAAGGTCAGAGGAGGGTGTACCCCTGGAACCTGTGTGTGGCCCACCAGCCTGACAAGCCATGACTCACACCCCCCAGGTGGAGGAGAGAAGCAGCAGAAACCCAGAATGGGCACTTTCTTGGTCCTGAAGAGCCCCTCCTCCCTGAAACAACTGAGCTTCATTTCTGTCCCTGTTCCCCCGTGGTGGACTGAGACAGTTCCAGGGAAGAAGAGTTGGGGCAGAAAGTGCTGTGCTGGTTACCCTTTGGAAGGAGCAGTTGGTTCCCATGGCAGGAAGGGGGTGGTGGTGCCAGGTCTCGAGCCCTGGAGCCTTTGCTCTGACTTCCCTATGGGCTCACTATGTTCTGAACAGAAAAGAAACAGCAAAGCTGAAAAAAAGCTGAGACTTTGCTGCAGAGCACAGAGGCACCAACAGCCGGAATTAGAAGCTGTCGCTTAGGGAGCTGAAGGCTGACAGGAGATGGAGCCCAGGCAGGCAGAGGGCAGGCAGGCACGTCATACTCACCTCCCCTCCTCTCCCCTCCCGTCCCACCTGCTGGGCCTGTCCCCCCAGCAGGCCCCAGGCTGGCAAAAGGGCTCCCTCCCCAAGATGCCTCAGTGTGGTCTGCCACTCTGTCTGCAACTGCCTCCCTCCCAGGCCCCTTCTTTCCTCAAGTGTCACCAGCCCCCTCACACTGTCACGTTGCACCAGCTTGGCAGGGTTGGGCCTGGTAGCGTGTGTCTGGGAGATCCAGAGGGCTGCTCAGGGGATGCAGGGGGCGGGGTGAGTCAGCAGGGGACTCAAGTCTGAGTCAGCAATGGAATTGGGAAAGGGGTAGGGACCCTTCTCTTTGTGCAAAAGGTGAAACTGAGGCATGATGGGTGAAGGCAGCCTTGCCCCAGTCCCATAGATACACAGCAGTGATGGAACCCAGGTGTCCTTCACCTGCCCCAGTGCCCCAAGGGAGGGCGTCAACTCTTCTTCTATACATCCCCTGCAGCCAGAGACTAATTCATCTCCAGGGCCCAGATATGGCATTTGCCTAAGGTACACCTTGCCTTTTTGGGAGGAAAGCAGGGAGGCGGGTATCCAGGCCTGGCCACATGGGAAGGCCCCAGTCTGCTATGCAGAGGCCTCTCCAGGGGCAGGATTGCATCGCCTTCCCCATTCCTGGGCTACCCAGCTCCAGACTGGGAGCCCAGAGACTCTGCGTGACCCGGTCCAGAGGCGAGGGGAAGGCAGCTTTTCCTTCTCCTGTACAGTCATCAGCAAAATCTGGGGGCTGCCCAGTGGGCTCCATTGGGCCCTGGCTCTGGCTTACATGCACATGCCTGGGTCAGTGAATTCCTCTAGACCCGAATCCTCACCTTTACAGGCCAGTGCCCGGCAGAAAGGTTGAAGATAGGGCACCGCCCTGGGGTATATGTGGTCTGCCCCAGTGTATCCAGTCTGTAGTGATGTAGGGAGCAGGCTGATCAATGCTAGGCCTTAGCCCAGTAAATGATCAGGCCCCCTCACCTCACCCTACAGCCAGGGCCTGGTAGAATCCCAGAGGTCAGACTCCCAGAGGGATGGGATGGCAGGGTAGGGGCAGGAGGACCTGTTTACTTTCCAAAGGAACAGGTGCTCACAGCTAATGGCATCTGCTGTAACTCTCTAATAAGAAAACAACCTCTTCCCAGAATCAACCCCTCTCTGCCTCTCCTAAGCCAGTGCCTGTCCCTATTTGGGATTTGGGATCATGTCATCGGTGCAGTGAGTGGCTGCCCACAAGCCCTTCCACAGCAAGTTTTGAGGTCAACCATAGCTGCCATAGGGTCCTGAGCATCCAACCACTCTGTCTTCCTAAAGGGGCCTAGATTGCCTAAAAGTTTGGAATTCCCCCTAAAATAGGGGACATCTTTGCACTCAGCTCTTCTGCTCCAACCCTGAGAGTGGAGACAATGAAGGGCCACATATGTGTGGGGGCGAAGAGGGGGTGACATAATTTTCCAGTGATTGTGGCATCAGGGCCAGCAGAAGGGGAAATGAATCCTTTTCAAGTTCAAAGGCAGGGCCATTTCACCGGACTCTGGAAAGGACCTCACCCTGGGTTCAGCTCCCAGGAGATTTCTTCTTCCCCGGCCCGTTTCATTTCAGGGGCACTCCACTACCCTGCCTCCATTTCCTACCTGTAGACTAGAGACCAGGCTTAAGCAGGAAACACTGGGACAAGGTTCTTTAATAGGAGTAGGAAAGAGAAAAATAAATAAACCTCATAAATTCAGGAGAGCAAATGATGCTGACCTTGTCAGGCAGGCAGCCTGAGAGGGGTACATGCTGGGAACTGCCTGCCCCCAGGCCTAGGAAGAGGGGTGAGCCAGGTTCAGGGTGGAACAGCACCCAAGAGGCCACTGCCCCTTGTGACTCAGCCAAGCAGGGCCAAGACAGCTTTTCCATTTCAGACTCCCGTTCTTGTTCCCGACAGGCAGAGGGGAGGGGGAGAGCCCTCAGCCAGGGAGTGGCCGTCCCCAGGGAGCTGTGAGGTAGTGCCAGGCTCTGCCTCAAGCAGTGGACAAGGCCAACTCAGGGCAGGCCTGATGGGGCCTGGAAGCCTGGGGCAGGACGGTTCGGGGCTAGAGTGGAGGTGGGTGGGTCCAACCCTCCAGGTGAGGAAACTGAGCCCAGAGCTGGTTGCTCAATAGGAAAGGCAGAGTGGGGCCAGGATCCCACTTTCTTCCTCCCAGTCCATAGTCTTTTGCCCTCAACAAATATATGACACTTATCTAGAGATGGGGGCGGGGAGGTAGGAAGTCAGCTTGAGAAGACTTCTAGGCCCCAGAGAGGCCCTGCCGTGAGGGTGCCTGGGTCCTGTCTCAGACTCTGGCCTGGCCGTTGAGGAGGGGGCTGCAGCATCCAAGGCAGCCACAGGTTCCCACAGCCTCAGAAGGCTGGGGCTCCTTTTTCCTGGGGGAATAGACCCACATCCCAGAGAAGGGGCTGAACCTCCTTGCTAAATGTCCCAGTGGGATGGGGGCATCAGAGGCGGCTCTCCTGGGCATCTGCCTTTGCTACGAGTGGGTCCTGCTCACACAGCTCTGGGGGGCACTCGCAGGCCCTTTCGGGCTTGTCCTTGGCCTCAGAGGGAAAGCAGGTCCTGAGGCAGGCCCTCACCGACTCCTTCACCTCTGCCTCTAGACCCTTCATCCTGGCCTCGTACTCTGCCAGCGCCTCCTTCTGGAACTGTGGAGACAGCAAGGACCCCTGCCTGGCTCAGGAGGGGCCCCCTGGCCACCCTCGCTCCCTGGACAGTGGGAAAAGGAGATGCCCAATACCCATGTTCGGAGCTCCCAGGAGACTGCGGTGAGAGGCAGGGTGGGGGAGTGGTGGAGCCCATCAGAAGCCTCTCGAGAAAGGGGATCCTAACCAGGCAGAGATCTGCAGAGCTGCCTCATTTGAAAGGGCCTCGGGACCCCACAGTGAAGGATGACGGCCCCCTTCCCCTACCCTCTCACTGGCAGCTCCCTGGGGCAAGGCCCCTTTACAACCCGGAACCCCTTCAGTTCTGCTGGGGGCCCCAGTAGTGAACCTGTTACCTGCTTTTCCATCTCCCGTATCTGTTCCAGGCAAGCCGCCTGCTTCTCCTCCAGCTTCTCCTGGTGCCCCTCCAAGTTCTCCGTCATCTAGGTGGGAGTGCAGAGAGTCAGGACAGCGCAGACGGGCAAGCTGGGTCAGAATCCAGCTGTAATCCCAGCTAACTAGTTGTAAGACTTTGAGCAAATTCCTTAACATTTAGGTAGTTTTTAAAATTTGTAAGATAAGGATAGCAGCACCTGTCTCACTGGACTGTAAAAGATTATACGAGACAGCTCATGTGAGGCACCTGGCAGAGTGCCTGGCACAGGTCAGGACCCAGTAGGTGGCAGCTGTGTTCTGTGGTTAATGATCCCTAGGGGAGCTTCAGGTCCATTATTCCTTGGCACCTCAGGAAGCTTCCTCACTCCCTCTTCATCCCCTGACCCTCGCCAGTCCCAGCCTCCCCTGGCCCTGATATGGGCCACTTAGCCCATATCATTTCCACACATGAGAACTGGCCAGAGACAGATCCCTTCAGGCTGGTACCCCAACCTCCATACACAGGCCAGAACCCAGGATGTCCCCTGCCACCCCAGCTGCATGGACAGTGTATCTCCTAAGGGCAAAGTCAGGGCCTGGGGCCACCCCTTCCCACTCGTAAAGAGAGAGAGAGAGAGAGAGTGTGTGTGTGTGTGTGTTTAGGAAGGACACAGCCCTTACACACCTGCTTGATCACCTGCACTACTTCCTGGATGTGGGAGTTGTTAATCTCTCTCTTCAACCTGTTGGTGTAATTGGAGTTTTAGAAAAGGGAGAGAACCCTTAGGGAGAGTAGGGTAACATGAAGTCTACGCAGGGTGTAGGCAAATGAGAAATCCAACATAGGGCAGGAACCAGCTGGGGGCAGGTGTGGGGACTCAAGCAGTATGTAGGGGCCACTGGGAGTCCTGGGGCCCTCTGAGAGAACCATTTCACCACCAAAACACACTGTCCTTCCGTGGGAAACAGTGCCACCACAGTGGACAGGCTGCGATCCCAAGGCCTCAGCTCCCTCCCTGCAGGCTTGGCTGCCTCCAGAGCTCTGCCCATGTAGTGTTGGCCTCCATGTTTTGTCTGAGGAGGACACTCTGATCAAAGGTGACAGGTGGGATCCGCTTTTTGGAGAGCCAGGGGACAGGTGCATCTTTGGGAAGTGAGTCAGGATCCACTTGTAGAGAGGCCCCTTTCCACCTGAAGTGGGGTCTGCCCAGCCCTGGGCCTCCCCTCCAGGGCTCACCTCTCCTGGGCCATCTTGTCTGCGGTGACTTTGGTCATGCCCTGGATCCGCTCCAGTCTCTTCGTCTCCAGCTTTTTCTTCATCTCTTTGGTGTCGCTGCAGAGAGACAGGCATGAAGGAGCTGTTTTGTGCGGCTGAGCCCTTGCTGGGAGGCGAGGCAGGTGTGGGAGGGAGGCAGTCGTACTTCTCCGACGTCTCCTTCAGGGCCTTCAGCTCTGCCGCCTGTTTCTCTCTGGCCAGCTCCATCATTTTGGAGATTTGCTGCGGGAAGAGGAAATAGGCTTGGCGAGAAGCCCTTTGTTGTTCAGAGGGAGTGGTGGGGGGGTCGGTGGGAGGGCGGGAAGGGTCGGTGGGGGGGGGGGGAGTCGGTGAGGGGGTTGGGTCGGTGGGAGGGGCGGATGGGGTTGGTGGGGTCGGTGGGGCTGGTGGGGTTGTCGCCCCGCCCCTCCCGGCCACCTCGGCCGCGTGCTGCTCTTTGCGCTTCAGAACGCACTCGTACTGCTCCTCGCCCTGCCGCAGCAGCTCTAGTTCCAGCCTGTCCTTCAGCTCCCGCACGCGCCCGTCCACGCCCTCAGGGCCCTCGCCCGGCGCAGCTCCGGCGCTCTCCTCGCGGGGCAGGCTCCTGGGGAGGCCACGTGGGGACAGGCCCTGAGATCCTCCGCCGCCCGCGCTGCAGAGGGCAGGACACCGCCACGGGCCTTACCTCTTCTTGCGAGAGCCCTTGCCCGGACCCAGCTTGCAGGCCCCAACGCCTCCCACGCCCGGTGGCCCGAGCTCGGCCAGCTGCGCCGCGCCCCGCTGCAGCAGCTCCTCCCAGCGCCGCGCTCCGCGCCGCTCCAACTCCCGCAGCTCCTTCTCGTGCCGCCGCTGCAGCTTCACGACGGCCTTTAGCTCCCGGAGCTCCTCCAGGCTGGCAGTCCGCGGCTCTGCGGAGGCCCGGGTGAGGCGCACCACCGGCCAGGCCGTCCTGCCCGTCCAACCCCCAGGGAGCCCCGGACCCGCCCCAGGCTCATCCCCGAGATCACCGGGCTCAGCAGGCCTTACCCGCAGCTTCTTTCATAGCCTCTTCCCTGGCCCCGGCCCTGGCTGCTGCAAGAGCCACGGGCTGGGCTGGCAGGTGCTCTGGAGGGCCCCTTGGCTCCGTTCGCCTCCCCCACACCACCCCCTGGGAGTCGCAGTATGTGCCCCCTGCCCCGCACTTTCCCCAGGTGAAATTTTTTAAAGGGAAGTGCCTGTGGGTGCGGAGGTGGAGGTGCCCCCAGTAGGTGTGCGGACCGAAGCTCATACCTGGTGACCCATTGCTCGTTGGGGCCAACGCCCCATTGACCTGGCTGGCAACTGGACTCGCCAGTGGGAAGGGCTTCTGTGTAGGGAGAGCAGGTTAGGAAGGTGGCTTGACAGCCCTCTCTCCCCGAGCCTGGGACTCGGCCCTCTCCCCATCCTCTCCCATAAATAGGGCCGATCTCTGGTGAGCAGCGGTGCAGGCAACACAGACCTCAGGCAGACCTCCCATGGCCTCCTTGAGCTTCACAGACTTCTTGTCATGGGCACTGAAGAACTTAATGGGGTTGGCGAGGGCCACAGTGAGATCTGGGTGGGTGCACAGGACATTACAACATGGTGTATATGGAGATGTGCCTGGAAGTCTCCCCTGTCCTCACCCACTCCAGGATGCCCCATCTGGATCCCACCCCACTCTGGAAGCTGGCTTGATGGGAAGGAAGGGGGAACAGACACCCTGGGGCTCCTGGCATGCCATGGGCTCCTACCTGCCCAAGCACCAGGTACGTAGTCCTTCATCTCCAGGAAGATGAAGAGCGCAGGCATGGTGAGGGGCATGTTGCTCTCACTGTGCAGGCACAGGTGGTGGTACCCTGTCAGACAGGACAGGGTAGGCAGTGAGCCAGAGCCCATTCCTGCCAGCGCTGTGCACACACAGCCTAGGACCCAAGGGTCTGAGTCTGGCACTGCACCATCCTGGCTGTGTGACTTCAGCCAGGTTACTTTAACTGTCTGAGACTTGACTCATCTATGAAGAGGGGATGAGTGTCTACTCGTGTGGTTATTGTGAGGATGAAGTAAGAATGTATTATAAGCCCTTAGCACATTTTAAATGCCCATAAGTGTCAGCTACTTGAGAAATTGCCCCAGCCGTTTCAGAAAATTACAGCAATTCTGTTAGGTGGGCAGAGTTCCCGCCTCTCTCAGGTTCCTGGAGAGGTACTGTTCTGCCCTACTCCTTACAATGTGAGGGCTTAGGTAAGGCCTCACTCCAGGCCCTCTCCCAGAAGCTGCCCCACCCTGTGCACAGGCTCCTGCTGCTGATCTTGGAACAGTGAAGGACCCCACTCCTTACCAGAATTTAGGGCATTGATGGGGATGATGCGGTGTCCAAGAAACTTGTTGCCTTCCTCCATCACAGCCACCCTGAGGGAGGCCAGCTCAGGCATCAAGATCTGGGGAGAGTTGGGGACATGACAGGTTGGGAGGGGAGAGAGGAGCCAAGCTGACCCCCTCCCTGGCTCCAGAAGTCTCAGCATCAGTGTGAGAACATGGTGAGTGTCACCAGATTTGGTGAGGACAGACAGAGGGCACACTCTAGGCCATATACAAAGACATCCCCACGGCACATGCCGTGGCTGGTTCCACACAGGGGAGGAGGGCTGGTTTTGCAGCCCAGGGCTGAGGGGGCCTGGCGCAGACAGCCCTTGGCAGCTTTGCCAGTGGGTATCCAGTGGGGCAAAGACTCACATGGGACTCTCAACCCTGATTGCACATTTCTGCCTCTAATCCTCACACACACACGCGCATACACACACACTCTGCCCACCAAGTAAACTTCTGTAAACTTGGGTTTTGCACTCTTGAAACAGGAGGGCCCAGGGTGAGGGGTGGGAAGAGGAGGAGGAGGAAGGTCAAGGAGCTGCCTTGTTTACTTCCTCTTGTCTGTAAGTAGAGGCCAAGAACTAGACAGACTTTGCCCTGCCGTGCCCTGGACCCCACCTTCTCAAAGACAAAGGGCTCCTCCTTCCAGACAGGATTGATGGAGTTGGTACTGGGTGACAGCTTAGTTCGATAGCGCCTCTTGGGGTCCCCAGGAAGGCCAAACAGCTCCACTTCCACATAGGTACGCACGCTGCGTTCTGACAGGAACTGCCCAGAGATCACCTGGGGGTAGGGGCCCAGGAAAACCAGCATCAAATCCCCACCCAGGCTCTTCCCCAAGCATCTGGGGCCCCTGGCTCCCTAGAGCTGAAGCATTTGTTCTTGGGTGTTATGAAGAACCTCATTCAGCTCTGGCCATGAGTAGAGGCTGTGTAGCCCACGGGTTACAGCTAAGCTCTGAGGACCAGGCTGCTTCTAGCATGAAGGGAAGAGGTGGGCCTCCCACCGGCCTCCCACCACCCTCCCTAGCCAAGGAGGGAACAACGCCTTCCCCCAGGAGCTGGGGCTCCGGCTGCCCTACTCTGCCCACTCTTCCTCCCCTCCCCCACCCCAGCCTCAGCCCTTCCCGTTGGTTTCCATGGGGACCAAGTGGCAGCCTCCAGTGCTGAGGAGGAGGCAGTTTCCAAGGCAACTTGCTACTGCAGGAACTGGCTGGGGCTGAAGTTTCCAGGGTATCAGGGGAGGGGGTTGGGAGTTGAGTGAGGGGTGGGCTCCTGTGCCCTTCTACTCAAGACCTCAGCCTCCCGGCCACTTTTGTGCCCCAGGGCCTTGCCGTGATGGAAAGGGTGGTGGCCACCACCACGTCGATGCGGTCCACTGAGAAGGGGTTGAACTGCTTGTCTGGCCGGCGCATGAACTCGTGCTTGAGGAGGTAGCCGCTCTGCCCGTTGAACTCAAACACTGCCATGTTCTGCTGCATGGGCAAGTCTGGAGGGACAAGGACACTCAGTGAGGAAGGCCCAGCCCTGGGGCTGTGCCCAGTCTCCATTTCCTCTATTCCCAGCCTTTGCTGTCTGGTGAATGGGGAGGTTGGGTGGACCATGAGGATGAGGGCTTCTCCTGTCCCAGTCTGGTTCCTTGCGGTGTCTCCTCTCTTAGGCAGGGTCCACAGCCTGGAGGCAGCAAGGAGGAAAGCCACAGCCAGGCTGAGGGCCTGTGGTGGGAGCTGGGGCAGGTGGCCCACAGACATACCTGGGTGGAGTGGCCAGAACCCACGCTGGCAGCCTGGCATCTTCACATCCATCATGTATGCGCAGGCACGCAGGCACAGGCTAATGCATTTCTACCCCCAAATTCTCACGTACCTGGGCATGCTCCCAGAGTCTACACTAACAGCAGGACTCCCCAGGCTGTTCCAAAGACCCCTCAAGGATGTAAAGGTGGGGGCACAAGGACTAGGGAAGGATTCTTAGGGGCCTGGGAATGCCCTCACCCATCGTCTGGAAGTTGAGGGCAACCATCTGGCATCCAGCATTCCAGAACATCTGGGGCATGTAGTTGGAGGAGTCCATGCGGGTTCCCTTGGGGTAAATGCGGCTCATCTGGCGCTTGTTGTAGCTGTCCCTGAGTATAGGACCCTAGCCCAAGGCCATCTGCACCAGGAGGACCTAACAACTTACCCTGGGGGCCCTGTCCCCAGGCCCTCCTCTGGCTCTCCACCCCAGCCAGGGACCCTGGCCACTGAAACCTCAAGGATACTCCACAAACTGCACCGAGGCCTTGGAGAGCAGGTCATATGCCTTGAGCTCTGTGAAGGATGAGATGACATAACTTCGGTTCTTTTCTATATAGGGGAGAAAAGGAGGGGAGGAGTTTTATCAGGCTGTCCCCTCCCACAGTCTTGGCCTCCCCTTTGGGGCAGCTCCCTCTGGCCTATAGAGATGCCTCCAACCCAGCATTTCCACTGAGGCCTGAGGTTTGGGGACCAACCTCTGGCAGAAGTGTATGGATCACAGTGCCTGCTGGGGTGAGGGGTGTTCTCAGTCTGTATGCACAGGGGTGGGGTGTGTGCCATGGATGTGGAGAGTGAGACCCACATGCCATAGATGGGCACAGAGGGCATGGGGAACATGCCAGGCTGAGCCTAGGGGGTCAGTAACATGCTGTGCACACATGAAATGTGAAGACATGCTTTGATGTGCACAGGGAGTGAGGTATGTAAGCTATGGCTGAACGCGTCCGGGGAGAGGGGCACATTAACTGTAGTACATGCCATGAGTGTGCCCAGGTGGGGATGCAGGCTGTGGGTTCAGGGATGAGAAGTCAGTGCTGCAGAAGTCCAACTGTGCACAGGAGGAGACAGAAAGAGGTGCTCGTGCATGGGACATACAGAGTGAGAGGAACGCACTGTGCTTGTGTCCAGAGAAGATAAAGGTAAACAGCCGGGGTGTGCATGAAAGGGGAGGGGTGCAAAAGGGCAGTATGCTCTGGTGGCTTTCTCTGCCTCCACTCCCTCTCAGGAAGTCTCATGTCCCACGGCCAGGGCTTCTGGGCTTGGGCCAGCCCACAGCACAGTTCAGCCCTGGGAGCCACAGAGCCTGCAGGCAGCTGCAGGAGCCCCAGGCCATCCCAGCCAAGGTGGCCTGTCATAACGCCCAGCCTGTCACCGACACACTCCAGAGCATTCTGTTTGGTGCCAAATTCCTCACTAGAGAAACTGGGAGCCACTGCCACTTAAGCAAGCCCTTTGCCTGACTCCGTGGCTGGATATTTATAGGGAGGGCCCCAAGTCCAAGGAAGGGGGAGATCCCCCTTCTTCTTACCCACCCATAAGTTACTCATGCTAACTTACGGGCAGAGAACTCAAAGGAGATGAACTTGGTGGGCTGGATGTAATTGACTAGGCTGGACATCTCCTCATAAGCCGTCACTTCCAGGCCCGCTGTGCCCTAAGGAGGAGAGGGGAGGGCAAAGAAGAGGAGGATGGTGCAGAGCCCAGGAATGTGGCCCAAGGCCCCCATCCAGGGGGCTTAGCAGTGGAGGATGACACAGAGGGGCCCGGGGCTACCCCCACACACCTCATCCGACTGCATCTTCTTAATCTCTTCTTCGTCCAGGTTTCCTGACTCCTCCTCCTCTTCCTCTTCCACCTCCTCCTCCTCCAGCTCAGTCCCATCCTCGCCAGCCCACACTGCCACACACAGCTCTGTCGGCACTGGCTCCTGCGTGGCTCCTCCAGGTCCAGCCCCTCTCCTGTTCCAGATGCTCCTAATACCCCCTGCCATAGTCCTCCCCGACTCACCTGTGCGCTCACCTGCAGGGGCACTGGGTGGGCTGCTGCCCTCAGCCTCCCCACCAGGATCCTTACTGGAGGAGGTGGGGCCAGAAAACTGGTTCTTCTTGTTCTTGATGAGGATCTTGCCCCTGAGATCCTCGGGGCTGGGCAAGGGGACACCTGGTTTTAGCTATGGAGTGGAGAGCAGGTCAGCACCATCTTCTCACCTTCATGGCATAGCCTGAGCTCCTTAATACCAAGCATGCTTCGGCCTCCCCCACTCATCTTGACCCGCCTCTCACTACTGCTCGTCATCCTCATTCTCACTGAGATAAATCCAGCTTATCCCTTGGAGTAAATGCGGCTCATCTGGCGCTTGTTGTAGCTGTCCCTGAGTACGGGACCCTGGCCCAAGGCCATCTGCACCAGGAGGACCTAACAGGCTACTCTAGGAGCCCTGTCCATCACTTCCTCCAGGAAGCCTTCCCTGATCCCCAAGACCAGATCAGAACTCCCCAGGTGCTCCCATAACAACCACTGGGTTGTAATGGCCCGGTTACTTGTCTGTCTCCTCACTGGAGGGTAATACACCTGAGGGCAGGGACTGTGTCTTTGTCACTAGCATACGCCGAAGCCCAGCACAGTGCCTGACACATGGTAGGTGACAGGATCCCAGACCCGCATCTAACCAAGTGAACCCTAGCATCCTCTGGGAGTGTCTCCCTCCCTAACCTGGTTCTCACCCTGCCCCAGGTTCCCAGGCCCAAGGCCCAAATGTCCCACAGCGAAGCCCACTCACCGGGAACTTTTCCAGGGGCTCTGTGAGCAGCATATCCCCAAAGATGGTCCGGCAATACTCAGCCATCTTAGCCTGCTGGCGGGGTCTGCAGGGAGCAAAAGTGGGGATGGGGTTCAGCCGCTCAGCACCAACCCTATTATGCATCCTTTTGTGCCCTTGATGACCCAGATCAGGGGCCAGGAGGTGAGGGAGGCTGGGACTCGAGCAGGAGAACATGGGGCCTTAGGGAGATTATACTGAGACATGGGAGAAGCTGTAGGCAATGGCTAGAGGCTGGGGCAGTTGCAGGGAGGACAGTTGCAGGCAGGAGACTGGGGACTGGGTGAGAATGTGGCTGAATGGGCCTGGATACGCACGAGTCCACATGGTTCTCAAACGACAGGATGATGGGATAGGGGGAGGTCTTAAAGGCACTTTCTGCAATAGCCTCAATTGCTTCCTGGAGGAGAAGGAGACTCCATGAACAGAAGGTCAGTATTCCGACTGCCTGTCCCGTGATAGCACTTTTCCCCCCTGCCTAGTTTCAATACACACATATAACTGGATGGCCACCATTGGCCCCCAATCCCTGCTGGTCCCCACTGGTCTGAGGTCTTCCAGCCATTCTTCCTCTCTAGCTTCAGCCCTCCAACCCCTCAAAGCTTCTGGCCCAGAGCCCTTCCCTACTGCTACTGCCACCAGCCTCTGTGCCCAGGGTCTCACTTTGAAGAAGATGTCTGTGGTCATGGTGAAGCCGTGGGTGATAATGGGCTCCTCGTCAGGGGGTTTCCCCTTCCAGCAGTCTAGCTCCACGCAACGGCAGCCAGAGAGCAGCACCTGGCGGTACATCTCAGCCGAGGAGAGGCCTGAGAACTGGCCGGCTGAGCCAGAGGATGGCAAAGAGGTGAGGGCATCACCCAAAGGCAGCCCAGCTCTCCCCCAACTGCCACTCCATCATGGTCTGTGTTATTCTCAGGGCCAGCAGCATGTGGGCAACCCCTGTGGAGGATGCAGGGAACCCCTGTGAAAGCAGAGGTTGGCACCGAGGTTATCAGGGCCCACCTGTCAGGTAGGTGTTGTGGGACGAGTTGATGAAGTAATGATTGAGTGGCTGCGTCATGTCGTGGTGGAGCAGCAGCTTGTCCTGAGCCAGCACACTGTTCTCTGGCCCACAGAGAAACCAGACCATGCCCTCAGGTGACAGCTGGCCTGGGGGACAGGAGATAGCTGTCAAGGCTGCAGCCCTGCTGCCAAGGCAGGACAGGACCACAGGGGACGGGGGGTTCCCTTAGTCCTCACCCCTCTGCACATTGATGCCACTGGGCTCATACTTGTCGATGAGGCCCTGCCCCTGGTCAGGCCGTGCTGGCGGGAACAGCAGGGAGTTAAGCCGGGAGTCCCGCTGTTTCTGGTTGATGAATTTGGTCAGGTGCTCCTTCGTCATGTAGGGTTTGGCCTTAGCATGGCTTCAGGCCAGAGAGAAGAGCACAGGTTCATATCCCTTGGGCCTGGAGGCTTAGACAACCCCCTTGTCCAGTGAAGCCTCCTGATTCCCAGCATGGCAGGTGGGAGGAGGGGATTGTTAGCCACCACCCTTTTCCCATGACCAGCACAACCCAAGAAACTCACTAAGAAGTGAAGATCTCATCTATTTCTGGCCGAGGACAGAGGCTCATGAGGAAACTCTTGTAGACAGGTTCTGGGAAGTCCTCAGGATTGATGGCGTCATTCTGGGGGCATAGTAACCTTATTGCCCCTGCCCTCACCTTCTCAGAGCTAAGAACCGCAAACTCGGCCCAGCCCTGGTCAAGGGGACCTGGTCAGAAGGCGGGCTCAAGGCAGACAGAAGAACTTCAAGGACAGCCAAGCACCCACTTCTCAAAGCCCTGGTTGCTGAGCCAAGAGCATGCTTAGCTGGTTTGCTCTGACCCTGATTTTGTACAGTGGCTATTCCATCGGCTGGGGCAGGATCAGAACTAAGAATGACCAGAATGAGGTAGAAAAGAAGTCAGAAGAAATGGGTGCTGCTTGCCAGGCTAGTAGGCTGTCTTTTTTAAGTGGAGGACAAATATTCAAAAAGAAACAATTTGAATATAAACATATATGCACCTAACAACAGAACCCCATAATATAAAAAACAAAAACTGATAGAATTGAAAGGAGGACAATTCAACAATAATATTTGGAGACACCAAAAGCATGGGGACAAAGAAAGATAAATTAAATGTCATCAAAATTAAAAACTTTTGTGCTTCGAAGGACACCATCAAGAAAGTGAAAAGGTAACCCACAGAATGGGATAAAATATTTGCAGATCAGATATCTGATTTGCAACCCAACTGACAACCCAACTGAAAGATGGACAATGGATTTGGACAGGTATTTCTCCAAAGAAGATACATAAGTGACCGATAAACACAGAAAAGGTGCTCAATATCATTTGTAGTTAGAGAAATGCAAATCAAAACCACAATGAGATACCACTCCCACTAGGATGGCTAAAACAAAAAACAGACAATCACAAGTGTTAGTGGGATGTGACTAAACTATAACCCCACACAGCACTTTGGGAGGCCAAGGAGGGTGGATCACCTGAGGTCAGGAGTTCAAGACCAGCCTGGCCAACATGGTGAAACCCCATCTCTACTAAAAATACAAAAATTAGCCCAGCATGGTGGCACATGCTTGTAATCCCAGCTACTTGGGAGGCTGAGGCAGCAGAATCGCTTGAACCTGGGAGGCAGAGGTTGCAGTGAGCTGAGATCATACCACTGCACTCCAGCCTGGGCAACAGAGTGAGACTCTGTTTCAAAAATAAATAAATAGGGGGGAGCGGGGGAGGGATAGCTTTAGGAGATATACCTAATGCTAAATGACGAGTTAATGGGTGCAGCACACCAGCATGGAACTAACCTGCACATTGGCACATTGTGCACATGTACGCTAAAACTTAAAGTATAATAATAATAAAATAAAAAATAAAAAAAAACAAGGAAAAAGAGAAGGACAACTCAAAATAAATAAATAAATAAATAAATCCCTACACAATGCTCTCACTTTATAAAACAGTTCGGGGGTTTCTCAAAATGTTAAATATAGAGTGACCACATGACCCAACAATTCCACCCCTGGTTATATACCCAAGAGAATTTACACATGTTCATACAAAATCATGTACATAAATATTCATAACCAAAAAGTATAAAAAACCCAAACATCTACCAACTGATAAACAGATGAACAAAATGTGGTATATCCATACAATGGAATATTATTAGGCGGTAAAAAGGAATGAAGTACTCATGCATGCTACAACATGGATAAACCTTGAAAACATTATGACAAATGAATAAAGCCTGACATCAAAGAGCACATATTTATGATTTCATTTACTTTACCACCAGAATAGGCAAATCTATAGAAATAGAAACAAAAAGTACATTTGTGGTATTCAGGGATTCTGTACCTTTGCATTCCTTCCCCCCAAAAAACAACATTAAATGTCTTTCAGAATCACACTGGAAGGCCAACATCAGTCTTAGTTTGGAGCAGAGGGTCTGAGCAGGAGAGTCTAACTGGATCTCCCCAAATCCATCCCTGTCTCTGGAGCTTCAGCTCCAAGCAAAGTTGGGTCAGTAGCCTCTACTGAGACACAAGGAAAGCAGATAGATAAGGAGGACTTAGCCAAGGGAGGAGCTCAGGCTGCAGGAGAGAGGGAGGGTGGATGTGTGCTGACCACAGGTAAATGTTGCTGGCTGTAGGGGAGCCGCAGGAGCCCATTCCTACCTCTCCCCAACGCCACATTTGGATCCCTGTGACTGCATCAAGGAGTCACCAGCTCTGCAGAGCTGTGGCTGTGGGGTAAATGCTCCTCTTGGGATTCATGTGGGCAGGTGATCAATGGGGGTCGTAGTTCTATTTATTTATAATGTTCCAAATTCTTACCAGGAGAAAATACTCCATGGGGTATAGGTTGGGACCCACACAAGAGCACTGGCCAAGCAGGGACAGGGGCTGAGATTCACTCCATTGGCCAGGTTTGAACCCTAGCTCAGGGCCGTATCAGCCCAGAGGGCTCCTTTTTGTAATTCACATAAGTTGCCTCATGGGGTGACCCTGCTTACAACTTGTAATTAAAAATTAATAACTAAAAAGAGAGGGAAAAAAATGCTTTTCTGTACAGAGCAGAAGTCTGTATCTTGGCAGCTTCCGCCTTTGGTTCAGTTCCTCTCCCTCGACACCCTGCAGACTTCCAGATCCCTGCAGACTGCCGCCTGCCACTGCCGACCTTATCTCGCTCCTCCAGGCTGAAAACATTCACGCTTAGCTCCCATTCCCAACACTAGACTGGGAATGCACGCTGTTTCTGCTGCTTGCCCTGAACACAGTCCGTCAACCACAGCCCCAGCGCCCCCACCACCCAGGGTAGGGGATACAGACAAACCTGCTTGGAGCTCAGTGTCTCACCCCCTTGCCCTGGCTCCACCCCTGTGCCTAGTGTCAGTAACCAGCAGCTCCAGGGTTGATTGGCTCTCCAGGCTCTTGGCTGGGGCTATGATGTCACCTCTGCTCCCCCACCCACCATTCCTGGCCAAGTTGCTTTCTGGTGGGGACAAGAATACTGGGGGATGGGCAGGGGTGCAGATCCACTCACTTTGCCTTTGGGGAGGTGGCAGGCACTGAGAGCAGCTTCCACCCGCTTGCGGTCAGCAGGAAACATCTGGAAAAAGCTGAAGGGGAAGAGAAAGGTACCAGGTACAGAGAGGAGTCAGATCTGAAAAAGAAAGGCTTTGGGAGCCCCTGGAAGCCTGGGGAGGGGTTGGGGGGCTCACTTCTTCACCGGAATCTTCCCTTCAGAGTTGAGCTGCATCTTGAGCTTCACAAGGCTGGGGGGCAGAAAGCAGCCCGTCAAGGCCCAGGGCTGGCATGCTCATCACCAGGGCTCAGGCCAGGCAGGGGGCACTTACATCTTGTCCAGGAAGGTGCTGCGGGAGGCGTTGGCCGTCAGCGGATGCTTGACTAGGGCCAGTACGTCCTCAGCCCAGACCTGCAGGACCACAGAGAGCAGCGGTCAGGCTCCTGAGCACCCCCGCCCAGGCCTGTGTCTCTCAGGAAGTCCAGGCTATCCCAGGGGCCCAGACCCAGGCCCAGTGCTCCCTGGCACACCTTGCCCACGTTCTCCTTGTAGGAGACGAAGTTGTGGAAGGTGAGGTCCACCATGTCCGGGCCGGACACCACCGTGAGTGTCTTCAGCAGGAAGCTGTTGTCAGGAAAGTCCATGTTGAAGACGTCCCGGAGCTTCTGGCTCTGCAGCACATGGTGGCATCGTTAGGATGGAGGTGTGCTCCCTCCCTGCCCAGTGTGGCTCTCTCTGGCCCTCCCCTCAGCCACTTGGGCTATGGCCCGCTGGGCAGAACCCCATCCCCATCCGAGGAACCACAGGCCTTAGCATCTTCCTGTCCCTGATTCCAGCGGCTGGGATGGGAAGGAGAGGCCCTGAGGAAAAGATTAGCCAAGATGGCGGGCAGGCGGGGAGGCGGGCCTGGGAGTCCTGTGTCTGTTGGTTGCCACTTTTGTTTGAAGATAGATTCTTAGCTCCCAGTCTCAGGAAACCCCGCTTCCCACCAATCCCTTCCTCCAATTTTCCTACCAGCATTAGGCAAATATAGGCAAACTAGTCCGGGGGTGGGGGTGTAAACCACCCCTCCCAGACAGGCCGGGGTGCTTTAGGGGCAGGAGGTGACCCCTCCTCCCAGATTCCTGCCATCTCAGCTCACTGTGCACAGTTCTGAAGCTCAGAGCCCAGGCGAGCCCAGGAGCCGCCGCTCCCCTTCCTTGGCTTCCGGCCACGGTCCTTGCTGCCCAGCCCAGGAACCATTCCCTGTGCTCCAGAAGTCAGGCTTCCCACGCCCACAGGGACCCCTGCCCTTGCCCCATGGAGCTAGTAGCTGTGCTTGAGCCTGGGCTGCTACTGGACACACCTACCTTGGGCATCTTGGCAAACTTCCCAAAGCGAGTATCCCGGATGCTGGTGATATCCAGAAACTCCATCTCCTGGGAGTGGGGGGGCGGGGGGCGGATCCAGGTGGGAGCAAAGAAGGGATGTGGGACAAAAAGTCCAGGTCAAGAATAAGCAACAGGGAGAAGGGAGCTTCCACACCCTTCAAATCTTGGCCAACACCTCTCTCTAGATGCCAGGCTGCCCAGGAACACCTGGACCCAACCTTCCCTTCCTATGGCCCAGGTTCTCTCTATTCATGCAGATCCTCCTCCCTTTCCCTCTGTCCATTCCTCCCTGGCAGGGAGCTGGAGCCTACGTGTCTCCTCCACCATCCTGGACCCTCCCCAGCTTCCCCTTCCCGTCCTCCTGCCCAGCAGCTGGGGCCTATCTCTCATCTCCCGGAGCCCCAAGTCAACCCACAGCCATAGGCAGAGCATCAGCCTTCAGCAGCAGCGCTTTCGCCTGTCTCTCTCTCTCCCCAAGGGATGCTAAGGATGGAACATTTGGGTAGCCACAGGTTGGAGTGACTGCATCCTCCTTTCCAGAGCAAAGAGCCCCTGCCCACAGGGGAGCCCCTGGAGCCACCCTTCCAGGCCATTCTGTACTCCCCAGCATCCATGCCTCCACCTCGGTGCATCATTATCCTCAATGATAAGCAGGAGTCCAGGGCCATGGCACACAAGGGTTTTCTCACCTTACTTTGATACGTCCAGTATAAGTAGTAGCCCTTAGGATCCACACGGAGGATAACTGGAGAGGCAACTGTAGTTTCCTGCAGAGAGAAGGGGCCAGCACTCTGTTCCGAGACCTCAGGCCAAGCCTCCCTGGTCCAGGCCAGGGGTTTCAGAGCTCATTATCTTCCCAGGAGGTGCCCATCCCAGAAATCTGAAGGCATTTCCTTTTGTTGTCTAGAGCTAAGCACCGGGAGGGACAGAGGACTGGGGATGCCATTTCTGGAAGAGAAGGGTTTTCCCCTCTAAAGCCCAAATAGGCATTCTCCCTCTAGACCCTAAACAGGATCTTGGCCCCTACCTCACCTCATAGAGGGAGACTCCCTACCGCCACCCAGGAGAGACTGACACAGCGAGAGCCAAGAGCCCAAACTCCTGCACCGGCATCCAAGGCCCTGCACAATCCAGATGCAACCTAACTTCCCATATGCCCCTTCTTCCCTCCATGAACACCTCCTACCCTGTCCATTCAACTGTCCCATAAAGATACCAAGCCTTCCCACCTCCAAACCTAAGTGCCCAAATCTCTGCTTGAAATAACTTCAAGGACAACCCAAGCCCCCCAACTTCTGAAAACCCTTCCTGAAATGTGCTATAGTAACTGGGGGAATGTGAGTCACAGACCTACAAGCCCACCTAGGAAATCCCCAGGGACTCATGGACTCCAGGACAACAAGCCTGCGCTAGACCTTGAGCTTGGTGCTTGGTGCTTGGCACTTGAATGTGGTGTTTGCTGAATGAGCAAATGAATGAATTAATGAATGAATGAACTTACCTTCTAAAGTCCTGTTCCACTCACTGACAGAGCACATAGGCTACCTTTTAGTTTAATGGTCTTTGTATGTGTATATAACAAGATATTAAAATTAAGGTTTCCAGCAAGGCACAATAGTTGCCGCATACTAAAACAGACCAAATGCAGCATTTACAAAGTAAATGATCCAAAAAATGTTCTCAGATCAGAGGTGGTTAGAGTACAGGGGAAAGAGAAAATTTTTGTGGGGAAGCTAATTTTAAGAAAGCTGTGTTGGGAGCTCCATTCCCTTACCTCCCCAAGGGAGAGTTGGAGTGCCTGATCCCCCACCTTAAGCCTAGTGAGGGGTTTCAACTCTACTTGGAGAGCTTTTGTGATCTCTCTCTTTTTTTTTTTTTTTACCTTAAGTTCTGGGATACATGTGCAGAATGTGTAGGTTTGTTACATAGTATACATGTGCCATGGTGGTTTGCTGCACCTGTCAACCTGTCATCTAGGTTTTAAGCCCCGCATGCATTAGGTATTTGTCCTAATGCTCTCCCTCCCCTTTCCCCCCACCCCACAACAGGCCCCTGTGATCCTTGAAGTTGTAGGCGTAACAGAGGTCGGACTCCTGCCCAGGAGACCTAGTGGACTACAGCAAGCTAACTGTGCGAGGCAGAGCAGGGGATGCTGGCCTGTCGGACAAGCCTGCACCCTTGGGACAATGGATGCATGGGTATTTGCTGGGGTCCAGGGTGGGCCCATGGGAGAGTGGGGGCAAAGGGCCTAAAGCCACAGGAAGCTGAAGGTGGTAACGAGGGGCTGAAGACATAGTTGTGAGTGACCCCTAAGATAGAAACACTGGGGGGACTTCAAGCAAGAGCTTCCCATTAGAAGGGGTGGGTCTCCCAAGAATCCTCAAAAATGTCCCCCAGAGAAAGAATCAGCTTTAAGCTTCTGCCAGGCTCAGAAAGCATGAGCCAATTTATGACAGCACCTATTTAAATAGAACTTGGTTACCCCTTTCCCATCTCCCTCCCTATAGCTCATGCCTAGAGGGGCCTTGAGCAGGACCAGCAGGGAATCCCACCAAGGCCCTTTCCAGGGGGCCTACAGCCTACCTGAAACCATTCCTAGAAGGAGAAGGGTAGAAGATGTCAATGTAAATAAAGGTTGGAGTTTTGATTATAGCCAGTTTCTGACATCTGACTGGATTTTGTGATGAAAAGTGACCACTGGACTGTGTTACCTGAGAGTAAATATAATGCTTGTGGCCTTGCAGAGTTTCTTTCCATGGCCAGGGGGAGAGCTTCTCCTACAAAATATATTGTAGAGGCCATGGGAGATGAAATAAAGTTGGGATTTGCTTACATCCTATGTATTCTGCTTATTCAACATGGCACAGCACACCTATGCCATCCACTAACTGTGCCGAAAGCAGCCTGAAAGCAGAGCCCTGTCTCGCAGCAGCATGGACCTGTGGATAGGCTTGGGACATTCTTGCTTGTGCAGGTCAGGATCCAGAGAACATCCAATGCCCTACCTTGGAGAAGGGAAGGGAACAGCCAGGTACACAGGTGCCAGCTTAGGAAGAAGGACAAACAGTCTCCGCTGGCCGCCAACCCCCCACCTCCACTGCCACCCTGTGACCCTCTGCCCAGTCAGGTTACACACACTGCCCAGAGGAACTGAGAGAGGCCACTTCGCTTTTCATTCTGAGCCACTTCCCTCATTCCACAGGCTCCTGGGGCATGTCACCTCCATGCCACTGCCATGCTACACCAACCCCACATCACTCCTAGGGAAGCAGAAAGCATCTCACCACAGGGCCCCAACCCATAGTCATGGGCAGCGAGATCCCCTAGCCTAGCCCAGCGCCGAAGGGCCTAGACCCAGACCCCCTCATCCCACCTCCCATCAGGTGGACAAGCCAGCACTAAGGGCTGTCTTCCCTCCCCCACCAAGCCTTCATTTCCCTTCCTGGGACAAGCCCAGCACTCTAACTCTCAGACTGGGCCAGCCCAGCAGCCTCCCCTCCCTGAAGGAGGATCTCCATAATGTTCTCTCCAGCCTAAGAGAATCCCTGGCCTAAGGTAACATTTTCAGGGGCCAGGAGAACCAGAGGCTGGGAGCAGCCCCATGTAGGAAGGAACAGACACAGCAGAGAGAGGGCTGCAGGGTGCAGCAGTGCCTTCCCCTTCCCTTGCTGACAGGCCTGCATCGGGGAGCAATGCTGAGCCCAGCAAGGGGTAGCAGAAGTCAAATCAGTTCCTTCCCTGGGAGCTGAAGCCTCTAGTTCTCACTTAGGTCCAGGGGCCTTTTGTGGCTGCCCCCACAGCAGCGCAGGGGAGAGCAAGGCTTCCCTGGACAGAATGATGCCCAGTGGAGGGGGTGAAGGAGCTGGGTCTGAGCGCCCTGCCGCAGCAAGGGCAAGACATCTGTGCTGGGAGCAGGGACGAGCTCACCTCTCCTCCTAGCCTGCCTCAGCTCTGGGGTGTGCTTTCCTCCTCTTCTCTTGGGGGTTTGAAGGAGAAGAGATGCAGACCCAAATAAACTACCTCCAGTGACCACCCAGGCAGCTCACCCACTTCTCACACCTAGAACCAAGGCTTAGCCCTGCAGCTGGGGACATACACCCTTAACCCCAGGTTTGTTTATCCAAGCAGTGGTGTCAGCTGCCTGGTCAAACCACACAGGCGCCTGGATCCTAGGAGACATAAACCAATTCTCCCACCCCAGCAAAGCCCCCTAGCAGCCCAGCCCCCACCACCTGGTGCTCCAGCAGCTGAGGCCCCTGCCCCACTTACATCATCCCATTTGATGAAGCGCTCCCCTTGGCTCAGATAGGCCTTCACCTTGGGGGGCAGCAGGACAGGGTTGAGCAGAGACATGGTGCCAAGCGTTCCTCTTTGGAGAATCTGGCAGACACAGGCAGGCAGAAGAAGGGCAGGAAGGAGGCCAGCCAGGAGGGGGAGCCAAGCTGGGCTCAAATGGCACCCATCCCCGAGCTGCTCCAGAAATCTAGTTGCTCTTATAGCCCCTGGGGTGGCCCTGGCTGAGTGCAGGACTGAGCTGTAGCCAGAGGCCCATCTGCCTTGTAAATCACCCTCCTCCCACCCGCCCTGCCTGCCATGGGGGCCTGTGGTCACTGCTTCTGCCCAAGGAGGCTGAAGCAGGAAGCCCCCGCCTCTTCTGGAAGCCCCCGCCCCCACCCCCACCCTGTGCCTCTCAGCACTTCCTGCTCTGGGCTTCCTTCTCTGCGCTGCTCACAGCGGAGACGTGGTCATGAGGCCGGGTCGCCTTGGAGCCAGGGCCTCTCAGTCCCTGTGGTGGTCTCTGGTCAGATTTGGCCCAGGAGGGCTGGAGAAGAACGACATGGAGACCGGCTGGGGAGACTGCTGCCCAGGCCTGGACTGAGGGAAGGCACAGGGAGCTCACTAGGAGAAAGGACCTCCTCAGGGGCAGGGTCCAGAGCATGGGCATCTGACCCCAAAGGCTGGGAGCCCCGTAGAGGCAGGGGTGGGGTGAGGACAGGGCCCAGCTGGAATGGAGTGTTTTGAATAAGCAAAGTTTGCTGAACACATGCTCCTCTTTCTCAATGCTTCCTCCCCATGAAAATGAGGTGCACCTGCCGGGCGCGGTGGCTCATGCCTGTAATCCCAGCACTTTGGGAGGCTGAGGCGGGCGGATCACGAGGTCAGGAGATCGAGACCATCCTGGCTAACACGGTGAAACCCTGTCTCTACTAAAAATGCAAAAAAATTAGCCGGGCATGGCAGTGGCGCCTGTAGTCCCAGCTACCCTGGAGGCTGAGGCAGGAGAATGGCATGAACCCGGGAGGCAGAGCTTGCAATGAGCCGAGATCGCACCACTGCACTCCAGCCTGGGCGACAGAGCAAGACTCCATCTCAAAAAAATATTAAAAAAGAAAGAAAATGAGGGGCACGTGAGGCAAGGCAATCACTCCCCTCACCCACCTCACCAGACTCCCACCTCTGGGCCTCTGGGACTGCCTGAGACCTGGATCCCCACTCAGCAGCCCCTGCCCCTGCCTCCACTGTGCTCTCCTCTGGGTGTCCGCCTCTGCTGTGCACCCCAGCCTGCAGCGGGGCTGGGGCGGAGGGATGGCTGTTCTGGTTGGCCAGGCTTAGCCCCAGCTGCTCAGGTGCCTGACCCACACTCTGCCCCAGGCCCAGGGAGTTCAGCACCAGCCCAGCTCAGCCCAGCCCACTTCCTCTTGCCTAATCTGCTCCTCTTATCGCCCTTCTTAGCCCAGCCCGGAAGGCAGGGAGCTCTACCCAAGACTTCCTTCCCCTCTGGGACCTGGCCTTCTGCCCTGGCTCGCCCCCCCATGGGGCTTTGCATACCCCCAACAACGGTGAGACCCTCACCCAGGCCCTAGAATTGTCACGGCTGGAGGTCTGGTCCAGGGCAGGATGGAGGGTGAGGGAGGACACTCTTCATGGGGAATTAAGATAATAAACTGCCCAGTGGAGGCTGGAGCTAAGGGAATTCCCAGCACAGAAATAATCTGCAGAAGAGCAATTCTAGGGCCAGGGGGATGGAGCCGGAGCAGGGCCTGACCAAGCCTCCTGGAAATGGTAACAATTCAGAGGACTCTTCCTCCTCCTTCCCCCCAATCCCTCAGAGTCCTCTCTCCTCTCTCCCTCCCTCCAGTCTGGGGCCCTTCTGGGGGCCCCTCTGGTAGCCCATGCTGTTCTGGGTCCCTCCCTGGGATCAGGTTCCCTAATGTCTGTTTGAATGGATTTTGCAAGGGAAATCCCTATCCCTTCCCAAAGCCCCTGCACCTGTCACCTGCGGCTGCTCTGGTCCCGGCACCCAAGTCCCTCCCTTTCATCTGTCCTGTAGCCATCAGCCCCCTCTCCACTTTGGGCCTGGAGAGACCTGTCCATTCCTCCCCCTCAGCCTGAGGAGGAAAGGGACAGGCTCCTCTCCTCATTTCAGGATTTCAGGGCTCCTCACTCTGTTCCTTTCCATCTCCAGCTCTGAATCCACAGAACAAAGCCTTGCCCATCTTTATTCAGTGATGACACTACCTGCACTGTTCCTGGGACCCCGACTGTAGCTTCAGTGGGGGCCTGTACTCTCCTGCTCACATCCTGACCTCCTGCAAAGCCAGCTCCAAAAATGCAGAAAATCCAGGCAGTCAGGAGAGCGGAAAATCTTCATCAAAGAGGGCTTTTTTTCTTTTAAAAATACATTTAGGTTTGAAAATTTGTGTTGACAAAGAAAAATGTTATGTAAATAATAGTAGAGAAAATCAGGGAAGTTACATGAATGCCCCGTTTGGGAAATGTGGCCTCGGGCTCCTGGGCTGAGCTGGGTAGAGGGCACTCCCTGCAGTGGGCCAGTCTCACCCCCCAGGGTGGGCAGTGGAAGGGCAAGGATGCCCCCTGCTGGGTGCACTCAAAGCACGCATGTCCTGGAAGTTGCTGTTGGGTCTGTCATTTGTGACCCACGGGAACATCTATGCCAGAGAGTTTGGCAAGTGGGAGCCTTGGGCCATAGAATGTGGTAAGAACTTATATTCAACCAAATGTTGCCTCCCACAAGGGACATGCTTGTGACCTGGACCCCAGCACATATGTCCCAAGTTCATTTGTTCACTTGCCAGTGCTATGTGGGAGCCCTATGCATTGGTTTCCCAGTTTGCTCATCAGAGAAGTTTAGTGGCAGAAGTTGAACTCAGACCTTCAGGTGCTACAGCTACCAGCCAAATGAGAGGATCAGACTAGGTCGGTTTCTTATCTGATGCCATGACTGTTGAAGCAGTGGGTTTCAGGAGCGTGGAACCCTGTTGTCCATCTTGGTCAAGGGCTGGCCCTCTTTTGGAGGGAATATGGCTCTTATGGTATCTGTTTCCCAGTCTGGCAAAGGGAGCCACACTCACCACTCTAGGAACCCAGCCACTTACTAGCTGGTTTATCTTGTGATACTTAACCTTCTTGGGCCTCAACCTGCTCACCTGTAAAATGGGGATAATAATGCCTCATGGGGATGTTGCAAGGATTAAAGAATATAATGAATGGTACTTAATACAGTGCCTACACATGAGCTCAATAATACTATCATTATCATTATGAGTTATCATTGTTATTTTATTATTACTTATTAGCAGACACTGGCAGGAAAAATGGCAGTTTCTTATTCCTTCTTCCACAGTTCTTTCCACGAATGTCTTCACTGCCTTTCTCTTTGGATTTTTCTTCTGGCAGTTCATGTGGATCAGGGGCTGGACCCACCTTTGCAGGGCATACTGAGTTAGGGTTGCTCCTGTCTGTGGACTTGAAGCAAGCTGTTCCCAAGCGGCCTGAACTCATGAAGTGATGAGCACAAGGGCTCCAATCATGAGCAAGTGCCAGCCTCCCACCGGCTTCATGCCACCACAGCCCCCCAGCTGATGAGGCACAGATGAGAGTGCTGAGCTGCCCAGCTGTATGTCCATCTGTGGCCCCAGCTCCAGCCCCCCTCTGCGTACTGAGAGCTAAGCAGAAGTGGAGGCATGGGCAAGGCTGGGTAGCCAACGCTGATCCCTTAGGGAGGAGAGAGGCAATCAAGGTTCCTGTAGATGCCCAGGACGAAGATGTTGCTTGTCCTCCCATTCCAAGCCCCTCTAGAACCCCACAAGGAACCATGTGGGACTTAGAAGTGGAAAACAAACTGGGCATGGTGGCTCACGCCTGTAATCCCAGCACTTTGGGAGGCCGAGGCGGGTGGGTCACAAAGTCAGGAGTTCAATATCAGCCTGACCATCATGGTGAAACCCCGTCTCTACCAAAAATACAAAAATGAGCCAGGCATGGTGGCACACACCTGTAATCCCAACTACTCAGGTGGCTAAGGCAGGAGAACAGCTGGAACTGGGAGGCGGAGGTTGCAGTGAGCCGAGTTCACACCATTGCCTCCAGTCTGGGTGACAGAACGAGACTCCATCTCAAAAAAAAAAAAAAAAAAAAAAGTGGAAAACAATCAGTCCATGTATGTTTCTCTTTGAAGTGCTATTTTGGATCAAATTTACCTGTGTCCATCTTCAAGAAACCCAGAGTTTAGTCCCCACTGGAGCAAAGGTTTGTTCTGTGATCTTAGCAAGTTACCTGAGCCCTTGAATCTGTCAAACTTTTGATCATTTCTAAGATTCCTTCCAGCTCTAAAAATCTCTTTCCACTCGGAAGGGCCAATCTTGTCACTTTTCTTTCTTGCCTTTCCTCTGAGAGATGACAAACCTAGAGATGAGAGCTATAGGTGGCAGGAGAGGCTTAGCTCTCACCCCAGTGTGAGATTCTTGGGCACAATCACTCCTCTGCCTCTGTCAATCCCTCTGTGAAATGGGCCAGTTTTAATAAGTGTGATAGAAATAAATTAGATGATGTCCTTCTCTGGGTGGGCACGGTGCATTGCATATAGGGAAGGTCATCAGTATTGATCAGTTGCTTCTGTTCTTACTCCTGTCCTGGTCCAACCTTTTTTTTTTTTTTTTTTAGAAGTTAAGCCTTTATTTCCTTGTTTTGTAAATAAAGCTAGCGAGTTGGTTGTTTTTTGGTGATTAGTCAAAGAGACCAAATCCCATATCCTCATCCGGCTCCTCCAACTCTTCCTTGGCTTCAACCTTAGCTGGGGCTGCAGCAGTGGGAGCAGCTGTGGTGGCAACAGCCACAGAGGCAATAGCCACAAATGCAGATGGATCAGCCAAGAAGGCCTTGACCTTTCCAGCAAGTGGGAAGGTGTAATCAGTCTCCACAGACAGAGCCAGGACTCATTTGTACCCGCTGATGATAGAATGGGGTACTGATGCAACAGGTGGGTAGCCAGTCTGCAGACAGACACTGGCAACATCGCAGACAACCTTCAGGAAGCAAGAATGAAGTTTCCTCTGTGATGTCAAGCACTTCAGGGTTGTAGATGCTGCCATTGTCAGACGCCTGCTGGATGACCAGCCCAAAGGAGGAGGGAGAAATGTTTGGTGTGCTCAGCAGCGTGGCTTTGTTGGCTCCCACTTTGTCTCCAGTCTTGATCAGCTGCACATCACTCAGGATTTCAATGGTGCCCCTGGAGATTTTAGTGGTGATTCCTAAAGCCTGGAAAAAGGAGGTTTTCTCTGGCCCCAGACCAGTGTTCTGGGCTGGCACAGTGACTTCACATGGGGCAATGGGACCAGCACAGGTGGCAGCTGGCACCTTACTAGCCAGCAACATGTCCCTGATTTCAGTGAGGTCCTCCTTGGTGAACGCAAAGCCCACATTCTCCCGGATATGAAGCAGCGGTTTCTCCAGAGCTGGGTTGTTTTCCAGGTGCCCTCAGATGGCCGTGAGCATCATGGTGTTCTTGTCCATCAGCACCACGGCCTTCTCTCAGAGGAATATGCGGATCTGCTGCGTCTGCTTGGAGCCCACATTGCTGCTCCCACGATGAAACATTTCGGATAATCATCCAAAAGCTGGATGATCTTAAAGTAGTTGGACTTCCAGGTCACCCTGTCTTCCCTGAGCATCACGGCAGTGCATCAGGGATTGCCACGCAGGGTTTAAAGACAATGTCACTTTCATGAGGATGCCAAGAGAGAGCTTTTTTTTTTTTTTTTTTTTTAAATATAAGATGTAATCTCACCCTGTTGCCCAGGCTGGTCTTGAACTCCTGGGCTCAAGCAATCCTCCCACCTCACCCTCTCCAGTAGCTGGGATTATGGGCATGTATCACCAAACTTGGCCTCTGATCCACCTTTTTATCAGGACCTGGGCAAAGCCACAGAGAACAAGCCCCTCAACTTTGTGAATAGCAAGGAGCCAGTGAAGACAGGAATATGTTGGAAGACAGACTCAGGATCCAAAAACATTCTAACCTATTGGAGCACTGGCCTAAACCTCACAAGGTGAAATGAACAGGGCTTAACTGAGAGATCTGGGCTTGGTGCCAAGACACCGACTGTACAAGGACAGGGTGGGGAAGTGGCAGCTTAGCAGAAGCAAGTGTGAATAAAACTGAGGGTTTTCACTGACAGCCAGCTCCATCTGAGTCAAATGACAGTGCTGCCAATAAAAACGGACAGACTCAGGCTGCTGAACTGAAGTCGGGTACTGAGCCCTGTGGTTCTCCATCTTGATATCACACCAGAACCACCTGCAAAGATCTGGTAACACTGCATATTCCTTGCTGTACCAAGACCCTCTGAATCATGATCTGGGATGAGTTGAGAGAGAGAAAGGAAGGTGAGGAGTTTGCATTTCTTTTATTTTTTTTTTAGAGACAGGTTTCACTCTGTTACCCAGGCTGGTCTCAAGCTCATGGGCTCAAGCAGTCCTCGTGCCTTGGCCTCCCAAAGTGTTGGGATTATAGGCATGAGTCACTGCGCCCAGCCAGGAGTTTGAGTTTCTAAAAAGTATCCCCCCTCATTCCAAGATGCATCCAGGGCTTTTGAACCAAGGAACACTCAGTCCCATTCTCATTCTCAGCACAACAGACCACACCCAAAATACTTGAGGAATTCAGTTTAGGTTGCTTTGTTGCAGGGAAGGTCATAAGTTGAAGGACATTTGGTGGAAAGCAGCCAGGATGCAGGCAACACTCTGAAGGGAACCACTTTATAGAAGACACAGGTGGCTAGGAGGCCCAACTTCACATGGATGAGACTTGTTCTCTGAGGTCCCAAAAGTTAGAATCTAGGCCAGGTGCGGTGGCTCACACATGTAATCTTAGCACTTTGGGGGGCTGAGGGGGGCAAATCACTTGAGGCCAGGAGCTCAAGACCCTCCTGGCCAACATGGTGAAACCCCATCTCTACTAAAAATATAAAAATTAGCCAGGCGCAGTGGCACATGCCTGTAGTCCCAGCTACTCAGGAGGCTGAGTCAGGAGAATTGCTTGAACCCGGGAGGTGGACGTTGCAGTGACCCAAGATTGTGCCACTGCACTTCAGCCTGCGCGACAGAGTGAGACTCTGTCTCAAAAAAAATTTAAGTATTTTTTTTTTAAAGTTAGAATCTTAGGAGACTGTCTTAGGTCAGGTTTCTCAGGAAACATGCCGAGATAGAGATTTTCTTGTAGGAAGTTTATTGGGGGTGCTTTCAGAGATAACATCTCTGAAGTAGTGAAAGAATCAGAATCAAGCCAGAGGAAGAAATTGGTGAACAATGCAGTCACAATACAGAATGCTTCCACAGGAAGCCCTGGGGTTGAGCTGGCCCTGTAGAGTTAGCCCCAACTTGGATAAGAGGGCTGTACCTTTGAATTCCACATTGACTTGGCAGATGACTCCTAGGGAAGGGTTGTGAAGTCCAGCAAGACAGCTCCCTTTGGCAGCTGAAGGAAATGCCAAGGGAGAGACTCATGTGTGAGCCATTGGCAGCCAACACTTCTGGCAACTTTGGGGATAAGCTCCTTGGTCCTAAAAGCAGTATCTGGGTGGTGCACCACAGCAACCGAGACAGTACCCCCACGCATAGCCCAGACCTACTTGATTTATGTGGTAAGTTCACGCTACCTGGGAATAGCTCCTCCAGGATTCTGGGAAACTTACAAGAATTAAATGGAGAAACTATAGCCCCCACTACTGCAACTAGTCTTGGTGACACAACTGATATTCATCATTCCCCTCCTCTGCCACTCATTCTAGATTCTTTTTACCTTCAACTTGCACCTCTGCTGGTCTAGGTGGCTTGCCTGTTGGGGTAACCAGTCACCAATCACCATGGCCTTCAGACCATGCTGCTGATGTGCCCACCTTCCACCAAAATTGGGCATACCAACAGACACCCCAGTGGATCACCTGGGTGCCAAACATATTCTTTTCTGACCCCCTTATGTAACAGCAGCCCTATCTCTCCCAAAGGATCGCGGTCAATTGCCCTTCCAGGAAGTGACTCCTCTTCTTTCCTGCTGGTTTCTTGGCACAAAGAGTCTGACTAACAGAAAGCAGCCATACTTAAGTTTATGGGGTTCTTGTTCTGTCCCTGGTGGAAGTGTTCCCCCTCTGGGAACCAGATTCTCTGAACCTGGAGAGCTTGGAACTGCAGGAATGGGAACCACAAATCCCTCCAGAAAGGTCACTGGGAGTGATGGTAAGTGGAGTCATTCCTACTTCTACCCCTAGTTTCCTAAACCTCTATTCTACACGTTGACACATAGCACCATATATAATAGTTATTGATTAGGATGCATACCTCATCCTGGAGCACGGTGTCCTATCATCTCTAACATGGTATTTCAGCTGCACTTCTAAAGGCTGTTCTATCATTCCACCAGCTCTATTCAGCTTCTGGGTGGTGAAGTATGTAATAGGCCTAAAAGATCCCATGATCATGTGCCCATTCTATCCTTAAAGTGGGACTCAGTCTTCTGCAATGGTATGTGAGATCCCACATCAGTGAATCAAACACTCTTTTAGCCCCCACAGAGTGGCCTTTGAGCAGAAAAGACAAATCCATATCCAGAATATATGGCAATTCAGGTCAAGATGAGTCCCTCACCCTTCTGGAGTGGAACAGGTCCAAGGTAGCCAGCTTGGTACTACGTGGCTGGTATCAGTTGCTGGCAGGTTGGACTTTTAGCAGTGACAATAGCTAAATTGGCCTTGGTGAGTGGGAGCCCATTCTGTTGAGCCACCCCTGCCACCACACACGTGACACATGTGTCACCTCCACCTATGCCACCATGGCCACTTTATTCATGTGCCCATTGTGCCGGCATGGGGTGGTCAATGACAGAGGCAAGCTAACATCAATTCCACATCATTCTATCTACTTGGTTATGCAGCCTCCCCTGTGGCAGGTGCTCTCTGATGAGTATTAACATGCAATATCAAGATCTTCAATAGTGAGACCTAGCTCTACAAAAAAAATTCGCCTCGTGTGGTGGTGTGTGCCTGTAGTCCCAGCTACTCCAGGGTCTGAGGTAGGAGATCACTTGAGCCCTGGAGGTCGAGGCTGCAGTGAGCCAAGATCGTACCACTGCACTCCAGCCTGGGCAACAGAGCAAGACCCTGTCTCAAAAAATAAAAAATAAAGATATTCACACTTGGTGCTCACTCAAATAGATATAGCCACATAACTCTTCCCAAGACCTTCTTGTTCCCAGTCTTCCAGTATTTCTCTTTCTAGCCCTCTAACCAACCAGTCAAGCCATTTGCCTATAGCTCATGAGCCTGTAGACATTTTTACCTCAGGCCGCTCTACTAGGGGCCATGCTGATGATTCAGTTCCCAGTCAGGTATCAATGTCAGTGCAGACACTGCATCCAGCAGACCTTAAAGCGTTTGACTATTCTACTATCCCCAGTGTACAGTTACCCAGGTAAATGGCATAGTTCCCTTTGGGGAAGTAGTGGGGAAATCATTACTGTATTGCTATAGTATTGCAGAAACCTTTCTCCTGGGAACCTGAACTGAAAATTGAATCGGGACTGGAAACCAAACAAGATATTGTGACTTTTTATTGGAGCAGCTGCCATCAACCTCCTGGTCTTTCATCCTTGATTTATTTTAATTGTATAGCTCAGCAATTCTCAGTGTGCGGTCTCCAGACCCCTTGGGGTCCCTGAGATCACTTCAGGGGTTTCACAAGGTCAAAATTGCTTTCATAATAATACTAACATGTTATTTACCTTTTTAACTGTGTTGACATTTGCACTGATGGTGCTAAAGCAATGATGGGTACAACTTCTGGCACCTTAAACAACCAAGGCAGTGACACCAAACTGAACTAGTAGTTCATTGCAGAAAGAAAGAGGAAAGAAAAGAAAAAAAGAAAAGGAAGGGAGAAAAGTCATTTTACTTTAGAATATATCTTTAACAAAACAATAACAATTGTTAAATTGTATGAAGTTATGACCCTTAAATAGATGTCTTTTTAATATTCCATGTAATTAAATGAAAAGTACTCTACTGCATATGGAAGTATAATGGTTCTCTTGGGGAAAAGCACTTTTGCCATTGGGTCATGAGCTCAACTAGCCGCTCTTTTCATGGAACACCAGTTTTACTTGAAAGAAGAACTGAAAAACCATGGCTATGCAGACTTGGCTATTTGGCAGATGTTTTCTCACTTTTGAACCAAGTGAGCCTGTCACTTTGAGAAAAAATAACTGATAGTGTTTGTTACCAATTATAAAATTTGAGTTTTCAAATAAAAACTAGAATTTTAGAAAACATGTATGCACTATCATGAGCTTCCTAGATTCCTAATACTTAAACTTTTTATAATATTATCAAATGTGATTTTTTCTATTATATAATGAAATGTATCAATATTGCAAAGATATGTTTAATTCAGTGAACCAATATTTTCCAAATGATCAAAGTGGGATATTATAAAATCATGCATGGGTAAAAGTGCCATTCAAAGGGCAAGTTAGATCAATGGACTTTAATGTAATTGAATACAAAAAAAGTTCACTGATATAGTTTTATAGTCTACATTTCAACCACCATTTAAGAACATACTGCTTGTTGGGTTTTGGTGTAGTATCAAAGAAAAACAGCCACAATTATCTGAAAAGGCTGTTAAAATGCTCCTCTCTTTTCCAACTACATGTCTATATGAGGCTGGATTTTCCTCATATATTTTAGCCATAACAACAAATTGCCAGCAGATTAAATGTAGACGCAGATATGAGATGCCAGGCATGTTGGCTCATGTCTGTAATCCCAGCATTTTGGGAGGCCAAGGCAGGTGGATCACTTGAGCTCAGGAGTTTGAGACCAGTCTGGGCAAAATGGCAAAACCCTGTCTCTACAAAAAAATACAAAAATTAGCCAGGCATGGTGGTGTGCATCTGAAGTCCCAAGCTACTTGGGAGGCAGAAGTGGGAGAATTGCTTGAACCTGGGAAGTGGAGGTTGCAGTGAACTGAGATCACGCCATTTACACTCCAGCCTGGTGACAAAGTGAGAGCCTATCTTTAAAAAAAAAAAAAAAAAAAAAAGTGGATATGAGGATCCAGTTGTCTTCTACAGTATAAAGCCACATTCCAGAGATTTGCCAACTTACAAAGCAAAGCCACTCTTTTCATTATTTTTTGTCATAAAAATATATTATCTGCCCAGGTGCAGTGGTTCACGCCTATAATCTCAGCACTTTGGGAGGCTGAGGCGGGTGGATCACAAGGTCAGGAGTTCGAGACCAGCCTCGCCAACATGGTGAAACCCTGTCTCTACTAAAAATACAAAAATTAGCCGAGTGTGGTGGCATGCGCCTGTAATCCCAGCTACTCGGGAAGCTGAGGCAGAAGTGCTTGAACCTGGGAGGCGGAGGTTGCCGTGAGCCGAGATCATGATACTGCACTCCAGCCTGGGCAACAGAGTGAGACTCTGTCTTGGAAAATAAATAAATAAATAAATAAATAAATAATATATTGTCTATGTTACCATGTAGTGGGGCTTATTATTCTTTAGACAAATTAATAAATATTTTGCAAAACCCTTGGTCTTATTTCTAATATGTCAAATTAAAATAGCTATAACCCAGATAAACAAAATCCCTTTAGATGCCTCTCTCTCTCATATATACATACATATATATATATTTAGAGACTACGTCTCTGTCACCCAGACTGGAGTACAGTAGCGTGATCACGGCTTAGTGCCATCTCAAACTCCTGAGGTCAAGCGAGCCTCCTGCCTCAGCCTCTCGAGTAATTGGGACTACAGGCATGTGCCACCCTGCCTAGCTAATTTTCAACTTTTTTTTTTGTAGAGATGAGGTCTCACTATTTTTCCCAGGCTGATCTTGAACTCCTGGGGTCAAGTGATCCTTCTGCTTCAGCCTTCCAAGTAGCTGGGATTACAGGTGCGAGCCACCACATCAGGCTTAGAGACCTCAATATTTAAGAGTGTAAAGGGATCCTGAAACTAAAACATTTGAGAATCACTGGTATAGATTGAGCAGTACTGTTACTGGCTGCCCAGCTAGCTTGCTCCAGGGATGCTATGCTATCAACCATCTTCAAGCATGGTCCTCTACTGGCCAGGACTGCCCCCACTGCCACTCCAACTTGCTGCTTATTACAACAGTTGTGCTGTCTAGCTTCTATGATTTCACGGTCCTATCATCCCCACTGCTATCTGGAGCCAGTTCTGGAGTGGCGTCTTGCTGTCAGGCATGGCTTACAGAGGACAGTCCAAACTCAGCTTCTCAGGGATGCTGGTACCCCTCTCACCAGTGTGTTCCTTGTTGCTTTGATAACTAGAGTATCCTCTGGGCCTTCCTAAAGAACTTACGTGGTTTCTGGCCTTACATAGAATATACCCACTTCTCTGAGGTTTTGAACCCTTCTTCTACATTCTGCTGTGGTAGTTCTGGCATTTCCATTACACTCTGGTGGCCATTGCCTTCCTCCTGTCTCCCAGGATCCTTGTCGGGATATCACATCCCGATTCAGGAGAATACTCCTATAACAACAAAGTCTCCCTTGTTCAACTTAACCTTTGGCACCGCACCTCACCTTGATCTAGCCTATACATTCGCTCCTGGATCCTGCCAGTATATACTGGCTACTTCCGCAACGACTTCATGGTCTAGCCTTCTTCCCTAGCGGGCCCCTGCACATCTCTGACTGGGCTTTATTGTGATCTGGCTCTATGTATTGGGCTTGTAGGCCAGGACAGAGAGGCAGCTTCCTTTGGTGTCAGAAGGCAAGTCCCAGTGACAGTTGCAGCTGAGCCATCATAGCCAACACTCCTGACAATTGGAAGAATGAGCACCTCCCTCCTGAGGGTGACCTGGGTAGTAACCCCCAATATCCACTACAGAGACAAAGTCTAGCTTTGCCTATGAGCAGGGCAGATCCGGGATCAAGAGCCTAATGCCCTGGAGTCAGGGGTCTGAATTCCATCAGGGCTTTTGAATTCCAAGGCATTAGGACTATGTGACCTTGAGCAGGTTCCTGGCCCTTTCTGAGGCAGGGACTTCATCTATGAAATGAAGATAAATAGTACTACCTGATAGGTCATTGGGAGACAAATAAGACAAGGAATGTATTGGCTTGGTATAGTGCCTAGCACATTCTAAGGGCACTGTTATTGTCATAATTGGTCAGAACTTTCCAAAGCCAAAAAGGGCTGCCTCAGGGAGCAGACAGTAAGGTATGCCACCATCCCAGATGGTCTTTGGGCTGACGCTGCTGAGTGCTCCCCAGGGATTTTGTGGAGGAGGCTCTAGGGCCCACAGGGGTATTCACAAAAGATGACTTTTTGGGCCCATTCTGTCCCCAAGCTGCCTTGATTCTCTGATTTCTCTGATCCCTGCCTGTTCTTAGTGGGGGGAGGCATATTCACTTTCAGGCCACTAGGGGGCCATTTAGTTTTCTGCAACAGGAGAACACTAATGGTTTCTTAATGGCTCAGGCACCAGGGAGATCAGGCTCAATTATATCTGAAAGCGTTCTTAGTTCCTGGGGTAAAAGACACTATGTAAATCCGGATAATAAATAGGGATTATTGATGACAGGTTAAAGAATCTGGCACTGTTTCGTTTAGAGAAGATAGAGTGAGAGGAATTGAATAAAGGCTTCAAGTATATTATTCTTTGGTACAGAAGAGTGACATGCTGTTTTCCCACTCCACTGGGAACCAAGCAAGAAGAAAGGCATTTAATTTGCAACAGAAATACGGAGAAGCAATATGGAGTGCATTCAGGAAAGGGGACTGAAGGAAGCTTTGTATTGGCCTCAACCTGGAATCTTTAAGAATAATTCATCATGGAATAGTTGTATGATATGTCCTGCCAGGAAGGCCCTAGAGCAGGGGAGAGAAGAGAGGACAACTTCCAGAGACAATTCAAGAATTTTTTTTTTTTTTCAGACAAGAGTCTGGCTCTGTCGCCCAGGCTGGAGTGCAGTGGCACCATCTCGGCTCACTGCAAGCTCTGCCTCCCGGGTTCACGCCATTCTCCTGCCTCAGCCTCCCGAGTAGCTGGGACTACAGGCACCTGCCAACACGCCCGGCTAATTTTTTTGTATATTTAGTAGAGACGGGGTTTCACCGTGTTAGCCAGGATGGTCTCAATCTCCTGACCTCGTGATCCGCCAGCCTCGGCCTCCCAAAGTGCTGGGATTACAGGTGTGAGCCACCGCGCCCGGCGACAATTCAGGAATTTTAAGTCAACAGGCTGCCCTGGCTGACCTAGGAGCAGGGTGGAGGAGTGAGTTATTTCTTCCCCATCAGCCCACAAAAGGCCATAAACACTCCAAACTACCAATATCCTTGAAATTTCTCAGAAAGTGAAAAAACAGCTTTTTCCTTGAAATAGCATCTGGCTAGCCATTACTAGTGGCAGCCCCACACCTGGGCCTGGATCAGGAATGAGTCTGAGGCTGGGTTAGAGGCCTGTGGTTCCAGCAGTCCACTAGCACACTCAGTTCTGGTAGCCACTTGACTTCTGTGCTGCTGAGGTGGCAAGGCAGCAGTTTTGGGAGGGCTTCCTCGTGTGTGTGTGTGTGTGTGTGTGTGTGTGTAGGGGGGGTCCTCTGGAAGCCAAAGATTCCTGGAGGAGGGGGGAAGTGAGAAGGGCAGAGGGGATCCTGCCCCACAGGGTAGAAGCCAGGTCAGGCTCACACTTGCAGGGGCTTGAGGAAGGGTTCACCCACAGAACCCCATCAGAACCATAGTCCTCTTCCCCAACACACGCCCAGGCAAGTCTCCCTCACTCATTCAGACACCCAGGCAGTCCATATGCCCAGTTCTGGGAACACAGGAAGTAGCATCCAAGGAGGAGGGAACCAGAATTCTGGAAAGCCTTATAGAGAGGGAATGGGGAGGAGAGAAGGCAGGGAGAGCAGAGAGCGGAAGGAGGGGGAGGGCACAAGTAAAGCCGTAAGGGAGAGTCTGAGCATGAAGGGTTGTTAGCACCTAGGGGGTCCAAAGACCAGGCACAGAGCCCACTGCCTGGCCCCTGGCTTGGAGCCAAAGAAGACAAACCTCACATGGGAAAGTGGGGAGGGGACAACCGCCCAAGCCTTGAGGTCTGGAGGGGATCTGAGAGTGAAAACGCTCTAGGAGTCCTGAGAGTTAAACTCCTCAGGTTCAGTGCAGCCCCTTGGGTCCAAATCCAGGCCAAAACCAGGAATTGGAAGACGCAAAAAGCGGGACCAGCGACCTGCTGCGAACTTCAGGACTAAGGTGGCAGGCGAGTCTGGAGAACAGCTCAGTCCGTGGCTCTGTCCCGGAGGCTCAGGGTTGGCGGGGTGAGGCGGGCCGGGGTATGGAATTGCGAAGACTTCAGTAGAGCTCCGAAGCCCAGCCTTGACTGGGTAGAAGGAACACAACCAGCTGCGGCCCCAGTGAGCGCTCCAGGTGCCAGAACCGCCTACCCCTGGCGTCAACCAGGTTCTTTAGCTGTGAATGGGCCTGGGAGACCGGCCCAGGGGGTACGCGGAGCGGGGCGCAAGCTGAGAGCTGGAACGTGGTATCTTCCCTCTCCCTCTTACCGTCCCCTCCCAGAGGATAAACCAAGGCCTGGAGTCCGAAGCCCGGGCTGCTGTTCCACCTGTCACTTCGGAGCCTCGGGGCGGAGCGGGGAGGTGCCAGAGTTGACAGCTCGCGCTCCGACCGCCCCCTTCTAGCTCGGCACTCCGCCTCGCACAACGCCGTTCCCCCTTTTAAAGAAGTGCCCGGGGCTCCAGTCTACGCCGCGCCAGCCCGCAAGGGGTCGCGGCGACGTCGCCCGTTTAAGAGCCAGCCTCCCTTAACTCTCTCTTAACGGGGCGTCCCGGCCGGGTTCGCGGCTCCCGGCAGCCGCCGCCTCCCCTCGCGGCACTTCCGGACCCCGGCGTCGCCCTTTTAAGGGGCAGCCCCCAGCAGCGCTCTCCCCGCCCCCTGTTGCCGGCGCGCGAGGCGGGGGAGCCGGGCTGGAGCGGAGCGCGCGGTCCGCGCGGCCACTGGAGACCAGGCGGCCGGCGGCCGGGCAGGCGGCGGCGGAGCGCGCGGCGGCGTGGCGGCGGATGGGGACGCGGAGCCGGGCGGCTGTGGCGGCTGTGGCTGTGGCGGCGGCGGGGAAGCAGCTGACGGGCCGGCGGCGGCGGCGGCGCTGGCGGCGGTGACTGGTCCAGGCCCCGGCGGCGGCTGCAGCGACGCGGTGGCGGGCTGCGGGCGGGCGGCGTGAGGAGCGGCGGCGGAGCGCGGGGCCGCCGGGAACCGAGGGCGCCGGGCCGCCCCCTGCCCAGTCCTTGCAGGCCGCCAGGCCCCCTCCAGCCGGGGCCGTGGAGCACCGGGGCAAAGGCCGGGGCCCCCCCATGAAGGAGCGCGACGCGGCCCCGGCCGAGCGGGGCAAGCCGGCCACCTACACCGGGGACAAGAAGGCGAAGATGGCGGCCAAGACCAACAAGAAGTGGGTCCGGCTCGCCACCGTGTTCGCCTACGTGCTCTCCGTGTCGCTGGCCGCCATCGTGCTCGCCGTCTACTACAGCCTCATCTGGCAGCCGGTGGGCGCCGGGACCTCGGGGGGAGCCGTTGGCCCGCCCCCCGGCGGCTCCAACGCCACTGGCCCGTCTGGGACTTCGGGGGCGGCGGCGGCGGGGCCCAATACCACTGGGTCGTCCCGCCGCGAGGCGCCGCGCGACGCTCCCCCACTGCAGGCGGCGCGACCGGCGCCTCCGGAGCCCCCTGCGGACAGCCCCCCGGCCGGGCCGCTCGAGCGGCCTCGGGGGCCGGACGAGGACGAAGAGGAAACGGCGGCGGCGCCCGGGAGTCGTTGAAGCCCTCCGCGCTGGAGGCCGCCGGGAACCATCCTCCCCAAGCCCAGAGGCAAGACTTCGCAGCCGGATGGGGTGGAGAGCCCGCGGGAGTGACCCCCGCGGGAGTGACCCCCACGGGAGTGAACGCCCCTCACACTCTCACCATCGCCGGCTGGCCCCGGAGCGGGAGGCCTGCAGCCAGATCTTCAGCCAAGGGACCACGATTCGCCGGGGGGCTGGGGGTTTGCTGCCCGGACCGTGCTGCACCAGGGCCCTGAGCCGTAGGGGGATGGGGGGAGGGGTGGGGAGATCCCGGCACCAAACCCTTCTGCGCCGCTCGCTCTGGTGTATCCTACATGCAAGGGTGACTGGGGCTTTCCCCCAAGACTCAGGGGAAGGATGGAGCTGTAGGGGCTCTTTTTAAGTAAGCTGAAGCTCTCGAAAGGAGGAGGGCACCAAAAGTAGTGGAGCTCAGGTACGTCAACCTAGTTGCAGTGGCCAGAGATGCATTAAATTTCTAGATCCCTGTATATAGTTGTTGACATATGCACTAGAAGCTATAATCACATAGAATTCTATGTATATCCTCCCACACCCTGGGTAGCTACTGACTGAAGGGGTCAAGCAAGGGCTATTTGCTGTCCCCCAAAGTACACCTGGCCAGAAGGGCACAAACACGGCTTCTTAAATCACTCACTTTCTCCTGTTCCCCTTCTATTTCTGAAATATAAGTTTATGACGTTCTTTCACAAAAGAGTATAATCATTCTTAGACTGTTGACATGGCTGTGGAAAGCCTTAGGAGAAGTAGAAGCAATTTAGGGAGGGTGGAGAATGTACTCATCCCGTCTTCTTTCCATCCTAGTGCCCCCACCAAAGAGGCTTCTTGTTGCAGCCCTCAGTATCTGGATATGGGCCAGGGAGGAAGGAAGGGAAAGAGCAATGCTGCTGTGCTTCAATCCTGGCCTTCCCCTCACAGAATTCTTTTAGGAAGAGCAAGCTTTTGTAAGTAGAGTGGCAAGTGTTTTTATCTTTTTTTTTTTTTTCCTGCTCCTCAAAATGTTGTCTTGTTCCGGCAATCACTTTTGCCTTCCCTCTTTCCCGAGCGTGTAGTGACAAAGCCCTGCGATTTGGGATGAAATCTGTTGTGACACCAGAGCTTTGATTACACATCCTCTGGTTTTGAGTTATTCTACAGAATCAGAAAGGCTGGAAGGTGGGCTTCACACTCAGGATTGTGCTTTGAGAGCCAGCTAATAGACCAGCCAAGGGAAGGTTGAATTGTCTGTCTTTACCTTTCGCGATAAGCCCTACTTAAATGCAGCCTGTAATTGTATAAAGGAGATGAGAAACATCAAGAGAAATGACATACGTGTAGCTCTGGGGTAGCAAGAACTAGACTTCCTCAATTTGGATTCCATTTTTTTCTGCCACTTGCTTTTAGGCAATTGAGTGTGGGTAGTGATGAGATATCAAACCCCTTAGTGTTTCCTTTTTGGGAAATGAGGCACTATTTTTTTTTTAAAAGACAACTTACCCACCTGAGTCCTGAAACAGTTTGTCTCTCCAGTTTTCTGGCCTATACTCTAGTTAGCTCTGATCCAAGTTTACAGGACAACAGCCTTGCTTTAAGCTATGTCCTGTTGTGGGCACGATAATAGCAACTGAGCTGTCACAGCCTACCAGCAGGCTGGTAACACCTCCAGGGTCTCTAGAGCAGATTTCTTAGCAGCTGACTAGGACTTCAGTCATTGGGAAGCCTATGAGGCCTTTACATTTTTGGTGTGAGATGGGGAAGAAACATAAAATGCCACTTTATAACTTCGATAATAGCCTGTAATTTATATTTACTGTGTGAATTTTTAGTCCTATATTTTAATAATTTGTAAATTGATCTCTTATTCCAAGAATCCTTTGAACTTGTAGAACATCTGGGAGTCCACTTCCCTGTCCTCGTCCTGATCCCTGCTTTCTGGACTGTTTAAATCCTCTTTGGGATGGATCAGAGAGTCTAGAGAGGCCACTCATAGGTCCAGCTGCTGGCCTCCTGACTCTCCAAAGCCTTCACTGGAATTGGGACATTTGCTCCAGCCCTAGCTGTGAACATGACCAGAGACATTATTTATAATTCAGCCATTTAAGATATACCTGTACTCAAAAAGTCCTGTATATTTTTTAAAAGTTTTATTTTTCAGGTGAACAAAAATACATCCTAAGAACTCTGCCTAAGCCTGTGTAAGTTGATCATTTCTCTTACTGTGCTTCGTGGGGATGGAGTAGAGGTTGGAAGAGTAAGTGGTCTGAGGTGTGATGGATGGTGATTAATAGGTTGAGGAGGAAAAAGCAATTGCCCTGCTGTTCTCAGTGCCTGATGGCTTGAATGAATTGATTAGCGAAGGGTGGCAGAATCCATCTTAGTCGGGAAGCAATCCCGGGGTGGAAGAACAGTGATCTCTAGCTCAGCCACCTTTTGCCAACCTTAAACAGGCTGAGAAAAAGTTGTGCTTTACCAGAGCAGATGCCTAGCTGACAAAGCTAAGGGACCAGTAGGCATGAATATTAAGATTTACTGCAAACATTTAGCTGGCTAAGCACTGAGGTGAGGATAAGCTGCCTGATAGCATCACTGTCCTCACCTTTCAACCATTGGCCTCTAGATAACTCAAGAAGTGCTAACACCAGAAAGGCAGGTGTATATCTGTGGTGTTTGGTCAGAGCTTTGTCTACCATGGAGGAGGTAAGAGATCCAAATGGCTGAGAGGTTTAGGTTGCTTCAAAGGTGAGGTTTTTTTCTTCCCTTTAAGCAAACAAAAAAGACATGTGGGTGAAAAGCACAAATATAAGGGATTAGTTATGCTGCAAAATACATGGTAAGCAATTGAGCTCAGCTCATTATTAGACAATGCTGCCCAGTACAAATCCAGAGTGAGAAGCGAGTGTTGGTGGGGCCCCCTGAGGCCTGCACTTCAGCAGAGCTGTTGGGGGGTAGCTACTGTTCTTTTACATTACCTTGTAGTCTGCAGGGAGGCATGGAAAAAGTCCGCCCTTCTTTTATTTCCCTCTTCAGCCTACACAATGGCTTTCTGAGAGAGGGCTTGATAAGGCAGAGCAGAAGGGGAGTGAAAGAGTTTCCAAGGCTCTTTTGGTCGGCCCCTCCTTTTTGCAGACAGTGACATGTGGCTTCTACAGCTGCCCACGGCAGCTTCACATGTTGGGCACATACAGCAATATGTACAGTGGGAGCCTGCTAGCCGACGAGACAGGGCCTGGTTGGCTGAGGAGCAGTGGTCTGAATAGCTTTATTTCCAAGGGTTAGAAATCAGCTGCAAAATTGTCCATCAAGTTTTAAGCCAGGAAGGAGAGATCTGTGCAAAGGGGGTTACTTTTCCTTCAACGGCTTTGTACCGGGACTACCAGGACCCTTTCTAGGTGTTTGATTATATTAGAAGTTAACGGTGTGCATTCATTTATTTCCTGACAGCCTGAACTTGAAGAAAGAGATAAGCCTGTTTTGAAAGTGAAGTTTTGGGGGGTGGAGGATCAGGGAAGGAACCCATTAGGCTGAGTTTGTGAGGGTATCTTCACTTTCCCCATTAATGGTAAGGTACAATGAAGTGTTTCTCCGAGGTTTTAAGCATTAAGAAATATTTCTCTTCCTAACAGCCCTAGATTTCCACATGGTATGAGACCATGTTTTGGAAGCTTTTCTGTCTACCTTGTTTTTCAGTTTTCACTGGGGAATTCTGAGATAGCGTGTTCTTTCGTGGAGTATTTATATCCTGTCTTGAAATGCTGAATGCATAGCATCTACTTGTTTCTACATGTTTCTTTAAGGAGAGCTGAAAGGTCAGGTCACAAGCTTTAGGACTACCACAGCTATTTAAAAGGGGTAATAATTGTCCTCTGTTTCCTGTCTACAGAGAATGGAGGTATTTCTGGAATTGCAGTTCAGTAACAAAAGGGCCACAGCTGTACTTTTTGTTTTCCATCTCCCTTGGTGGAAGGAGAAACTGCAGTGGCTTTGCCTGTTTCTCATGACCAGTACTCACTCAGTGCCTGGCAGTGGGTACTCAGAATTTGTTGATCTCTGGGTTGATCAGCACCCAGTGGGTGCTGGGTGCTGATGGAATCAGCCTTAGTGTCATTGTGGTGTCCCTGTTGTAATCTACTTGCATACCCGTATCCACAGCCCATAATCTGGTTCAAGGAGGTGGGTTGCTAAAGAAAACCCCTGCAAATCATAGCTGCACTGATCTCTCTGGCCTCAGTTTTTTTATTTCCAAGTTGAAGGACTCAGCCTTGGCCTTCCTGTTCTTTCCGGGTGCTGGAAGTCCACAGTGGTATTCCATATGGTGCTTAACGGACACACCGTAGGATATGTGACCCATTCATTGTCTCCTAGGTCCCAGCCCTGCAGCCTCATGTTAAGCTATAAAAATACCTGCTCTGTTGACAGTTTTTTGGTTACCTCTGTTTTACTTGCTGACATAGCCTATGGTTTTCTGCTGCCAGAAAGCCTGTGTTATGCTTTTTGTCCCCTCCAGTAGCTAATTGAAAAAGCAAACAAACTTCCCTTTACCACTCACCTAGACTCTACCAGGCTTTCCACCCTAAATGCAGAAATACCCAGCATGGGAGCCACCTGGTCAGTGCTCCTCACTGGATCCTGTGCCCCGTTCAATTCTATAAACATTTGTTAAGCTACCACTATAAAGGACCAGAAAATTACCCTCAAGGAATTTACAGTCATGCCCACAAGTCTCCCCTTGTCAAACTATCCTGTTTTCTTAACTTCAGTATTCTGTTTTTGCAATAGCTTATCAGTTAAATAGCAATAAGATTTTAGCCAATATCCTTAGGGATATTTTCCACGAACCATTACCTTTAATTCAAGAACTTTAGTTTAGTTTAGGTCTTTATTTGGTGTCTACAGTGTGCTAAGTGAGCCTCAAAACTCCGAAAACCAACTTGTCCAAAAAAAAGCAATTGCGTTGATTACCAAGGATTTCCTTTGACATACATATACCTTTCTCTGCTACCTCAGTGTTCAGAGTCATTAGTTGAGGTCTCCCCACACTTGTCCTGAAGGCCCACCTGCTCCCTCAGCTCCCTGCTGGTAGCCTGGATGGTGTAGAGTCACAGCAGTCAGGCTTAGAGGTATAGACAGTTCATGGCATCACAAGGCCCTGGGCAGGGAGACTGTGTGTGTTCTTGGGAGGGACCCCTGAACTGGAAGATGGGAAGCCTGGGGACTCAACAATGGCGTTAGTTAAGGCCCTTGACCTCTCTCTTTTCTGCTAACCAAATGAGAATTCCTGAGAGCAAATGGAGGTTATAGATATGAAAGGGCTTTGAGATCTTGGGAATAAAAGTACAACGTGTACACAAGAAGTAATATATTTTCAAGGGAATGTCTGTCCCTTGGGCAATATGATGCACAGAAAGAAATGTGAAGGGGTAGGTGGTAAACATTACACCAGTGCCTAGACGAGCAGCATCAGCGTCACCCGGGAATGTGTTAGAACAATGACAGCTTAGGCCGCAAGCCAGACCAACTGAAGAAGAAATTCAGAAAGGGAAGCCCAGCATTCTGTTTTAACCAGCCTTCCAGGTGATGCTGATGCACACTGAAGTCAGAACCACTGGCCCAGCCTTTTCCTCTGATGCTGTAACTTAGGGGTAGGGTATTTCTGTTTTGACAGATGGTCATTGAGGTGCCTTTTGAACATTTCTCTTGCTTAAAGCCAGCAGTCCTGCTGGGGGAAGAGGAAACAGTGTCCCTAGTGCTTGTAAGAAAAGGGAAAAAGGCTGCATTGTCCATTATTTTTGACAGCTGCCGCAGAAGTTGCCCTGGAGAGCTTGTTAAAAAGGAGGCAGCCCTGAACGAGTCCCCTCCCTCTCCCGCGAAGGTACTGCTGTGTTTGCCTCACCTCCTGCCCTGAGGCCTGCTGCTTCTTGAGCCAGTCCTTAAAAGGAGCAGTGGGTGCCACATTTGTTCTTTCTGGTGCCAGGTCTGTGCTATTTCACTTCCCCGGCGTCAAGTGGGTGCTTAATGAGCAGCTGTGACGTAAGGCCTAGCAGACTTGAGAGAAAGCAGCTGCAGTCCATGCTTTCTGCTGGCTGCTCTCCTTCCCTCTCCCAGCCTTGAGTTCTCCCCCTTTGGTGGGGTTGTGATCAACCCCTGTCAGCCCTTCCTCATGAGCCCTGATAACCCTTGCTCAGAAGATGTGTGTGGGGTGTGTGGACATGGATAAGTGACTCAAGACGGAAGTGACGTGGTGTTTTTAGTTCTCCTATTCCCTCGGCCCCTCCGCTTGATTTAGTCCCTAAAATAAGAAAATGTGGCTGTATTAGGATTTTTGACAGTTCCTTCTTGTTTTGGGGGGTGAGTGCGATCTTTTCCTGTTGTTCTTGTCCCTGACAGGGTCGGGGCTGGAGTTGACTGGTGGTCCAGCCTTCCAAACTTGTGCCTTGTTAGATAAGCTAAGCTCTCCTGCTTCCAAGGATCCCCAGTTCCTGTCCCTTGACCATAGCAAACTCTAGTCATGCTGCTCCTTTGGGTGACAAAACAACTCTGGGACACACAGAGCAAACTCCTCAAGGGGGTTTGTTTCTGGGGAAAATAAGCAAAAAACTTTGGTGTGAGTGTGAGATTGCTACTGAGGTAGACAGAAGAGAGGAGGAACCCCTGTGAGCTGCAAGCGCAGCACAGCGTGCAAGGTGAAGGGGGGTAAGTGTGATGGAGCCAGTGGGGGAAGTCAAAGAACACTCCTTGGTAAAGCAGGGGCACTGCTCGAGGCTGCGACTCCACTGGACCCCCCCATGGGACTGAAGGAAGCTCACCTGGTGGGCCAGATAATCTTTACAGACCGTTCCTTGTTTCCCTGAAAGTGCATTGAGTGCCTCCACCCCCCACCCCCCCAGCAAAGATGAGGCTAGAAGAGAAGGTAAGGAAAAGATAGAAAACAAAGTAGACAGAGATCACACCAAATCGCTACTTCATTTATTCAACAAATATTTACTGAGTGCCTTCTGTGTGCCAGGCTACTGTTAAGACAGAGTCCAACTCCAACTGCGGGCAGGTATATTTTCCATACTCTCCCCATCCAGGTACTAACCAGGCCCGACCCTGCTTAGCTTACGAGATTAGGCGCGTTCAGGGTGGTATGGCTGTAGACTATTTTGGATACCCTTATCTTTAATTTTCTCAGCAACCCTTCAAAACAGGTATCACAAGCCTCATTTTGCAGATAAGGAGACTGAGGCTTTTAGAGGCTAAAATTGACCCAGGTGACCCGGCTGACAGATGATTCAGTCCATTGGATTTCAAGGCCTGTGCTTGTTCCACCCGGCCACACTGCCTGTCATCAAAACACGTCTTTCTTGCAGGCTGGTTTATTGCATTTCTGTCCCGCCATCTGTCAAAAATGGGCCTGGGACGGAGAGGCCTCTGCCTATTCTGCCCTCCTTGTTTCGAGACCTTAGGTAAAGCCAGCATCTCCCTACCGGCTCCTTCCTCCTCCTGTGTGCCCTCCTTTTTCCAGGCCCCCAGCCCTGTGCCTGGGCTCCTGGCAGCTGTGTTTCATGAAGACCCTCCACCTTTGAAGAGCAGTCTTTTCTGTTGGTTGGAGAAGAGAAAGACACCCAAAAGGAAGGCTCCCAGCCAGGCCTTTAAACAAAGGAGCCAGGAAGAGGTAGAACCAGCTTCCCATGATGCCAGGTCTGTAGAGGGGTGTCTTATTGCGCCTCCCTCCCGCTCCATGGCTGCTTCCATCCTAGAGCAGGAGGGGTGGCAACCATCCGGACTGATAGCAGGAGGTTACCACCATAGCTACCACTTCCTGAAGAGCTCTCCTTTTTTGAAAGGAGCTCAGTGTTACCTGCCTACACCACCATCTTCCTGCAATGAAGAGGTCCTGTGCCAGTCTCTGTTCCCTCCAATGTCTATAACTCCTGTGACATCCCTCCTCCTGACATCCTTCTGGATGTCACTCCATGGAGACAAACCCTACTTCCCCACAGCCCTTCTGCCCAGCCTTCTCTCCTGCTTCAGTCCCGTTGTGAGGGCTGAACCGGAGCTCTGCCTGCTTCCTACATCCTCATTCCAGGGTCAGACGAGCCTGGCATATGTGCCTTCGTGGAGGCGCAGCTGTACGGTTGGCAGCACTGGGTTGGGGAGCAGATTGTGAATCTTATAATTCAGATTCTTGATCACAATCATTTTTGGAGACATCTGCCTGATGTCTTCAAAATCCAAGGGCTTTGCCTGAACCTCCTCTACCCCTAGCCCCGTCCTTTGGGAGTCATGGATTCCTAGGCCAGTGTCACACTCCAAAGCCATGTTCTTGTGATTAGAAGGCAAGAGAAAAACTTGAGCTTGGAGTCTTTGCCCTGGCATAGGCGTGTCTCACATACATAGGAATGTTTCCAAGCCTTTCCAAAATTCCTCTGATCAACCCCACACCAAATGCCTCTGCCCGCTTCACTCCATCCCATCCCTGACCAGCTCTCCCACTGCACTACCAGAAGTTGACACCACCCACTCACTGCCTTCCAAAGCATCTTCCCCAAGTCTCCCACCCAATTCTGCAGCCAGGAAGCCCCCACCACCTGACAGGGGTAGCACTCTCCCATCCCCTACATAGCTAGCCACCAACCTTTAGAGTCTAGAGTCTGTCTTCACCCCCAGCCCTTCATATATTCTAGTCCAAACCCTTAACTACTCAAAAGCATGGTCCAGGAACCAGCATGGGCTTCACCTGAAGCCTCTTAGAAATATGAATTCTCAGCCAGGTGTGGTGGCTCACGCCTGTAATCCCAGCAGTTTAGGAGGCCAAAGTGAGCAGATCGCTTGAGCCCAGGAGTTGGAGACCAGCCTGGACAATATGGTGAAACCCTGCCTCTACAAAAAATACAAAAATTAGCCACGCGTGTGGCATGCCTGTAGTCCCAGCTACTCAGGAGGCTGAGGTGAGAGGATCGCCTGAGTCTGGAGGGTTCGAGGCTGCAGTGAACCATGATCGTGCCACTGCACTCCAGCCTAGGTGATACAGCAAGACCCTAACCAAAAAAAAAAAAAAAAAAAAGACGAACTCTCAGGCCCTCCCCACACCATTAGAATCTGCATGACTCTTCAGTTAAAGTGTGAGAGACACTTCTCAAAACAGTCTGGTCTGCTAAAGAGACACCCCTCACCTTCCTGAATAGAGGGGTGGGGTGGAGTTGAGAGCCAGTGAGGAAGGCTGAGCTGGGACCCCACAGTTTAGGCCTCACACTGGGCAGTGGAGAAATCCCAGGGTGATCTGGACTCTCCCTAGAGCCCCACAGCCTTCAGCAGAGAGCAGCAGCCATGGCAGGACCAGAAGGAGGGGGCAGAGGGGACCATGCAGTGAGGTCCACACTAGGGCTCAGGAGCAGAAGGCACACATAACAAGAAAGAAGGGCACCTGCTTCTGCCAGGCAGAGGTGGGAGGGTCCCCTGGAGCTCCCACCACCATCCTGCCCCCAGCCCTGTAGGGCACCTGTGGCCCAGAACAGCTCCCGCCCAGAACAGCCCAGATCTGCCGGATGACTGGCTTTCTTCCCTCCCTCCTGCTGGCAGTCTCTGTCGCCTACCGGCTGGATTACTGGTAGTGGGTGCTCAGGAAATGTTTGTTGAACTGAGAGGAAGCCACAGCTTGTGCGGAGTCCGGATAATTCAGCAGACGTGGGCCTCAGGGGAGGGGCGGGGATGGAGGCTTAGTAGGAAAGACAAGTCCTGATGTCATACTTAGCTGGAAGTTGTTTCTCTGTCTGTGGAGTCCCTGTCTGATTCTTGCCTTGGCCTGGCCCTGGTGCTAGTGCAGGACGGTGGGGAAAGAGGAAGTGGAAAGAGCAGGAAATGACCCTGGGCTGCAGGGCCAGGCCCTTGCCTACATTCAGGGTGCACGTGATGTCTGACCTGGGTGTGGGGGCCTGGGAGTAAGCGCTCCCATCCTGCTGTGGGAAGAGGACGTTGTCCCTCCCCATCCCAACCCATTTCAGAGAGGAGGACTTTCCAGAGATCCTCCTTTTCACTGAGAAGACGTGAGCACTACTCTTCTTTGCCCAGGCCAGACCCTGCCAGCTGTGTGGCCTCCCCTCCTCCAGGCCTCAGCCACCACTCAGGAGAGGCAGGAGGCTGGCACGTGGTTACTGGGATTCCCCTGGTTGGGCATCCTGGGAATCTGGGACTGGGGGAATCCAGCCCAGGCAAGAGGTGAAAGCCTGCAGCTGGAGAGGGAGGCCAGGCCCTGGGGCGGTGACGGGGAGCCAGGAGAGCCAGGTGCTGGGTGCCACCAAGCCTTGTTCTCTCATCATAGTGGAGAAGGCTTGTGGCCTGGGCAGCGGTAGGCCCAGGTCAGGGTGCACCAGCCTCAGATGCCAGATACCAGTACAGGAATACACCAGGGGCTGTGCCCGTGCGTGAAAACACACATGTGCACAGAGATGAGCGTGTGAGGTGCAGGGAGGCCACTCCTTGCCCTCACAAGGTCACCATGCTGGAGAGTTTGCCACACTGCTCAGTGACAATGGCGCAAGCCACCAGCAACCACATGGCCATCACACAGAGGGCCTTTAACGGAGTGATTCCCTTTTCCTCTCCCCTGGGACTCCCCAGCTCCCAGGAGCTGTGTTCAGCATCTTCCTGCCGGGCCGGGGCGCCCTGTCCTGTGCCTCACACCTGCTGTGCCTCTCGACCTTTGGCTGCCTCCTCTCGGGGGCCGGCTTCTCAGGGCCAGGCCCTGCTGGGCCCCAGCCTTGCCAGACCTGTCTTCTCTGGGCTCCGGGAGCCCTGTTCCACTCTGTGGCTCAGGGCAAGTCTGGACTTCCAGCTCAGCCTGGTGATCATTCCACCCCAGGGGCTGCTGCTCAGAGCCCTCTGGCCAAGACACAGGGCTCTCCTGGGCCCCAGGCCTCAGACTGAGCACACACGTGCTCTCCCTAGGCCCAGGGATGCCAGCCCCTCCTAGGGAGAGGTCAAGAGGAGTCAAGTCAGGCTCCTGTGGAGAGCAGGGGACTGAGCTGGCTGTGGAAGCCGCTGACTCCCCCTTTGGCCCCTCTGGGGATGCCAGGGCTGGGCTGGCTGCAGGGGCGCTCCCCAGTCGGCCCTGCTCCATCCCGCTCTGCTTCTGTGCTTGCTCCTCCTCACTAGGAGTCTCTCTGGTGCTTTGGCTTCCCTGAAACAAGAGAACAGCCCCAGTGGCTGATGAATCCAGGGCTCGCGTCCGCAGCCTGCCCCATCCTATACCCAAGTACCTACCTCCTGACTTTCCAGCTCCTCCTTGTCTTCCTTCATATCCCACCTGTAGAAACACAGCTCATGGCACGCCCCACCCCAGTTCACTCCAGAGCCATGTCCCCCTGCCTGAATAGAGGGGTGGGGTGGAGTTGAGAGCCAGTGAGGAAGGCTGAGCTGGGACCCTATGACTTAGGCCTCACATTGAGCAGTGGAGAAATCCCAGGGGTGACCCAGACTCTCCCTAGAGCCCCACAGCCCTCAGCAGAGAGGAGCAGCCATGGCAGGACCAGAGAGGAGGGGCCTCCACCTCCTCTGGGCCTCCATCTCCTTGCCAAAGAAACCCCTGTCAGAAGCCAAAGCCCAAGGGTCTCAGACTGGGATCAGAGCCAGAATGTGGCCCCAGGTTGCTTCCCCCTCCCAAGCCTGACCTTGTTCCCTAAATCCAACCATTTCCTCTGAATGCAACGCACTCTGGGCCCATCCTGGGTCCCCAGCTGCTGTTTATGGCCAAACTTGCAGCACCTTGAGTTCTGTGAGGACTCCAGGCATGTCCCTGCCTGCAATGCCTGGGAAAGACATACCTCACTTCCCAGGGGAAGGGAGCTGCTGTAATTACCACCAGACTCCCTGGGCACCAGGCTCTCGCTGCAGCCTCTGCTAATGGCCTCTCCCAGCATCTCATTAACCTGTCGCCAGGCAGCAGTCAGCCAGGAGGCAGGGGCCCCAGGGATGGAGCTAGCACCTGGGCCTGTACTGGTCCAGGAAATTGGGACACCCAGATGCCCATCTTGATTTTGCCCCCTGCCACCTGTTACCTTCGGGCCCTGCCAGTCAGCCTCTCCTTGCCCCGGGCTTTGCTGCCTGTGGCTGGTGCCACCGAGGGTCTGCTGGCTTGCCCGCCCCGACCTGCAAGAGATGGCCAAGGAGAGAAGAGGCCCATAGCAGCCAGCTCCATGTTTAGCTGACGAGACCCAGCCCCTCCTCCTCCCCAACTCACCTTTTCCATCAGGGAGCAATGGTGGGGGCTGTAGTTTCCGGTGGCTCCTGGGACCTGCGGGGGGCAAAAGAAGTGGGGAAAGGTGGGGTGACAAAGGTTCCAAAACAGGAACACCAGTTCTTCCAGCCTCAGGAAGCTGTCAGTCCTTGGGGCCAGTCGTGGGTTTTGCCTCCCCAAAAGCACCCTTGCCTGGGGGTCAGAAGAATCGGGTCCTGTGCTAGCTTTGCCACTCCGTGGCTAGGTGTCTGGCCCCAACTCTCAGGCCACAGCTTCTTTATATATAAAACAAGGGGACCAGAACTCCACAGAGCTGTTTCTACAGTAGGTCTGGGGAAGGACCACCAGGACTTTCACCCATTAGGGACCAGCACCTCGAAGAGACCCCGGGCAGGCTTCCACTTAGCCTCCTTCTGGGGCCTTCTGCTCGGAACCTGGACAAGAGCTGTGGGCTCAGAGGGGAGGATGGGAGGTCTTGGTGCCCTCCTCTGATAGTGAGGGAGAGGAAGGAAGATGTTCTCCAACGCTTCCTTTCAGCTCTGAAAATAAGTAAGAGACTAAGAGACAGAGAAAAGAGAGGACAAGGGGGTTAAAGATGAACAAAGCCAAGGAGGGGAGGGATGAGGTAGGTGTGGGCTCACCCCTTCTGCTGCCTGCCCTGGCCGGGCCTTCTCCCCTCAGCTGGCTGCAGTCCTGTAGCCTGTGTAGACACAGGGAGTCAGGTTGTTGGTGCACAGAAGCTGCCGCGGGCCCCACCCTGACACCCCCCTCCTCAAAGCCCAGGCCCAGAATTGAAGGCAGCAGGGAGTTGGTGGGCCCAAGAAAGATGGGAGACCCAGTGTGCACACAGAGCCTTGAACCCTGGGCTCGACCAGAATGCCCAGCAAGGTCCTCTCAACCCCGAGGAAGGTCCCTGCAGCCCTCCCAGCAGCGCCCACTGCCAGCTCCACCCCACACCACAGGCAACCTGCCCAACCCAGCCACCCACGTGGGCTTGGCCTTGTCCAGGTCCCACGGGCGGCGCCAGTCACCCTGTGCGTCTCTGTGCCGGGCGAGGCGGGCTAGGTCGATCTGCTCCCGCTCCTGCTTCCACTGGGCGTAGTCCCAGCCCGCCTCTGGGGGCTCCCCCATCGGCCGGCTCCTCCGGGGCTCCCAAGCACCCTATAGGGAGAAGACACTCAGAGTGACGGGGAGAAGCAGGAAGAGGCTTGGGGTGGGGTTTGGAGACTCCAGGCGCTTCCTCTCTCAAGGTTTCCACATCTCCAGCTAAAAATTAGGTCTGTTCCAGCTCTCCCGTGGAAATGGTTTCCATCCACTTGTTAGCTGTGTGTTTTAGGCAAGTAATTTAACCTCTCTGTGTCTCATTTCCTCATGTGTAAAATGGGGAGGATCTCCGTAGCACCAACCCACAGGGGTGTTGCAGGGGTAGGCAGACGGGCCGGAGTGGGAGGGGCCCTGGAGGCTGTGAGCAAGGGCAAGGACTAGGGGCTGCTGCCACCTAGAGGTCACATCTGGCACTTGGCCAGTCAACTCCACCCTCCTGCCCCCTCCCCAACTCCCATGCCACCAGCAGGGCTAAATAGGGGAGGGGGCTGGATCCCATCTCTGGCTTAAACTGTCTCCCACTTCAAAGCCCACCCAAAGTAGAGACTGGCCAGAGAAAGGGAGGAGGAGCAGGAACTCCTGCATGTGCTCCCTCGGCCATGTCCCCGCAAATGAGGGACATATCTGACTCAGCTTCTCTGCCTCCCCCAAGTGAGGACCTTCAGATCCATGTCCCCATCCCCTCTTGAAGACGCACCTTCCATGCAGAATCCGAGCTGATGGCCACCTGTGTCGGGGGGCTCCGGGTCATACGCCCTCCAGGTGACCCCTCTGTGCCTTGGTTCCTTGCTCTGGTGGGCTTTTCACTTACAATCCGTTTGGCCTGCGGAGGATGAAGATGGGCAGTGCAGCAGAACCAGGGAGGAAGAGGCTGCCCACCGATGCCTGCACTCCTCACCCACCCTGCTCACCTCTGCTTTGTTCTCCATGGTCACAGCCAGCTCCACCAGCTCCCCTAAGCAGAAAGTACCCCCGTGGTCCTCAGCATCCTCATCCTCAACCATCTCGTTCATCACTCCGGGTCCACAGGTACCCCTTGCCCAGTTCCTGCTAACCACCCGCTTTTCCTGCAGAACAAAGACCCTCAGGCCACATGGGCAGTGCTGGGCAGCACCTGGGTGCTGGGTCCTCTCGGTGGTTCCCCAGGCCTGGGTTCCAACCCCAGCCCTCCCTGCATTCCCCACAGAAGAGCTGACTCCCACAGGGTGTTCACATGCCAATGGCATGAGGTTATCCAGGGCCCAGGGCCACCCAGCAGCCCAAGATGCCACAGTGGCCCGTCATCTCTGAGCTGGGAAACCCAGAGCACTCAGACAATGGGTCTCTGTCCCTCAGACACTGCTCCTGGCATTCAGCCCCAACTTCTATGTCCCCCACTTCCTGCAGGGTTTTAGCCCCTGGGGCTTGAGGTTTAGGAGTGGCCTGTGCTTTGTGGCATAGGCGCAGGGCTGTGGACTGGAAAAGGGTATGAGGATGTGTCTACTGGGGGTAGGGGGGCTTTCAGCTGTGGCTCTTTGGTGGGGACAGCAGTGGTCCGACTGCAGGAGGTTGGGAGCTGGCAGGTGCACCCCAGAATAGTTAGTGGGAGAGGGGAACAGAGGCAGCTGTCTTCCCCCGACATGGTCTGGGCCTCCACCTCCTTGCTACGAGCCCTGTCTCCCAGGGTGAGGCTTACACCGGGAACCTGGCTGATGGTAACGGTGAGGCCATCGGGCCGGAGGAGTGCTGGTGTGGTCACAGCCATGCCCCCCTGCTCTGCCTGCCGACGGTCCTCCTGGATCTCCTGTGGGAGGGCCAGGGGTCAGCACACGCCATGGCCCCCCAGGTGCACAGAGACATAGACGCTGACAGGCCTACACAGAGAGACACCAGTGGGACACCAGGGGGCAGAGGCGCCACATCACACATCCCCAGGACCCTGACCAAGCCTCTAAGAGGGACCATGCCCACCCTACCCCTGACCCCAGCCCCAGAGGCGCATTCCTGAGCCTGCAGGGAGAGACCACCACGTGTGGGGCACAGGGAGCGGCAGCCAAGTGGGTCCTCCCGGCCCTGTGGCAGCCCACTCACCTGGTACCTGCGGAGCAAGGCCTGGTTCTTCTTGCGCAGGGCAACTATCCTCCGATCCAGTTCTGCGTCCTTCTCCTGCCTGCTCATGGAGGACTCGGCTCTGGGAGGTCCCTGCAGAGGCAGGGAACCCAAGCTCCTGACTTCCGGGTCCCCCTCTCACCAGTCCCCAGCTTTCACATTTTCACCACCCAAGGAACAGATCCCAGACCCACAGCTAAGGTCACCCAGGAAGGAAGGGGATTGCTCAGGGAGATGGCCCAAAGAAGGCCCCAAGCCCCCATTCCAGCTAGGCCTGTCTGCCTGTCCCTACCTCCTCGGGGGGCTCAGGTCAGGGCCTCATACCCCACGCCACAGCTCCCAGCAGTGGGCTGCCCCTCCCCCAGCTCTCCAGGGAGCTTCACTGCCGAGCAGAGCCTGGAATGGGAGTTATAAATGGCTCTGGCAGCGGAACCTGCCGTGACTGGGAAGCTGCCAGGGGATTCGGGAGGTCGAGGGGGGAGCTGTTTGGCTCCCAGATCCACAACCAGAGAAAAAGGAGAGGCCCTGGCTCCGTCCTGGGCTCTCAGGCCCTGGACCCCGCACCCAGGCCTGTGCCCAGCCTGAAGGAAAGAGCTGCTCCCATGGGCCCAGCCTCTCCAGGCCGAAAGCTGCTGGTAGTCGGGGCGGAGAGAGCCAGCTCCCCTGGCGGCCCCAGCCCAGGAGTCACCCTGGGCAAGCCATGTCTCTGCATCAAGATTCCAGGTTCCTCTCTGTCTGGATGCAGGGTCTCTGTTGTGACCCATCTAGTCACAGCCCTCTTCCTCCCAGCCCCAGCTGTCCCCAGCTGCCCCCAGAGGGTGGCTGCCTGGTATCCCAGCCCCCTCCCAGTCCCAAGAAGCCCCCTGCCAAAGGCAGACTGCCACTCACAGCCGAGTGCATGGCAACGGCGGGCACCGAGAGAATTCCAGAGCAGCCCCTGGGGAGCCAGATTGGGAGGAAAGCTGGAGCCACCGGAGCCGGGCCTCTGCCGGCCTCTCCCTGCCGGCTTCGCTGCTCAGCACACGAGATCATGTTGTGATTACAAAAGACTCCTCTGGGCTCCCAGCCAGGAACGTCAGGCCGCCACCCCCACCCTTCCACTCTCAGAGGGCGAGGACCAGGGCACTGGCAGCTGGTTGGTCCTGCCTAGCACCTCTCCCTGCCCCACCCCAGCGTCCCCAGACAAACTGGTAGGGACTTCTCCCTGGTGGGTCAAGCCCACACAGGAGGTCTGGCCGCCTAGGCCCCAGCAGGACCCCAGCCTGGGCCTGCCTGCAGACAAGATGGGCAGCCAGCGTAGGCCTCTGTGCCTCCCATGAGTAGAAAAAGGCCTACAGCACACAAATGTGCCTGCCCTCTCCTGCTCCTTCTCCTCATCAGCCTTGGTTTAAGTAATTCAAAGGGATCAAGAAGCTCACCTCCCCTAGACTACCAAGTACTACCACATCCCTAAAATGACAACACTAGTCATTCATTCTTTTAGGTTGGACATTGTCTTCTCTGTGCAGTCATGCACCATATAACGACGTTTCACTCAACAATGGACCACATATATGATGGTGGTCCCATAAGATTATAATGGAGCTACAAATTCCTATGGCTTAGTGACATTGTAGCCATTATAACGTGATAGCACAGGGCACTACTTATGTGCTTATGGTGATGCTTGTGTAAACAGACCTACGGCATGCCAGTCATACAAAAGTATGGCACATACAAGTGTGTGCAGTACAGAATACCTGATAATGATAATTAACAATTATGTTACTGGCTTATGTATTTACTATACTATACTTTTTATCATTATTTTAGAGTGTATTTCTTCTACTTACAAAAAAAAAAAAAAGTGTACTGTAAAACAGCCTCGGGCAGGTCCTTCAGGAGGAATTCCAGAAGGCATTGTTATCATAGGAGATGACAGCTGCAGGCCTGTTAATGCCCCGGAAGACCTTCCAGTGGGACAAGATGTGGAACGGAAGACAGTGATGTTGATGATTCTGACTGTGTAGGCCTAGGCTGATGTGTGTGTGTTCGATTTTAAGAAAAAAGTTTAAAAAGTTAAAAAAAAGAAAAAGTTTCAAAATAGCAAAAAAACTTACAGAATAAGGATATAAAGAGAAAATATTTTTGTACAGCTGTACAATGTGTTTGTGTTTTAAGCTAAGTGTTATTACCAAGAGAGTCAAAAAGTTTTTTAAAATTAAAAAGTTTATAAAGTAAAAAAGTTACAGTAAGCTAAGGTTAATTTATTACTGAACAAAGAAAAATATATATTTTTTAATTTTTCGTTTTTTGAGACAGGGTCTCACTCTGTCACCCAAGCCAGAGGTCAGTGACATGATCATGGCTCACTGCAGTCTCAACCTCCTGGGCTCAAGGGATCCCCCCGCCTCAGCCTCCTGAGTAGCTTGGACAACAGGCGCATGCCACCATGTCCAGGTAGTTTTTAAATTTTTTGTAGAGAGAGGGTCTTGCTATGTTGCACAGGCTGGTCTTGAACACCCAGGCTCAAGTGATCCTCCTGCCTTGGCCTCCCAAAGTACTAGGATGACAGGCATGAGCCACCATGCCTGACCAAAAAATCATTCTTATAAATTTAGTCTCACCTAAGTGTACAGTGTTTATAAAATCTATAGTAGCAGATGGTAATGTCTTAGGCCTTCAGATTCACTCATGACTCACTCGGTGACTCACCAGAGCAACCCTCCAGTCCTGCAGGCTTCACTCATGGTAAGTGCCCTATACAGGTGTGCCATTTTAAATCTTGTACACCGTATTTTTACTATATCTTTTTCTAAGTTTAGATATGTAAACACTTAGCACTGTGTTACAGCTGCCTACAGTACGCAGTACAGTAACCTGCTGTACAGGTTTGTAGCCTAGGAGCAATAGCTACACCATATAGCCTGGGTGTGTAGTAGGCTATACCATCTAGGTTTGTGTAAGTGCTCTCTGTGGTGTTCACACAATGACAAAACCACCTAACATATTTCTCAGAACATAGCCCTGTCATTAGCAGACACATGACTATGTTTTAAAGCACAGCCACTTCCAAGAGGCTCTGTTGTTTGGGTCTCTAGCACTTTGGTATGGTGAGCCAGGCATTCCTCCAGGGCCCTTGCCATGGCAGTTCAGAGCTGGTCAACAGCCTTCCTCCCTCGGGCCCTAAGTTTGGGCCCTTCCTGGCCTTGCTCTCTAAGACTGGCTTTTTCAGCCTCTCTGAACCTGGCAAAGGAATCAGCCCTTCTCAGGAAAGCTCCTCCCCCATATCTTCCTCATACAGCTGAGGCTGGTCTCCCTGCCTAGGGGGACAGCCTGCCTGGCAGTGCCACCCTAGAGCCTCTGGGACTCAAGGCTTGGGGGTGCTGAGAGAAGGGTGGTCTTTCTGGACTAGGAATTCGTGGAGTCTGTTTCCTCAGCTACAAGGCCCTGACCTCCAGGCCCTCACCTCCAGGCCCTCAGGTGAGAATCAGAAGCCCCTGCATTCCCCACATCCCTGATTGACCAGGCCAGTTTCCCAAATGCCACAACTCGTCCCCTCTGTCTCCAGAGCAGAAACCCCCGCTGCCTTCTTTCTCCTCCCAGACCCACCCAGGCAGCCAGAGGTCCAACCTCCACCCCTCCAGAACTGCCCTTTCCTCCCCACTCCCTCCCCCAGCTCCGCCAGGCTTAGCCCTCTTCCTGTCCAGGCCTTCGCACAGCACCCCTGGCCCCACACCCCATCTCCACCACCCCGGAGTTCCCATCTTGCTTGCAAATGCCACTGCGCTCTCCCTTCCTTCCCTGCCGGATGTCCCCACTGAGTCAGAGTCGTCAAACTCTCCCAGCAACCATGACGCACCCAGGCTCTGTGCCCTGGGCCTCTCTCACACACATACACACACACTCTCTCTCTCCTTCTCCCAGCCGCTCTGCGTCCTGCCCCATACAGTGGACTGAGTTCCACGCCAGCCTCAGGAGGCTTCAGAAGCCTCCAGAAGCCTCAAACTTCCCTTTGCCTGCCCCGCACTGTGTTGGAGCTGGGAGGCCCGCAGAGCACTTGCTGGGAAGGAAGACCTAATGCTCTCCAGCCTCTTCAGAACTCAGGCCTGGACCAGGTCTGGGGAGGAGATGTGTAGATGGGGGAAGGAAGCTACAGGGATAAGGCAAGGTCTGTGTACCCCCCTCCCCCATTCCCAGACAAGGTGGGGGCAAGAGAGTAGCAGGGGGGTAAAGGCATGGGCACAGGCTCATTGCCTATGGGATGGCCACACAGCTCTTCTGGAAGGGCCTGCAGGAACACACTCCCCTCACCTAGGGCAAAGGCCTTCTGGTCCGTCAGGCTGGAGGGGTATGTGCCCAAGACAAACCAATCATCATACGGGGGTTACCAGCATCTGCTGACTGTGTGTTTCCCAGTGTTATTCACACAAGACGTCACACCTCTGAGCAGCCCCCACAGTCTCCCACTTTCCCCAGAGTCTGTGGTTGGCCTGTCTGCTCTCCATTAGACAGAGGCTCTCTGAGGGCAGGAATGACGTGCCAAGTGCCTCCGGATCCCCAGTGTCTGGCACGGTGCCCCTGCATACTAAAGAACCTCCATCAGCACTTGCAGAATGAAGACATGCGTGAATTGTGCTTGCCATCCTGTGCATAGCTGTGGGTATCCTATGCATAGGCTGGGACTTCCTTTCTGTCCACCTAGAATGTACGCAGCCCTGAGGGAGCCGGTGGGTGGTAAAGGTGCCCTAAGAGTGCCCCCTCCCCCCCCGCCGGAGAAGCCCACAGGAAGCAGGGGAGATGGAGAAGGACCAGCTTGCCATCCCCATGAGACTGTGTATCTGTTTCTCTGTGTCGCCACTAAGGGGCAGCAGAGCGACAACAGCCTGTTTCTGGGTGCGGGAGGCGGTTCCCTTTCTCTGTTATTCCGCAGGGCCTCCCCCAAGTCCCTGTAACCTCCACCTCCCAACTCCATCAGACTAGAGAAGCCATCTAGTTGTAGAAGACTTATTTTATTGATGAGGAAGCTGAAGCCCAAAGAGGTGGCGCCCTCTGCCCAGGTGGCACAGCCTATCTGTGATGCCGCTGAGGCCACACACCCGGGCGCTGCCTCCTGCCCAGGGCGCCTTCACCGGCTGCCCCGCCAATGCCGTTCTGCTGATCCTTCCCTCTGTGCCCTCCCTCTCTCCACCTGGGGTTGGGCCGGGTGTCCCAGCACCTCGGGCACAGGCTCTTCTCTGTGGTCCCCCACCCTCCCAGGCCACCCGCTGGCTCAGGGGCTACCCCCTGAGGTCCAGAAGGGAATGTATCTGGACCCTATTCATGGTCCTCAGAGCACAGACCTGGGACCAGCCCTGAGAACGAGATGGCTGCAAGTTGGGATTCTCACTGAGGAGAAAGAGGGAAGCGGCTGCAGGGAAGGAAAGACCCTCGGAACCACACACGGAGCCACCGCGACCCTGGGACCACAGCCCTGGCAGAGGCTCCACCCACGAGGGCCGCACAGCTCAGACCTCATTCTGTTTCCAGAATGCTGCCCCTGCAGCTGGATCAATGAAACATAAGCAAGCCGGCCCCTGCCCTTCCCCTCAGCTTTGTCAGAAGATGGGATGGGGGGTGGGTGGATTACAAATGAACTTCACCCCTTACTGGCTGTGTCCCTTCTCTCTCTGGCCCTCATCTATAAAATGAGGTGTACCTGCTTCACAGAATCATCTGGAGAGGAAATGAAATAACATGGGTAACCATCCATATCTGGAACAAAGTATGCCCAGAGTAAGGCTCAAAACAGTTTTCTTGCCTCAGGTAACTTCCTGATGGCCACCTTCTGGATGCTAACTCCCCAGCATTCTTTGAGAGGCCCAAAGGCTGCCTCCTACCAGCCTGCTGGGGCCTGAACACATCAAGACTTCTGGGTTATGGAGACCATTTGTGATCTGGTGGGGCAGATGCTGAGGCATTCCCTCAGCCACCTCCCTTCAGGTCTCCTGCCCAGCACACCCTCTCCAGGGAGTCCTCCCTGTCCCTCTTTGTCCCCTCTGAAGTCCCAGACCCTGGTTGCCATCTCTTTCCAGCCAGCACTGGTGCTTCTGGAAGCAGTCCCTGCACTTTACCTGCCTCTGGATCCCCCCAGGCGCAGTTCCAGGGTCACACCTCAGTGCTCAGGAACCCTTCTTCTTGGTGGAGGGCCGAGCTCTTAGAGGTCACTGGTGCCACTAGCCAGCCCTGGGTGTGTGGGTGAGCATTGAGGAAGAGAGTGAGCCAGGCTGGATTGCATGAGAGCTCAGCTACTAGGGAGGGAGACCCTCCAGATGGAAAGGGGCCAGAGAGTGGCTTAAAGCACAGCATTCCCTTTCTGCAAACCCATCCTCCCTCCCTGCCCCACCGTGGCGATTCTTGTCTCAAGGAAACTCCTGTCCTGGCTCCCAGGACTTGAGGTGTGGTCAGGCCAGGCCTGGTCTTGGGTGGGAGAACTCAAGACTGCATGAGGTGGGGCTGGAGGGACCAGCCCTGGGCAGGCTCCAGCTGCCAGGGACAAAGTCTGGGCCACGCCTTTCAAAAGAACACATAGGCCAGAGCAAGGTGGGGCCCAGGCTGAAGTCTTTTGAGGCACTGGAAGCAGAAGGAAAGCTGGACCAAGGACATACTCCTCCATTCTGCTCTCCAAGACATACCCAGGGCTGGGGCATCCTGAACCTTCCAGCGTCAGACCCAGTAATAGGAGGTAAACGCTGGCGTGGACCTGAGCCCCTGAGGTCTCCCTTGTTTGTTGGTGTTCTGTTCCCATGCACCAACACTGGATCTCTTCATGGTGCAAAGGGGACTCATTGTGTTTTCCCAGAAGCACCACCTTGACCCCCAGCCCAGAGCTGTCTATGAGCAGAGGCTGAATGCTGCCCTGTTGGGACTTGCCCACACTATGCCATGAACAGAGCACCTACTGTGTGCTTCACCTGGCCAAGGCGATGCAGGAACCAGCAGGGAAAGACCTCAGAGGCACCTGCCAACACTAGGCTGCGTTGGCCTGAGGCCCAGCCAGCAAAGGGCTCAGGCCCACCAGGGAGTTTTCCAGAAGGGGATGAGCTTCAAGGGGATGAGCAAGATTCAGGCAGGGGGATGGGAGGAGAGGGCATTCCATGAATGCACGGGAGATAGCAGGATCACAGGAGGCAGGGGAGTGGCGGTGGCTTTTACCTGCAAGAGGACATTAGGTTAGGAAGGTACAGACCAGACTGGGGAGGCACTGGAAGGTAGACTGAGGAGGTGGAGTCATCCAGAGGGGCTGAAAGTTTTACAGCAGCTGCTGATGAGGCCACCCCGCGGTTTAGGAAGCTGAAGCCAGAGTGGTCTAGATGGGTCGCATAGGGCAGGGGTAGGGCTGGGGGCAGTTAGGAGGCTGTGTCCAGATACCAGAGGGAGGCACGTGGGCCAGGCAGGGCATGGGGGGTCCAGGGAAAAGGTGAGCGGGAGAGCCTTCAGGAGGACTCAGAGCCTTGGCACGGCTGGTGCGACACAGTGGAGAGGGAGCATTAAGCGCTCAGGCCTGGGGGCCCTCACAGAGTCAGGCATGGAATGGCCTGGCCTGATGTCTCCGGGAAGGGTGCCCATTGGGCAGCAGAGGCTGGAAGGCTGGGTGGGACAGTCTCTACCCCTTCTCTAGGCTTGTCACATGGGTCTGAGGCGGCATCTCTGGGGCAGGGAAAAGGTCCAGTGTGGCTTTGAGGCATGGAGAAAAGGGTGACTAGGAGGCTGAGGGAAGGATGAGAGCCCAGGCCACTGAGGAGAGGGCACGGGCCTCTGGAGTGGCCTTAGGTGGTGTGGCTCAGGGGTTTTCACCCAGCCTAGAGGTGGCTAGGCAGGAAAGGGCAACCAGGGTTAGAGAGTGCGGTGAAATGCCGGGCCTGGACACCTGCAGGTGGGCAGCAGGGTGACTAATTGTCCCCATTTGCCTGGAACTGTCTCGGTTTTAGCACTGAAAGTCCTGAGTCTGGAATATACCTCGGTCCTAGGCACACCTGGATGCTCGGCACCCTGGGGGAAGAGGGGGCTGCAGGAGGCTGGGGCAGGGAGGGGGGCCTCTTGGGGGCCTGTCAGTGAAATGCTCTGAGGGACCAGAGGCCAAAGGTGCGAGGGAAGTGTCCCGCAGGCAGGTCCCCAGGGCTGGGCAACGGAGCCTCTGATGAGGCATAGAGGTCACCACTGATATTCATACTGATAACAGTAACACCCTGCACTCCAACGTCTAACACTGCCAGAGCCTCACACAGATGATGCCATTGGATCTCTTCAAGCTCTGCAACCTGTGAATTAGCCAGGGCAGGTGCTATTAGCTTCTCTTTGGAGATGAAGGTCAGAGACCTGCCCAGGAGTCTCTAGGGCGGGGCCCTCCCAACTGCCTCTGAATCACTGTGGCTGGTGGCCCATCCCTGCAGCACTCTCTCCAGCACGTACCTTTGGCCTCATACTGTGGAAAACCTGTCCACCAAGTGGCGCCTGGCTGTCCCGCCTCCCTCCCCACCCTGCAGGGCAGCCCAGCAGGCAGGGGGGCTTCCTGGTTCTGCTGACAGGCACTGGGGGTTCCAGAGAGGGCCTTCACTTTGTGTCCTCAACCTCCCAGGGCCCCCTCATGGCCTCCACTGCCCCAGGAGATGCCCTTCAGCCTCCCTCCCTGATCTCCTGTCTCCTCTTCCAGATCCCAGCCCCTCATCCCAGAAGTATCTCCTCCTGCTCCACAGAGCTCCCATCTCCGTTCTGTGGCTTTCTAGCAGGGAAGCGCCACCACTCTCAGCCAGGCAATATGCCCAAGCACTTGGTGAGCAGTTATCATCTGTAAGGCACAGTGCCTGCTGAGGGGTAGCGGGGCCACACACACGGAGAAGGCCCCGCTTGCCCTCAAAATCTTAGGACTGGGTAGGAGAACAGTCCATGAACACATACACCCTGCTACAGATCATCTCCCTTGTGCCACCACACTGTGGGTGCCCTCCTCACTTCCCACAGGCCTCTGGGCCCACTCAGGCTTCAGAGGCCGCCCTGTCTTCTCAGTCCACCCCATCAAGGCAGGGCCTACCGCCACCAACCAAGGCCTCACTACTCTGCCCGCCTGCTGCTGTAGTGGGTTCTGTGATTGGCACCCACTGGAGCTCAGACCCTGATTCCTGAGATGGAGAACTTAGGCCTCAAGCCTGGAACCCAGAGCACTGGGCCCCCATGCATTCCTCTCAGCCCTTGCTTTCCTCCTGGGGGTCTGTGAAGACACAGGCCTCTCTTTCAGCTTCCTGCCAAAGGCTGAGGACAGAGGTGGAGAGGTTGTGGTGTCAAGATCCCTGAAGGGTAAAAGGAAGCCGAGTAGGGCTTAGAGGGCTGGTGAGGGCGGTGAGCACAGTGAGCGGTGGACACAGTTGGTAACATTCACACAGTGTGGGCCGGAGCCTGGCAGGCACCACACCTTTGTAAATCTCCCCTGGGACTTCTGCCCCTCCCCAGTAGGCCGCCCTGTCCTGGTTCCCCATAGACCCACAACAAATGTGTGCAGAAGGGACTAATAACCTCCCACCAAGTCATAAACCAAAGTCCTCTGACCAACAATGTTAGCAAAGCAGGCTGGAATTTTTCAGAAGAGCATTCCTAAAAGGAGAGATTACCTAAGGTGAAGAAAGGGCCCGGGCTCTAGACTCAAATAGTTCCCAGTTGGGACTAACTACACACTTGTTGGGTGACCTCAAGCAGATTTCTTAATGTCTCTGAACCCTGGCAATGTTTTAATCTATAAAAGAGGGGAAGATCATTACCGTTACCTCCAAGAGCTGATAGGAGATAACTGATACTGTAAGAGAACCTGGCACACAAACACTTTCCTGCCCACCGTGGAAATAAAGGAGGATCACTCTTTTCCTCCTCTCCATTTTCCACATTGTATCCTGATGGTGGTTACTTTACTGCTCTAATTGAGGGGATATAAAGGTGACTAAGAAAGCCACCACAGGCCAGGCGTGGTGGCTCATGCCTGTAATCCCAACACTTTGGGAGGTCGAGGTGGGGGGATCACCTGAGGTCAGGAGTTTGAGACTAGCTTGGCTAACATGGTGAAACCCTGTCTCTACTAAAAATACAAAAGTTAGCCAGGAGTGGTGGCAGGCGCCTGTAATTCCAGCTCCTCGGATGGCTGAGGCAGGAGAATCGCTTGAACCCAGGACACAGAGGTTGCAGTGAGCTGAGATCGTGCGACTGCACTCCAGCCTGGGTGACACGGCGAGACTCCGTCTCAGAAAGAAAAGAGAGAAAGAGAGAGAGGAGGAGGAGGAGGGAAGGAGGGAAGGAAGGAAGCCACCACAGCCCCTGCCTCTGAGGAGCACAGAGTCCCCACTGGGATCAAAAGACATCAGGAGCAAGGATCCAGGGAGACAGGAGAGCCGAGCAAGGGCACCGGGTCTGTCTGCAGGGGACTAAGGAAGGCCACCATGGCTACAGCACGCCAAGCAAGAGGTTGTGGCAGGCATCAGAGGCCACAGGGGTCAGTGGGGACCGGACCACAAGGGGCTTTCAGAGTGCAGAGCAAGGTGGCAGCCTGGGCTCCCTCCCCGCCTGCCTAGATCCATCCCAAAAGTTCCCTTTTCTGTGTCTAATTTCCATTCTCAGGCTAGCTCCCTGGGCTAGGCAGCACATCTGACAATTCATGCCTGGGGCTTGGCGCCCAGGGCAAAGATTCCACCAGGTCCTCCACTACGGTCACTATTTATTCCTCCACCTGCTGAAAGGAGGTAATCATCCTATCTATCTTGTAGGACTCACTGGGTTACTAATGTGTGTGAAGCACCGCATGCCTGGCCTGGCATTCAGTAGGAACTCTACAAATGTTCAGAGCCAGTCCCTGGTGTAAACAGCCTTGCCAGCGTTGGGGACTTCTGCCTGGATTCTGTGGCATCTCATTACCACACCAATCTGGTAACGGCTTGTTCCCCAGCCTCCCCATCACACACACACACACACACACACACACACACATCCTGCTTTCAACTGTCCTTTGCCCAGATAAGGATTAGCCTATCCCTCTTCATTCCCTTGAGCCTTCTGCATCTGGCCCTCCCAGTGCACCTGTTCAATCCCAGCCCCTCCCTGACCTGTACAAATACACCTGAGGACAGACAGTACCCCAGACTTCCTGCCCCTGCTCTGCACTCTCAGGTAGGGACCTGGCTCTGCTTGCTGTTGGCTGGGGACAGTAGGGTCTCTGTGGGGTATGTTGTGTGTCCATGTGGTCAGGGTCTCTCTGGGTGTGTATGTGCATTGAATTGGTATCTGTGCCTCCGTGTCTCTGTGTGGGGGGGTGTGTCTGTCCATTTGCCCTGTCCCCACTCCTGGGCTGGGCCGCTGCACTTCCACTGTCTTCTTCAGTTATGATTGATTTACAGCCGTTGCCATGCCAGGCAGCAGGGCTTAGCTGAGAGTGGAAGAAATTGCATGAGGTCCCTTCCAGAGCTGCCAACTCCTGTCCCTCAAACACCTGGGCCTGAATTGGGGAGATACATTCTGAGGATTGTCTTTTCTCTTTCGTCTTACCCAGATCCTGACTGGCCCTGAGATTTTCTTTACCTCTCCTCCCCGCAAAGCCCAGCCCCATGGGTCTCTTCCAGCCTCATCACTCACTAAGGGAAAGGATGAGGGAGCAGGAAGGACCATGGGTATAGTTCACGGGCTGACCTCAGCTGAACATTTTGAGTACAAGTAGAGGCCAATGAAAATGGGTAGCTCAAGAGGTGCAGGAGGCCGGGTGCAGTGGCTCATGCCTGTAATCCAGCACTTTGGGAGGCTAAGGTGAGAGGATCACTTGAGCCTAGGCAACATAGTGAGACCTTGTCTCTACAAAACTTTTTTTTTTTTTTGAGACAGAGTCTTACTCTGTCACCTAGGCTGGAGTGCAGTGCTGTGATCTCGGCTCACTGCAGCCTCTGCCTCCCGGGTTCAAGCAATTCTTCTGTCTCAGCCTCCCAAGTAGCTGGGACTACAGGTTCCTGCCACCATGCCCAGCTAATTTTTGTATTTTTAGTAGAGACGGGGTTTCACTATATTGGACAGGCTGGTCTCGAACTCCTGACCTCAAATGATCCACCCACCTAAGCCTCCCAAAGTGCTGGGATTACAGGCGTGAGCAGCCGTGCCCAGCCAAAAAAATGTTTTTAAATTAGCTGGGTGTGGTGGCACATACCTATAGTCCCAGCTACTCGGGAGGCTAAGGTGGGAGGATTGCTTGAACCCTGGAGGTCAAGGCTGCAGTGAGCTGTGATCACGCCACTGCACTCCAGCCTGGATGACAAAGCGAGACTGTCTCAAAAAAACTTTTAAAGAGGCACTAACGCTCCCTAGAAAAAAAAAGAGGTTCAGGGGGCCGTGTCTTGCAAGAGGCTAGGGTTGTTGTATTGGGGGCGCTGTTTGTTTTTGTATGCTCGGCAAACTTGTAAGTACCAGAAAGCCCTGATGTCAAGTATTTGCTCCTGACATCACATACTACACTCCCATTTGAGGGTTGAAAAAAAATGAATGTACTGTATGTTCACTGGGCCCATTCTGGGGTTGTCCATTGTGACTTGCCAGCCCCAAGCAAGACATGGCCAGCCTTGGCACCAGTTTACCTCAGCAGCTCCATCTCATGACAGCATGGCTTGTTGGTGAATGACAAGTTGGCTCAGGCTCCAAGCTCCCACCCCCTTCCAATCCTGGTGGGAGGAGACAGGTACAAGCAGCTAGGACCCCATGGAAGGCTTTCCATTCACTTGTGCCCCTGGGCAAAAATCCATTCACTTGTGCCCTCAGGGGCCACCAACCCCATTCCTGTCCTAGCAAACCATCCTCCCCTTCCCTGCTCTGGGCACACTGATAACTCCAAGCTTCCTGCTCCCACGCCATGCCAGATGTTTACACAAGACAAGAGTCTGTAGGGACAGGCATACCATGACCTGGCACAGGGCAGGCACACAACATGAATAATTAGCAAATGAATGGATATTGAAATCTTCCCAAGCGGAATCGGATTAACACACAATTGTGAGTCTAGGGGGGCAAGTGTAAGAGTATGGGGTGTAGGGGCTGGTACATGGTGCTGTTGTGTCTCCATCTACCTAACCCGCTGTGTCCATTTAACCCCCATGCCTGGCACCTACAGGGCCAACTCTATATTGGGGCCAAGCTAAGCCAGAGGGAGCAGTTTTTTCCCCTTCTCCTTTGAAGGGTGTGTGTGTGTGTGTGCGTGTGTGTGTGTGTGTGTGTGTGTGTGCGCGCGCATCCCTGGGAGGGAGAAAGGAAAGACTGCAATTCAGGTTACAGTAAATTAAAAGTCACCTTTTGAACACAGGTATTCCTTGTGTCATTCCCTGCTCTTACTCCAAAAAGATGGACCCAGGTAAGCACTTTGGCTGAGAGACTGGGAATTGGAAGAAGGCAGAGAGCAGGAGAACGGTAAAGGCAGGGACTATCAGTCAGCCATAACTAGTGTGTGCCAAAAATGTATGTGCGTGTGTGTTTGTATGAAGGCAGTGGTAGGGGTCCACAATTAAGACAAGCCCTTATATTCTGTAGAACACGTTACAGTTTAAGAAGCATGCTTACTCATGTTCTTGGGTGCTTCTAAGGGTAGGTGCTTCTCCCACTGCACACTCGAGGCCCAGGGGAGCTAGGGGTTATGCTCAGGGAAAGGCCATAGAGGTGCAGCTGGGTTGGAATCCAGAATCCAGTTCTTGGGAGCTGTGCCATTGGCTTCCCTCGAAATGAACAAAAGACCGTCCTAGACTTTAAGAAGTAGCAGCTGATTCCCACCAATGGGGCACTTCAGAACACGCAGGACCACTCAGGTGGGTGCTGCAGGAGCCCAGTGGACCCGCAGCTGGGCAGCCTGGATGGCCCCCATGTGGATTTCCTGCATGAGGGCAACACGCAGCTGCGCCAGGGAGATTTCCAAGTGGCAGGAGGCATGAGCAAAGGCCAAGAGCTGAGAACAGAAGGTCATAAACAGGAGACAACAAACAGCTCTGAGAGGCTGAGCAGAGATTGGGCCGAGATACGTGGGGCATGACGGGGCAGAGGACAGATGGGGAGGTTGGCAGGGCTGTTGGCCTGGAGGTAGAAGCAAGAATCAGGTGAATGACAGGGTTGGCCACCATGGAGCACCTCCAGGCTGACAGAGTTGAGACAAGAACCCATACCTCCTAACTGGCGCCACTCCACCCAGGAGGACTCAGCCAGCCCTTGAGCACACAGGGACACACCGCTGAACCTTATATTGACTTCCAATATGTATCTTTGCTGAGAGAATGAATGAAGAAATGATTGTCAGGCAAGTGACCACGTCTGAGAGGCCCTGTTGGGGTAGGGGTGTGGGCACAAAATCCTTAGTGCCAGGGAGAAGATAGGTTTCTTTTTTACTGCAGAACCAAATGACCAAAGCTGCTTCTTTTTTTCCCTTCCTTTCCCACAGGTCCGAAGGTAGGAAAGTTCCCCCAATGTTCTCCCCTTTTTCCTCCCACTGTCATGTCCTCCAGACCCCCAGCCTCCTTCCTAGACCCTCAGGGAGCAGCCACCACTTCCCCCAAATGAAAAGAAGGGAGCAAGCTCAGGTAGCAGCCCCGTGGAGTGGGGGTGGGGTGGGCAGCGCTGCACTCCTCCACCCCCTGCTGGCTGCAGCCTTCTTGGCGTTCTCTCCTCTGTTTTCCCATCTGTCTCTCTCCTTTCCTCACGTCCCCTCCCTGCCCTAGCAGCCCATCCTCTCTCCTGCTGCTTCCCCGCCTGTTCTACGCTTTTCTGCTTTCCTGGCTACCCCCACAGCCTCGCTGGATAGCTGGCTTGCTCCCAAACTCCAACCACACTATGAGGCCCCTAGGACCTACTCCTGCCAGAGAAAGGAGACTGCCTTTCCTCCACCTCTTCTCACCCACTGGCTACCACCAGCAGACTCAGTTCCTAGGCCTGGGTCTGTGTGCCAACCCCCAAACAAAAGAGCCATAATCGGAGAGGCAGGTGGGGTGGGAAGTGGCTGTTTCCAGGCATCACTGAGCCTGGATGGGGCAGGGGCTGCTCTACCATGGTCACAGGAAAGCACCCAGCCCTGGAGCCTGCCTCTTCCCCACTGGTACCAAGCCCTAATCAAGCCCTAGGAGGCAGAAGGAGACCGGGGAGTTATCCAGCCTGGACAGTGGGAGCATAGCCCCACCCTGCTCCACAGGGCCCCAGACCCCCAGTCCCCTACCACAGAAGCAAGGTGGTGTCTCTTACCCGCCCCCTGGGCTTGTGGCAAGAGGTAAAAAAAAAAAAACAAAACAAAACTCCCCTGGCCTTGGGGCTTCAGGAATGATTCCAGCCAAGATGGAAGGTTAAACCACACTTTTTCCAGGCCTCTTCTGACTGAGGCAGAAAAGCTTTGACTTTACTTTCTATTCTTCCTGATTTCTTGGGTCTGGCATCCGCTCAGGAAAAGGTATGAGCTCACACATACTCATGTACACAGAACCATGCACTCCATGCACGTATCTGTGTACATAGCAAGCTTGAATATGAACCCACCCACGCACATGTACACAAACATAGCTATTTTATATAAATACGGCACACACCCTGTACACACACACACACACGCTACCTTTAAAAAGAATATATACATCCTCACCTTGCCACCTCGTACCCTCCGTGTCTTCTCATCCTCAACTGTCTTCCTTCTTCCCCTCCTCAGCTCTTTCATCTCCCCTGACCCAGCCTCCTATCTCCCCCTGCCCCTGGCCTTCAAAGAGCTCTTCTGTAGCCTCCTCCAGCCTCACCCTTGCTCCTAAGTACAATGAGCCTGCAGTTCCTAGCATGGTAAAGCCTCTAATCACTCTGCAAGGGTTCCTGGGTGAGAGAAAGGAGATGAAATAATTCTGCTTCTTAGTTGCAAATAAAATAAATCGAGGTCCAGGGAGTGGGAGTCATATCTTGGCTCAAAGAATAGAAACCAATAAATCTAGGTTGCTTGCCTTTTATCTGCTCAGTGCTCTGGCCTCACCAAGACAAAAGGCACGGGACATGCTACCCATGCCCCCAGCCCTCCACTGCAACTCCTTACTTGCCTAGAAATCCTGAGTCCTCCAGGGAAGTGGAGTGAGGGAGAGCTGATCTCAGGTAAGCTTAGCCCTGACCTCTGACTCTGACATTGTTCATTTGACTTTCCACAGGGGCACCGCCACGGTGGGGGGCATGGCCATCCTCCAGGTCACTGCGGGCCACCCCCCGGCCATGGCCCAGGGCCCTGCGGGCCACCCCCCGGCCATGGCCCAGGGCCCTGCGGGCCACCCCCCGGCCATGGCCCAGGGCCCTGCGGGCCACCCCCCGGCCATGGCCCAGGGCCCTGCGGGCCACCCCCTGGCCATGGTCCAGGGCCCTGTGGGCCTCCCCCTGGCCATGGCCCAGGGCACCCACCCCCTGGTCCACATCACTGAGGAAGTAGAAGAAAACAGGACACAAGATGGCAAGCCTGAGAGAATTGCCCAGCTGACCTGGAATGAGGCCTAAACCACAATCTTCTCTTCCTAATAAACAGCCTCCTAGAGGCCACATTCTTTAAAGAGCCTGTCTTCCTTCGTATCCATCCTGGCTGTCAGAGGACCCAGTTGTTTCCAAGCTCCCTAGTTGTGAAGATGGGGCAACCATCCTGGCATTCTCAGAAGCTTAACGCCATGGTGCTCACTATAAATGGCTGTGTAAGGTCACCTCTCCTTTCCTTTTCACTCCTGTCCCCTCCCATCGAGGGACCTCAAGTGTGGCCTCATTACCTCTATGCCATCCTGCACATCCAGATCTGGTGGGCCTTCCAAGGTTGCAGCTTGCATGCCTCACTCTACAGACCAGAAGCCTCCCTCCAATCCAGATGGTTTCTCACCATTCCCTTAAAGTACACTGAACTTTCCAGCCCCCTTACCTTTGTTTGCACAGGTAAGGAAGAATGCCCCCACCCCAGGTCAGGAATGCCTTCCCTCTCTCCTACCTCCACATTTCAAAGCCTAGCCTTTCTTCCAAGCCAGTCAGTTGCTTGCCTGCCCTGCATGGCCCCCAGCTATGCACGTGTGGGTTCCAGTCCCTGCACGTGGCAGCCACACTGTCTGGAGCCGCTAAGATGGGAAGGATTTGGTGCTCAGGCCTCTGGCCTGTACCACCCCTGAAGGAGCCCCAGACTGGTGGGACAGGAGGGACACCTTCCTGCTGAAGCCTCACCATCTCCAAGAAGCCTTCCCTAAGGCCTATTAGGAAGAAAGAGGTCCTTCCTCTTTGCATACTGTCCCCTTCTCTGCAGCAAGCTGCAGAGAAGAGATGGTATCAACCACCTCATGGGCCTCACCATATCTTGCCTATTGGCAGCAATTTATGGGCTGGCCCTTTATCTCTCCAACCAAACTATAAGCTATTCAGGGCATACCCCACACTTCTACACCTCTAGATTCTTCCGCCCCATTCCTTATGACCTGTGTCTTACACAGACTGGCATTGGCACACATTTTAGGGATACCTATAGTCCAAGTGTTCCTGACTCTCTCCTCAGCCCCATGTCTTCAACCAAGGCCTTTCTCTGCACAAGTAACCAGGCCCTGAACAGCCTGCTTGCTGTAAAACCCTTTCTGCCTAGTCAAATCCCACATCCGGGATCCTCTCCACTCCCAGCCCCCCAGGCTTCTCACACTGCCAATATCTATTCTAGTTCTAGACCCCTTAGCCAGGCCTGTCCACAGTCCATCATACCCAAATGTGCTCTACTCACAGCTACTCCCTGGTGGGGGAGGTGGCACTGGAGTCAGTGGCTATTGGGCACCTCCCAGTGCCCTGGAGTCAGTGGCTATTGGGCACCTCCCAGGCTGAGGTGGGGGGGGAGGGTAGCGGTGACTATAAAAAAGGATCTGGGATCACTCAATATACCCTTATAACAAACCTGCATATGTACCCCCTGAATCAAAAATTAACCTTAGCTTACTGTGATTTGTGTGCTTTATAAACCTTTTAAATCTTAAAAAAGAAAGAGAAGGAGCTGGGGATGATCTGAGTGCCTCTCTTCTTCCCCCACCTCCTTCACCAGACTGCGCACTTGAATAACGGAGTCAGGGCTCCACATCTAAGGGGTGCACACCCAGGTCCAAGTCGAAGTCCAGAAGGATGGGAAGAAAGACCCAACCTGATGCCTCGCCCCACTGGGGAGGGGAGGGGAAGGCTGAGCGAGCCGGGAACCTCGCAGGCCTGAAGCCGCCCGCCTCTCGACCCGGGGCGTCCAGCGTGGTGAAGTGCGGGCGTGGAGCTCGCCCTCTATCCGGCTGGAAGGGTCTGCGTTTCGATTTGTGAGGATCTCTGCATGTGTCGCGCTCCCTGGTTCCTTACGGGAAGGCCGAGGCCGCTAGGAAGGGTTGCACGGCCGGATTCCAACAGCGGCTCTCAGGCCTGGCGGGAGCAGAGGGGCGCTCACACCCGCAGCCCAGCGATCTTAGAGACAGGGCGCTCCGCTCCGGCCGCGGCGCCGCCCCCATTGGCTGGGCTTCTCCTCGCCCCGCCCAGCGACCGGCCCGCTCAGAGCCGACGCATGCGCACGAGCCTCCCGCCGCCGCCGCCGCCGCCGCCGCCGCCGCGGCTTCAGCACCAGCGCCCGGACAGCGGTGCCGCCCACGGGCATGGACGGTGACAGCAGCAGCAGCGGCGGCGGCGGCAGCGGTCCGGCTCCCGGCCCGGGTCCAGAAGGGGAGCAACGGCCCGAGGGGGAGCCCTTGGCCCCAGACGGCGGCTCCCCGGACAGGTAGGGCGGACCGCTCCGCAGATCCGAATCACAGACCCTCCCAGACCCTCCCCGCCCCAGGTATCCCCAGTAGCCGCCATATGTTCCCCCATTCATTCCCCAGACCCTCCCGGAGCCCCTTCCCGGGATCGCCAAGCTCCAGGCCCCGCTCGCCACGCCCTCATCCTGCCGGGTCAATTTCCTCGCTCCCTGACACCCCCTAGTGTCAGCCCCCATCGCCCTCCCCGCTTAGGGAACCTGCCCCACCCACGGCTCCTACCCCTCCTCTAAGGCCAGGACTCCCTGGCTCCTCCGGCCCCTCCTTCTAGGCCCTGCCCCTGCGTCTTCTCCGGAAGCCCCAAGCCCGCAGTAACCTCAGTCCGGGTTTCAGCGTGCCAGTGTGCATGAAGGTGTGCGTGAATCGTGGATGGGAGGCTCGCCAAGGCGGGTGTCCTGGGGAAGGCAGACATTCGGCAGGCACGTCAGGGACTGTCTTTGTCACCATCAGTCGCTTGCCTGCCCTGCATGGCCCCCAGCTGTGCACGTGTGGGTTCCAGTCCCTGCATGTGGCAGCCACACTGGCTGGAGCCGCTAAAATGGGAAGGATTTGGTTCTCAGGCTGCTGGCCTGTACTACCCCTGAAGGAGCCCCAGACTGGTGGGACAGGAGGGACACCTTCCTGCTGAGGGCCCAGATCTCAGTACCTCTCTTCTCCCTTCCACCACCATATGTGTGAGGGAACAGCCCAGCTAGGTAGCAATATGGCGCAATTTCTATGCCCTGCCTGGCTCTGCCGCCCCCAGAATCCCTCCTCTGACATGACACTGCCTCTTTCCTGCCTGACTGAAATAAAAGGCATTCCTTGATAGCAATAGCAGAAGTGGACACATCGTCTCCAGACTACCCCAGTTAAAATGTACATTCTGTACCCCAGAGGGAGAGAAAGCCCCACAAGTAGAGAGAAATGTTTTCTTCCCTTTATTGTTAACACATTAGCCTGGATAGATTTAGCCACTCTTCAGTCTGAAAGTCACAAAGCCTTCAAGAAGGTGAGACACAGGATGGGTGTATTCACCAGACCAGGGACCTGCCTGGGACTACGGCCTGATCAAAGAGACCAGGGATGGAGCAGTGACAGGACAGAGCGAGGGCCTGGGGCCAGAAGCATCCCTAGAAGGGGCAGGAGAGTCATTTGCTGTCTCAGATATCTTGCCAAGGATCAGCCGTGTCCAGTCTCATTTCCCCTGGGCATAGGATTCACTTGCTCTCTTCCAGAAACTCCCTGGGGCCTCTGGCCCCTCTCTGGACTTCTCCAGAGACCATGGACACTAATCGGGCATAGGGACTTGCTTATGTGATTCAAGAAACACAAAAATGCTCCTGCTGAGCTGAGTAGCACTCTGGGGATAGATACACAGTGAATAACTCACACACACAACATGCGCATGTACACACACACTGGCTAGAGAGGAATTTGAAATAGTTCACACTTTGTGTTTTTAAAATTACCTTTTTATTTTCCTAGTGATATGAGCTGCTCCCCCATCTGTCCTAGCCACTCTGTGGGATCACATTGATGTTCACGTGGCTGTGTATCCGTGGGCTTGGGGGCATAGTTAATGCAATACACATTTGCCCCTTATGGGGCTTCCAGGTTTGGTCTCTGTGTCTGGGAGCCTGTCAGCCAGGCCCTGATTGCTGGGATGCTGGCCTCTTAAGTGAGGCCTGCATCCCCACTTTCCATCCCCGCCTGCCCTACTCACTTGGCGTACAGGCCTGCAGGCCCAGGCAGGCAACCCTGGAAGTTACTCATCCCAGTGAGGGCCATGGAACTGAGGGAGTGAGAATAAAAAACCCCTGTGTAGTCCTGGGGTGCTTAACTCTATTTTACTGAGCCTCCTGAGAGCAGAGGGCAGCAGGAGGTGACAAGAGAAAGCTTTTATTCTGAGAAGAGTGGAGGTCGGTTTTTCTCATGGGAGGTTTGAAGAAAAGGCCTGGCTGTACAGCAGTCAGAATATGGAAGGTTTCAAATTCTGCCACATTGATAATGGTGGGCACAGTCAGGAAGGGTGAGATTGGGGGCAGCTGATCCTAGGTCCCTGAAGAGGAATAGTAGGAGTTAAAGGCAAGGAGCTGGGGCCAGGGAGACTCCAGCAGAAGCAAACCAGTGGTGGAGGCTAAGATCCCCCTTGAACAAGAGCCAGCTAAGGAAAAGGGTGGACTTGGGAGGTTTTAGCAAACTGGGTAACCAAGAGTGCACCCACTCTTCTCCAGTATCCTCTGGAATGCTGGCTTCCCCTAATGCAAAAGAAACCGACACTCCAAATGGGGCCCTGGCTCCTAAGACAAGCCCAGTGATCAGTTATCTAAGGCCATGGGCAGCTGGAACAGGCCCCCCACCTTCACCCAGGCTGCCCCTCTCCTGACCTCTAGAAGGCAAGCTCTGCTCTGAAGAGGGAGACCAAGGCTGATGGGTCATCTTCAGGCCTCTAGGAGAAAGGACAATGCTAAAGCACAGGGCAGTGCTTAAGAAAAACCTGCAGAATTTAACATCTTAAAGAAGTCTATGTCCACACTTACACACACAACCTAGGCCATGTATCCACCTTCTCACTGGCCCACAGGGATTGGCCTACAGAGTCTTTTATCTGCCAGGACACTGGCTGCTTAACGTTATTAACTTTATGGAGTCATCTGAGGTCTTGCTTTAGAACAACTTTGGTCAAATTCCTATTTTCCTAAATGTTGAGTTTGTAAAAAATAAGTATCAGTGATTAAAATCATGAGATCAAATTTTAATGCAGCTTTTGGATAACAAAAAGGGAAGTATTTATATAGGTAGTGAGATTCTCAAGGTGTGAGAAGTTCTAAAATGGAGACACATTATCTGAGGTGCCAAAAGAGGAAAAATTGTAAATACAAACACACTTCTAAAATATATGCTCCCTGCCTCACTGACCGTGGGAAGGGGCAGGAAAGCAAACATGTCTTCCTCATGACAGACCCTGTGCCAGGAACCTCACGTATGTTACATCAGTTAATTCCCACACCAAACCCAAGAGGTGGGCATTATCTCATATCTTCAATAGACAAGGATGCCAATTCTCCAAGAATTGTGTGTCTTTCCCAAGGCCCCAGAGCCAAAGGGTGTTCGAGTCAGGAGCCCACCTCCACTGCTCCCCCATTTCACCCTCAGCATGAGGGTCATTCTCTCCTGGACTGCTGGGCCAGCCTGCCATCCTTCTGGGAAAGAAAGAAAGAGCATGTTTTTCCTTCCTAGTTCCTCTCCTCAGTCTCTGGGCTGAACTCAGCCTCTGTGGGCAATGCCCATCTGTCACTGAGGCTGGGACTGCAGCTCACAGCCCCTTCAGCAGTGCAGCAGCCAGGACTGGAAGCCAGGGTTGGCTCCGCATAGATCTGGCTCTCCTTGGGAGCTACACAAACTCTGGTGAGCAGGCTGGGTGAGCCAGGCAGAGGCAGGGGAGAAGAAGACAGGGCTCTGCAAGGCTGACCAGTCCAGAACCCCTCTGGGAACCCCCCATGGCCCTGGGCACTCTGTTCTGTAGCCATCTTTTCCTAATCTGGGTCTGCAATCCTGCCACTGGGGTTGAGACTCCACCTCTCCCTATACCCAAGGAGTGGGGCTGCACACATGCACAGAGTATTGCCCTTATGAGTAATTTTGGGAGAAGACTCTATTGCTAACTCTTTTCTGACAAGTTCCTTGGGGTGAGGGGGTGTCCCAACTCCCTCTCCCAACTGTGCACATCCTTACAAAGCAAATCTTCTGCTCCGTGCATGGCCCATGACAGGGTAGGTGGAAGGATAGCAGTTGCTTCCACAAACTTTCCCTGACCACCCCACCCCCTGTCAAAGTTGGGCCCTCTCTGAGCTCCCTTAGCCCTCTGTGACTTCCCCACTCACAGCATTCAACATGTTGGTCTGTTAATACCTCCCAACTACTGTGAGTGCCTAGAAGGCAAGGACCGGGTCTTCTTCATCCTAGCACCACTATTAGCAGCCAGCCTAGCACTCATTCAACAAACATTTCCAGGACGCCTTCTGTGTGCAAGGCACTACCAAGGCACTGGCGATATGGAGATGAACAAATGCAACAGGCCCCTGTTCTCCCAGCACTCACATTCCACATGAAAGACAGGCAATAAATGTAATGACTCTATAATATAATATTCAATTGCAACAAGTGCTATGAAAAAAATATAAAGCAAGATAGGGAGATTGAGAGCTGGTGGGTGACTATTTTAGAGAGAGTAGTCAGGAAAGGCTTCTCTGAGGAAGTACTAGTTGAAACAAGACCAGAATAAAAAAGAGGGACATGCAATTATCAGGGGGAGAGAGCAACCCAGGCAGAGGGAAGAGAAAGTTCCAAGGCTCTAAGATGGGAATAGGAGTGCAGCACGTGCTCAATAATCTGTCTGGCAAGAGAAAGAGCAGACGACTGCAGCAGAAAGAGCACAGGACTGCAAGTCGGAAGAACTGGGTTCGAGCACCAGCTCTCATCTGTCACTGAGCCTGTTTTCAAATCTATCAGTTGAAGAAAATACCTCCTCTGTGAGGTTTTTGTAAGGAGTGAGTAAGATCGGCCGGGCGCGGTGGCTCATGCCTGTAATGCCAGCACTTTGGGAGGCCGAGGCGGGCGGATCACGAGGTGAGGAGATCGAGACCATCCTGGCTAACACGATGAAACCCCGTCTCTACTGAAAATACAAAAAAAATTAGCCAGTCATGGTGGCAGGTGCCTGTAATCCCAGCTACTCAGGAGGCTGAGGCAGGAGAATGGCTTGAATTCAGGAGGCGGAGCTTGCAGTGAACTGAGATAGCGCCACTGCACTCCAGCCTGGGTGACAAAGCGAGACTCCGTCACAAAAAAAAAAAAAAAATCATATATGTGAAAGCACATTCGGTGTCTAGCACAGGGCCTAGCATGTAGCAGCCTGCCAATTGTTTTTTGAGAGTGTGGAAAATGAGTGAATGAGAGAATGGTCTCCATGAGGTATGCTGAGGGCGCAGACTTCGAGCCCCTGGCCTCCTCACCTCTCACTTCTCCCCCAGCACTACTAATCAACCCTGAGTCCCTGTCCCCTTGTCTTGTCTTACTGAACTGAATAATGCTGGGGCATGGGGTGGCCCACCACCATCCCCCACCCCAATCTCCCCTGTCTCCTCTCTTCCTAGCACCCAGACCAAGGCTGTGGCCCCTGAGGCAAGCCCAGAGAGAAGCTGCTCCCTCCACAGCTGCCCCCTGGAGGACCCTTCCAGCTCTTCAGGACCCCCACCAACAACTTCCACCCTCCAGCCTGTGGGTCCATCCAGCCCCTTGGCCCCTGCCCACTTCACCTATCCCCAGGCACTGCAGGAATACCCGGGGGGCAGTTCCCTGCCAGGACTTGGGGATCGGGCAGCTCTCTGCTCCCATGGCTCCAGCCTCAGCCCTTCTCCAGCCCCCTCACAGCGTGATGGGACCTGGAAGCCACCCGCTGTGCAGCACCATGTGGTCAGTGTCAGGTAAGGAGAGGTCCAGCAGCCTGCCAGCTGCCACTGGAAAATGCGGTAGGGCTTAAGAGTGGGGCAGACTGCCGGGGCTCTAGACTCCTTTCTTAGGAGGCAACCGGATGCAACAGGAAGTAAGGGTTGGAACTTGGGAGTGACAAAGCACTAAAAGGGTTAATACCATCGGTTATCCCTCACCTACCCACTCCCACCCCACCTCCACCCCCAACACATGCCCTGCAAGAGGACTCTGGCAAGCAAGCATCTTTTCTTCTCTTCCACAGGCAGGAACGAGCCTTCCAGATGCCAAAGAGGTAGGCCTGGGCCTTCCCTGGACCTCTAGGGGTGACCAGGCTGGTGCCCAGTTTAGCCCTGTTCCACGTGCTCTCTGCTCTACCTAGCACCCCTTCTGGGTGGAGCCTGAGCTCAGCACCCGTTGCTGCCACACCCAACTCATGTGGACTCCTCCCTCTTTCCCAGCTATTCCCAGCTGATTGCTGAGTGGCCAGTGGCCGTGCTGATGCTGTGTCTGGCTGTCATCTTCCTCTGCACCCTGGCTGGACTGTTGGGGGCCCGGCTGCCTGACTTCTCCAAGCCTTTGCTGGTGAGGAACCAAGGGGTGGGACAGGGTCCCCAGGCCTGGCCACCTTGACCCAGCCTGGGGCAGAAAGTTGGAGGTAGGGTAGCCATGGTGGCCTGGGGATAGGGTAGCCATGGTAGGCTCTTGACCTCCAGAGAGAGTTGGGGAGATGGTATAAAGTTCAGATTCACATCTACAATTCAGGCAGGCGGGCTGGCCTTCCCTGCTCTGAGGAGTCAAAGGGGCAGAGCTGAGAAGCACCGAGATGGAGAACTCCTACCCTGCCCACTTGTTCTTCTCCACTCTCCTCCCTGCAGGGCTTTGAGCCACGGGACACAGACATTGGGAGCAAGTTAGTGGTCTGGAGAGCACTACAAGCCCTCACAGGCCCCAGGAAGCTGCTTTTCCTTTCCCCAGACCTTGAGCTGAACAGGTAACAGGCTCTCATCTTTTCACTGTGGGTGGCAGAGGGAAGAATGAGATCTCCAGGAAGGGGACATTGGGTGACCCACCCCAAGGCAGGTCAGAGGGGCTTGCCAGGGCTCCCTGGGGAGTGGTCTCTGGCCTCCTCTGAGTCTTCCAACCCTAATGGTGCCTGGCATAGATATTCTGTCCACTTCAGCTCGAGCTCCCACAACACTCTGAGGCCTGCACCCAGAGGCAGTGTCCAGGAGAGCGTTGTCCGGTCTCGGAGAATGGTGGAGCCCCTGGAGGACAGAAGGCAAGAGAACTTCTTCTGTGGCCCCCCTGGTAAGCTGCAGCCTGGCCAGTTCCTGGTTTTAATAGTGGTCCCCACCCCACCTAGTAGGACAGGCAGGCCGAGAACAAATCTGGGCAGACAGAAAGGGAAGGTGGCCAGCTGGCCACAGTCAAGCCAAGGAAGCCGGGTTACAGCTGGGATAAGGGAGTTCTCAGATGCTCCAGCCAGACAGGGTCAAGCTGGGTTGGGGGTGAGGCACAGGGACAGGATCAGGCAGTCCATGCACAGGCTTGAGATGCCTGAGAATCTGAACCTCATGTGGCCCTGGGTAAGCATCTTCCCTTTGGAGGATGCAGGACCTGGGGCCAAAGGACTGAGCTTTGGGTTGCGGGGGTATGTTGCAGAGAAGAGCTATGCAAAGCTGGTGTTCATGTCCACCTCCTCGGGCAGCCTATGGAACCTGCATGCCATCCATTCCATGTGTCGCATGGAACAGGACCAGGTGAGCTGGTGGGGGAGGTGCCAGGGGTTTGGGGGGAACTAAGGACATGAGGGAACTGATCCCAAGGAAATACAGCTGAGCCAGGACTGCCAGGGGGTGGACTGGGGAAGAGCATTCCCTGCTTAGAAAATTATTCCAACCCTGCTGAGAGGCTCCAGGTTGGGGTGGGAAAAGAAGAGTCGGCTGTTTTTAGAAGAGCCAAGATAGAAGTGGTGGAAGCGAGCCCATGCAGGGACTGCAGGTTTCCAAAAGGTCCTGAAAGGGCCTTCCAGAGCGGGTGAGGAGGCCCTGGCCCAGGGAGCTGAGACTGTGGGCTTCAAGGCCTCAGCCCCCATCAACCTGAGCAGTGCCAATCCAATTATGCTAACTGGAGAATCATACACAATAACATCTGAAGAAAGGTTTGCTGCTAAAAATGGTGTGAAAACCACGCAGTAGCCCAGCCCCCCACTTCACACGAGGATATCCTAAGTACCAAAAGACTGGTTAAGAACATGTGTTACAGAGTCAGATGTCTGAATTCAAGGCCAGCTCTAAGGCTGTCTTGCTGTGTGACTTCAGGCATGTTTCTTAATGTCTCAGTCCCTCAGGCTCCATAAGCGTTAAATGGGGATGATAAACGTACTTTCCTCACAGGGATGTTGTGACAGTTAAATGAGATAGAATTTGAAAAAATACAGCATAATCACTGGCAATAGTAATCTCTCAATAAGTATTACTGTGTTGTCACCATGATCTCAGGCCCAAGGTTACGCAGCCAGTTAGTGGCAGAGCAAGGGCCTCTGACTCCCAGGCCAGTGCTCTCTGTACTACATCAGCTGTTGTGATGTCAACAACAGGAAAGGAGAAAAAAGGAGGCATGAAATTTGAAAAAGAAACAGCCCTGGCCCTAAGAGGGTTTAAGCGGTGCAGTGGACAGACGGGAGCTGGGGTTTGGCAGTGACCCTGAACCTGGAATGTTTTGGCCTCCACTCTTCCTATTGCTTGCTTCAGCTCCTTGGACCCTTGGCCCTGTTCTATCTGTGGCTGCTACCTCCACTTTTACGCGGAGTTGGAGTGTGTGACCTACAGGGGCCCTTAGAGCAGGGCCTCTCAGGCTAAAGCCTCGGGCGGCATCCCTGAGGCTCCTCTTTGATGAAGTCAAGAAGTAGCTGCTGGCACCTGGGCCAGGAGCCAAAGGCAGCTGGGAGACAAGCCGGTCTCACCAGGCTGTCAAGATCCCTCTCTGCGCCTGCCCTGTAGTGTGAAAGGAGGTGAGAGAGCCTTGTATAGGACTGGGAAAACCTGGGCCCTTGGGCTGCCCCTGAGCTCTCTCCTCCTTCGTGTGCCCTACAGATCCGCTCCCATACCAGCTTCGGGGCTCTGTGCCTGCGGACAGCAGCCAACCAGTGCTGCCCCAGCTGGTCCCTGGGCAACTATCTGGCTGTGCTCTCCAACCGCTCCTCCTGCCTGGACACTACCCAAGCTGACGCAGCCCGCACACTGGCCCTGCTTCGGACCTGTGCCCTCTACTACCACAGTGGTACCCTGGTGCCCTCTTGTCTGGGACCCGGGCAGAACAAGTCCCCACGCTGTGCCCAGGTTCCCACCAAGTGCTCCCAGAGTAGTGCCATCTACCAACTCCTGCACTTTCTGCTTGACAGGGACTTTCTGAGTCCCCAGACCACTGACTACCAGGTGCCCTCCCTCAAGTACAGCTTGCTCTTCCTGCCCACCCCAAAGGGTGCTTCCCTCATGGACATCTACCTGGACCGGCTGGCCACCCCCTGGGGGCTCGCTGACAACTACACCTCTGTCACTGGCATGGACCTGGGCCTCAAACAGGAGCTGCTGAGGCACTTCCTGGTCCAGGACACGGTGTACCCCTTGCTGGCTCTGGTTGCCATCTTCTTCGGCATCGCCCTGTACCTGCGCTCACTCTTCCTCACGCTCATGGTGCTGCTGGGGGTGCTGGGCTCACTGCTGGTGGCCTTCTTCCTTTACCAGGTGGCCTTCCGCATGGCCTACTTCCCCTTCGTCAATCTGGCAGCCCTCCTCCTGCTGAGCAGCGTCTCCGCCAACCACACGCTCATCTTCTTCGACCTGTGGCGCCTCAGCAAGAGCCAGCTGCCTTCGGGGGGGCTGGCGCAGCGCGTGGGCCGCACCATGCACCACTTCGGCTACCTGCTGCTGGTCTCCGGCCTCACCACGAGCGCGGCCTTCTACGCCAGCTACCTGAGCCGCCTGCCGGCCGTTCGCTGCCTCGCCCTGTTCATGGGCACGGCTGTGCTGGTGCACCTGGCGCTCACGCTGGTCTGGCTGCCCGCCTCCGCCGTGCTCCACGAGCGCTACCTGGCGCGCGGCTGTGCGCGCCGGGCGCGGGGCCGGTGGGAGGGCAGCGCGCCCCGGCGGCTACTGCTGGCGCTGCACCGGCGGCTCCGCGGCCTGCGGAGAGCGGCGGCCGGCACCTCGCGTCTGCTCTTCCAGCGCCTGCTGCCCTGCGGCGTCATCAAGTTCCGCTACATCTGGATCTGCTGGTTCGCAGCACTGGCGGCAGGGGGCGCCTACATCGCCGGAGTCAGCCCCCGCCTGCAGCTGCCCACGCTGCCGCCGCCGGGCGGCCAGGTCTTCCGGCCCAGCCACCCCTTCGAGCGCTTCGACGCGGAGTATCGCCAGCTGTTCCTGTTCGAGCAGCTGCCGCAGGGCGAGGGCGGCCACATGCCCGTGGTTTTGGTGTGGGGCGTCCTGCCTGTGGACACTGGCGACCCTCTGGACCCTCGTAGCAACAGCAGCCTGGTGAGGGACCCTGCCTTCTCGGCCAGCGGCCCTGAGGCCCAGCGCTGGCTGCTGGCACTCTGCCACCGGGCCCGGAATCAGAGCTTCTTCGACACCCTGCAGGAAGGCTGGCCCACGCTGTGTTTCGTGGAGACCCTCCAGCGCTGGATGGAGAGCCCCGGCTGCGGCCGCCTGGGGCCTGACCTCTGCTGCGGCCACTCGGACTTCCCCTGGGCCCCCCAGTTTTTCCTGCACTGCCTGAAAATGATGGCTCTGGAGCAAGGCCCCGATGGCACCCAGGACCTGGGACTCCGCTTTGATGCCCATGGCAGCCTGGCCGCCCTGGTCCTGCAATTCCAGACCAACTTCCGGAATAGTCCGGACTACAACCAGACCCAACTCTTCTACAATGAAGTCAGCCACTGGCTGGCAGCGGAGCTGGGCATGGCACCTCCAGGCCTCCGCCGGGGTTGGTTCACTAGCCGTCTAGAGCTGTATAGCCTGCAGCACAGCCTGAGCACTGAGCCTGCTGTGGTGCTGGGCCTGGCTTTGGCGCTTGCCTTTGCCACACTGCTCCTGGGCACCTGGAATGTTCCCCTCAGCCTGTTCTCCGTGGCAGCTGTGGCAGGCACCGTGCTGCTCACTGTAGGACTCCTGGTTCTCCTCGAGTGGCAGCTCAACACTGCCGAGGCCCTGTTTCTCTCTGCCTCAGTGGGCCTCTCAGTGGACTTCACTGTCAACTACTGCATCTCCTATCACCTGTGCCCACACCCTGACCGCCTGAGCCGTGTGGCCTTCTCTCTGCGCCAGACCAGCTGCGCCACAGCCGTGGGGGCTGCAGCCCTATTTGCGGCAGGCGTGCTCATGCTGCCCGCCACAGTGCTGCTCTATCGCAAGCTGGGCATCATCCTCATGATGGTCAAATGCGTCAGTTGTGGCTTTGCCAGCTTCTTCTTCCAATCTCTCTGCTGTTTCTTTGGGCCAGAGAAGAACTGTGGGCAGATCCTCTGGCCCTGTGCCCACCTGCCATGGGATGCTGGTACTGGGGACCCTGGTGGGGAGAAGGCAGGCCGCCCACGACCAGGGTCAGTGGGAGGGATGCCCGGGTCCTGCTCAGAGCAATATGAGCTACAGCCCCTGGCGCGGCGTCGGAGCCCCAGCTTTGACACCAGCACAGCCACCAGCAAGCTGTCCCACCGGCCCTCAGTACTCTCTGAGGATCTGCAGCTCCATGATGGTCCCTGCTGTTCCCGGCCCCCACCAGCCCCTGCCTCCCCAAGGGAGCTGCTGCTGGACCACCAGGCAGTCTTCAGCCAGTGCCCTGCCCTGCAGACCTCCTCCCCCTATAAGCAGGCTGGCCCCAGCCCCAAAACCCGGGCCAGGCAGGACTCCCAAGGGGAGGAGGCTGAGCCCCTGCCGGCCTCACCGGAAGCCCCAGCCCACTCCCCTAAGGCCAAGGCTGCAGATCCTCCTGATGGCTTCTGTTCCTCAGCCAGCACCCTGGAGGGGCTCAGCGTCTCTGATGAGACCTGCCTAAGCACCTCTGAGCCCAGTGCCCGTGTACCAGATTCCGTGGGTGTGTCCCCAGATGACCTGGATGACACTGGGCAGCCAGTCCTTGAGCGAGGCCAGCTCAATGGGAAGCGGGACACCCTGTGGCTGGCGCTGAGGGAGACAGTGTATGACCCATCATTGCCCGCTTCCCATCAGAGCAGCTTGTCCTGGAAGGGCCGAGGGGGGCCAGGGGATGGCAGCCCTGTGGTGCTGCCCAATAGCCAGCCAGACCTGCCAGATGTTTGGCTGCGCAGGCCCAGCACCCACACATCAGGCTATAGCAGCTGAGGGGGACCCGGGGAGGCCGGACAGGGCGCGGAACCCTGTCAGGGATGACAAGGCAAGGGCAGCAATAGGCTGGAGCCCGAAGGTATTTCTCCAGATCCACAGGGAGAGGTCTCACCCTCCAGCTGTGGATGTTAAACCCTGCCAGATGTCCCAGCCTTGATCTGTCTGCTCCTACTCCTCACATCTGGAGGATTCCAGCAGGAGGGGTTTTGGAGGGGACCTGCTTGCGACCTGCTGAGGGCTTGTCTGCCCCCACAGCACCATCTAAGACCCCTCCTCTAGAAGTGGGGAAGGCCAGATGTGTAGCTTCGGGTATCAGAGGAGGCTGACCTGGCGCCCATCCCAAGTTACAAGAACTTCAGTGAGACTAAGGGACCCCCATCCTAGGGATCTTGTCAGGGTTCCTTACTTACCAGAGGAGCCCGCAGGAATCTCCACAGCCTCCTGGGTGTCACTCCTTTCATGGGCTCTTCATCAGGACACTTCCCTCTCTTTTGGGAGCTTCTCTGAGCAGAATTGGGCTGGGACCTCTCTCCCCAACTGCCCTGCTCTCCTCATACTCACCGGTTTGACCAGAAATTCTCCAAATCCAGCCATAGATGGCTGCTGGGTGTGCAGCAGGAGAAGGAGGATGGTCAGCCTCGGAGCGTCTCTCAATTACGGGACAGTCCCACTTTGGAAGCAGGTTCCTGTGCCTGTGCTCTCCTGTGTTAATAAACAGTAATAATCCTTTCCATCTCTGCACATTTTAGTCTCCTTGGAATCTATCTCACTACTTCACTACAGGGTAGCCTGACATTGGTCAGGTTCTTTTGCCCCCAATTTATAGGTAAAGACATTGAGACTAGGTAAGATGAACTGACCTCAGGGTCACTTAGCCACTAAATGGCAGAGCGGTTTCATTCCCCACTACAACCTCCAGTTTCCCCTTGGCTACCTGCCTTGGGGACATTGGCATATGGCTGTCTTGTTCTTTCACCTCTAGCACCCTCCTCCAATCTGCTTTCTCTGGTGTCTCTGACTGAACCCAGCCACCCTCTTTGGGCCTCCACTTCCTGAGAGAGCTGTATTCCAAAAAAACCCAGGAGTTCCTCTCCATCTCCCCTGTGCCTCCCCCTGGAATCTGGCTGAGATGTCTGCTGGCCCTGGGGCATCCTGGCTGACCTGATTCCCAGGCTTCAGGACCGTGCCTCTTCTACAGCCACAGTGTATAAGAGGCCCCACCAGAAGAGGTACTGAGGGGCAGAAGAGGTGAAGCCAAATCCAATCAAGGCAGGAACTCAGACCTGCCCTTTGGAAAGTGTATGAGTCTGAAGCTGCTTCCCAGGTCAGGGTCTCCGGCTTTTTAAGGACAAGTCTCTCTGTGGAGCGTTAAGCAAACCAAAGGCTGGTTCCTCCTTCCCAAAGCAGAGTCTGGTGGGGAAGTTTTATCCCATGTAAGAGCTCATGACACCAGGTGTCATCAACATGTTTATTGAACACCTGCTTTGCATATGGTATTACAAGGGGACAGAGGTGTGGAAGAAAAATTGAACACCACCCTCAAAGAGCTCACCTTCTAGCTGGGGAGACAGCTTATATACACACGCAGGCATCGGATGGCTCACCGACGGCACCATATGCCTGCCATCATCATTATTGTTGGAGCTCAAGTACCCAGGACTGGGTAACAAGAAAGGCTTTCTGGAGGAGGAAAAACTTGAGCTGGGCTTCAGAAGACCAAGCATCTCAGACTGGAAGGGGCCTTGGCGATCATTTGTCCCAGCAGTTTTCAAATTTTGTAGCCTCAGGACTCTTTCTTCAAAGAAGCTCTGTGTGGAAAAACAATATATAAAACAGGTAAAAAGCAGCTACTCTGGTGGGCGCTGGGTGTTGGGGGTGGAGTCAGCTCAGCCTCTCTTTCCACTGCAGCCTCTCGGGGTACCTGGGGAACCCCTCAGTCTCCTGGCAGCTTCACAGAATGTAATATGAAACCTAATGATCCAGGCTGTTTTACAGAGGAGTATCAGGAAAGGGAAGGGATTGTTCCAGGGCCAAATAGTCTGTGGCAGAGCTGGAGGCAAATCAGATGATGTTTTTGTTTTATTTAGTTTTTTTTATTATTGAGACCTACTTCCTACACCAAGTAGCCCATGAGAAGTGGAGCAGAAACCAAAAAGAGACATGGGAGTTGTGGAAGAGACAGAAGACAGTAGGCAGGTACAGCAGGATACCTTGGCCCCTTTGCAAGATAAGTAAATCAAGATGAGTAACTCCTGACACCAGGAAGGGGAAGCGGGAACCTAATTTGAACCTGTCCCCGGGGGGTCTGCTGGGACCTCTCTCTTCATGTCCAGGTAGCATTCGGCCTCTCTGACCTAGAGCTGCTCATCAGCCCTGGTTTCTCTGATGATGGTGTCCCTCTGTTATCATGCCTCCAGGCTGAGAGAGCCCTGGTATCTTCAGGGACAATGAGCCACAGGGAGGTCAAGGGAATTCTTCCTCCCAAGCATGAGCAGAAGACACTTTGCCTGAACACAACCACTGAAATGTCAGAATGCACAGGGGTGGATGGGCGGGCATGAGGGATTTGGGCACACCCGAGAGCCCTACTTGGGGATTTCCAGGTCACGTTCTTGCAGGCTGTGGCCACACAACACTTCAGGAAGGTGAATGAGCCATAGCAGCTGATGCATTGATTAGATTTGTTCTTTATGTTGCCAGGCCCAGAAGAACCCAGCAGTAATCTAAAACATTACCTTATACCTAGAATGGCCCAAACCAACAGCAGGCAATCCACATCAGCAGGAAATCCAGCCTGCCTCTCTAGCCCTGACTTTGGAATGTGGAACTTAAAGCACTTTCAATTTCCTTTGAGTTGCAGCAGATCCTTCACTTTATTATCATTAGGGGCACTTACAATGAGTGTATGGCCCTGGAGACATGGCTTACAAGCATGCTGTGAGGCATACGAAAATGAGTCAAAGCACTCATGCTTGCCCTGCAAAATTCAAGAAATGATTTCTCCCCACTCAGACACTCTAATAGAATTACATTAACATTTGGAACTTGAGGTCATTTCCCCTATTTGTGCCACTGATCCTTGAACTCACATTCTGAGGACAAGTATGTATCCTGTGTGCTATTAAAATATAACTTGAGGCCGGACGTGATGGTTCATGCCTGTAATCCCAGCACTTTGGGAAGCTGAGGCAGGCGGATCACTAGAGGTTAGGAGTTTGAGACCAGCCTGGCCAACATGGTGAAACCCCACCTCTACTAAAAATACAAAAATTAGTTGGGCGTGGTGGGGGATGCCTGTAGTCCTAGCTACCCAGGAGGCTGAGGCAGGAAAATCATTTGAACCTGGGATGCAGAGGTTGAAGTGAGCCGAGATCGTGCCACTGCACTCCAGCCTGGATGACAGAGCAAGACACTGTCTCAAAAAAAAAAAAAAACAGGCCGGGTGTTGTGGCTCACACCTGTAATCCCAGCACTTTGGGAGGCCGAGGCGGGCAGATCACGAGGTCAGGAGATAGAGACCATCCTGGCTAACACGGTGAAACCCCATCTCTACTAAAAATACAAAAATTAGCCAGGCGTGGTGGCGGGCGCCTGTAGTCCCAGCCACTCAGGAGGCTGAGGCAGGAGAATGGTGTGAACCCGGGAGGCAGAGCTTGCAGAGAGCCGAGATTGCGCCACTGCACTCCAGCCTGGGCAACGGAGCGAGACTCCATCTCAAAAAAATATATATGTATATATATATAAACTTGATATAGTCTGTCACCATGGGAAAACCATCCTTCCATGGCTGTGGTGATTTGAGGACTTTTAGAGTGACAGTGTTAGACAGATTGATTTTATTGGCTGAATCTCAGATTTTACTGATATATAGCATATCCCATACCGTGATATGCGGGCAATATTCCAGCTTGAGACATTTTTTTTTTTTTTTTTGAGACAGAGTCTTGCTCTGTCGCCCAGGCTGCAGTGCAGTGGCACGATCTTGGCTCACTGCAAGCTCTGCCTCCCAGGTTCACGCCATTCTCCTGCCCCAGCCTCCCGAGTGGTTGGGACTACAGGTGCCTGCCACCACACCTGACTAATTTTTTGTATTTTTAGTAAAGACGGAGTTTCATTGTGTTAGCCAGGATGGTCTCGATCTCCTGACCTTGTGATCCGCCCGCCTCGGCCTCCCAAAGTGCTGGAATTACAGGTGTGACCCACTACACCCGGCCCTGATCTTTTCTTTGACGGTGGCATTATCTCATTTTTTGATAATACACATGGGTAATGGCAAGCTCTTGGGACCCCATGCCAAGCATCAAGATCCCATTTACCTGGTGATAGGAAAGACAGACATTCCTCACCCTTTCTACCCTCACCCTTGTTCACAGGGATGACTGTAACTAAGGTCTGCAGGTATTTATGCTTAGGAGAAGAAATGGTAGCTCAAGTCACCAGGAATATGAGAAACAAAAGAAAGCCACTGTGTGCTAGGTAAATGTCTGGCCATCCAAAGCCACCCTATGCATAGGAACCCTGGAAGGGCCTTGATAAATTTCTCATAACTATTATCAGGCCTCTTTGTGATTACTCATATTTCTCTCAATATAGGGGAAAGATCAGCATTTTACCAAATCCACAACCATCAAACAAACAAGAGCTTTAATATTGCTAAAGAAAATCACACAGCTGAGCAGATTGATGTAGATTTGAATTCATGACCACCTATCTTAACTGGACCCTCAGCTCTGCCTAGCTAGTATTCATTCTAGCTACTAGTTTTGATTATTTGTATTGACTCTTTTATATTTTCTCCACCTTCCTCAAATATCTCACCTTCCCCCACCCCTCAGTGGACCAAAAAAAAAAAAAAAATACATTCTTCATGAAGAAAACTGAAACCTTCAAATAGAAATTTCCTCACCTTCAAGGCACCAGAGCCCCAACTTACCTACCCCCGCTCCTGCCTGCTCCTCTCCCCATCCCTTCTACTACAATGAAGGAAGCAGTAATGGCTCCATCGATGGTTTCTCACACTTGGTGTCAGAGGCCTTCGCACGAGGGTTTGCACTCCCCTGCAAGGACATGAAGACTTTCTAGAAGGTAGGTGGACACAGATAGTTTTAAAGTAATCCGTTTCCAGAGCCGCCTTCTCCATATGTTCCCCTCCTCATATTGGTGAGCCTAAGAAGAAGCCACAGGCCTGACAGCTGTCCTTCCCAACTTCCACTTTCCCAGTTGCCTCCCCTCCCTCATTCTGAATCCTGCTCTGGCACCTTGCTCTGCGCTGTAAAAAACAAATAAAAGGGCTACTTGAGAATGCTCTGCTTGAGGAAGTCCTCGAAAGAGCAAAGCCTGGAGAGTTTCTTTGAGAAGGTTCACAGGGGCAGCCCTGTGGCTCAGTTCTGTGCCTTCTTCATTTAAGAATTCAAATTCATTGACATGTTATATTATAAAATATATAAATATATATTAAAAAAGAAAAAATAATAAAAATTATTTTAAATAATTCAACTTCAGGTGAGACACAGTGGCTCATGCCTGTAATCCCAGTGTTTTGAAAGGCTGAAGTGGGAGGATGGCTTGAGGCCAGGAGTTTGAAACCAGCTTGGGCAACTAGCAAGATCCCATATCTACAAAAAATAATTTTAAAAATTAGCTGGGCATGGGCCGGGCACGGTGGCTAACGCCTGTAATCCCAGCACTCTGGGAGGCCGAGGCAGGTGGATCATCTGAGGTCAGGAGTTCAAGACCAGCCTGGCCAACACGGCAAAACCCCGTCTCTACTAAAAATACAAAACTTAGCTGGGCGTGGTGGCACACGCCTGTAGTCCCAGCTACTCAGGAGGCTGAGGAAGGACAATTGCTTGAACCCAGGAGGCAGAGGTTGCAGTGAGCCAAGATCGTGCCATTGCACTCCAGCCTGGGTGACAGAGCGAGACTCCATCTCAAAAATAAATAATAAAATAAAAATAAAAATTAGCTGGGCATGGTGATATGCGCCTGTAGACCCAGCTACTGCAGAGGCTGAGGCAAGAGGATCACTTGAACTCTGGAGTTCGAGGTTACAGTGAGCCATAATCACCTTATGGCACTCCAGCCTGGCAACAGAGCGAGACCTTAACTCTAAAAAAAAGAAATAAAGAAGAATTCAAACTGAAAGTGAGATGGTTGACACAGGATACATATTAACCACATTGATTTGAATGGAAAAATAAAATCAGACTTTTTCTGTTAGAAGGTCAGAATTGGTTCACAGGTTTGACAGAGAGGATAGTCTTTGCAAGTAGGATGTATGGTGGACATTTTCCCTAAAATGGAATAACTTTAATCTGCAGCTCCACAGTTTGAACAAAAACAGACTGAAGGCTGGGCGTGGTGGCTCACGCCTGTAATCCCAACACTTTGGGAGGCCTAGGTGGGCAGATCACGAGGTCAGGAGATCGAGACCATCCTGGCTAACACGGTGAAACCTCGTCTCTACTAAAAATACAAAAAATTAGCCGGGCATGGTGGCGGGCGCCTGTAGTCCCAGCTACTACAGGAGGCTGAGGCAGGAGAATGGCGTGAACCCGGGAGGCAGAGCTTGCAGTGAGCCGAGATTGCACCACTGCACTCCATCCTGGGCAACAGAGTCTCAGAAAAAAAAAAAAAAACAGACTGAAAATACAGATACAACTTCCCTTTCCAGCCAAGATGGAGGAGCAGGGGCCAAGTTTACCCTCCTGCCTGAAACAACCAACCAAACAGAAAATACATGAAATAATGAGTTTCAAGGCACTGGACATGAGGTAACAAAAGACAGTGATCCCTCAGAGGTAAGAAACAAACAAGGAGAACCCCTCGGTTGCCCAGCTTACTGCTTGAGAGGATGTATTTCATGGAGGGAGAACCCAGGCAAAGCAAGTGACTCTGGGGTGAGGGGATAGCTGGGAGTGTGGAGCAGCCAAGCTGGCTAGAGTGCTCAGGACAGGGTACTGGAGAGGAGAAAAGTGGATATATAGAGAATTCTGGGGATCTGCAAAGGGCCCCCCTTCAGTGTTCCACAGAGCATGATTCATCATATAAGTGTAAGGAAACCACTTGAGACAAAGGAAAGAATCACCCCAAACAATGGGCCGGAACAGTAGCCAGAAGTCACACAGAGCCTGGACAGTGCCTGTCCCCATCAGCCAGATCAGAAAACCTCAAATTTATGGAGCATTGGTCAGAGCTCTCAGAAGGGCCTTGCCTTGTAGTGGGGATTCATTAGCCCTAGTTTAAACATTGCTGAATCCTACCTAACAAATCTCAAAAGCAAGCCCTGAATTCAGGAATCAAGCTGTTTCTAAGTAACTGAACTGTATCCCAGAACAAAGCCCAAGAACATTTACAGAAATCCAAAATTAACGAGCACCCAAAAACGTAAAATTCACATTGCCTGGTTTTCCAATAAAAAATTACCAGTCATGCAAACTATAACCCATCATAAGGAGAAAAATCAGTTGAAACCACCACAGCTGACACCTATGTGAGAATTAGACAAGGACACTACAAGAATTATTATAACTGTATTCCATATGTACTAAGTAGAGACTAGGAAGATATTTTTAAATACCCACTTTGAATTTTAGAGATGAAAACTAAAATGTCTGAGATGATGGGGTGGGTGGGGTAGGCAGAAAGAGGAGGATGGGAAGAAGTACCATGGGGAAGGAGGAATGATTTGGGGATGACGGGTGTGTTTATTATCTTAATTGTGGTGATGGTTTCACAGGTATATGTAATTTCTAAACTTATCAAATTGTACACTTAAAATATGTGGTCTATGGAATGTTAATTATATCTCAATAAAGCTGTTAAAATTGTACTGAAACAAAACCATTGGGGGAAACTGGGTAAAGAGTCCAAAGGGCCTCCCTGTACTATCATTGTAACTTCCTGTCAATTATAACGATTCCAAAATAAAGAATTTAAAAGTGTTGTTAAAATTTAAAAAAAAGTCTGAGATGAAAAATCACTGAATGGAATTAACAACAGTTTAGACATTGCAGAAAAAACAGTAGTGCACTTGAAGACATAACAATAGAAATTATCCAAAAAACACCAAGAGAAAGAATTTTAGAAATGAATACAAAGGGCTAGGCGCAGTGGCTCATGCCTGTAATCCCAACACTTTGGGAGGCTGAGGCGGGCGGATCACCTGAGGTCAGGAGTTCGAGACCACCCTGGCCAACATGGTGAAACCCTGTCTCTGCTAAAAATACAAAAATTAGCCTGGCGTGGTGGTGCATGCCTGTAATCCCAGCTACTCAGGAGGCTGAGGCAGGAGAATCGCTTGAGTACGGGAGACAGAGGTTGCAATGAGCCGAGATGGCACCACTGCACTCCAGCCTGGGCAAAAGAATGAGACTCCATCTCAAAAGAAAAAGAAAAGAAATGAATACAAAGTATGCACAATATGACCAGGTGGGTGGCTCATGCCTGTAATCTCAGCACTTTGGGAGGCCAAGGTGGGAGAATCAGTTGAGGCCAGGAGCTCCCAACCAGCCTGGGCAACATAGCAAGACCTCATCTCCACAAAAAAAATTTTAAAATTAGCCAGGCACGGTGGCACGTGCCTATAGCCCCAACTACTTGGGAGGCTGAGGCAGGAAGATCACTTGAGCCCAAGAGTTGAAGGCTGCAGTGAGCTATGATCGCACAACTGCACTCCAGCCTGGGCAACCAAGCGAGACTTTATCTCAAAAAAAAAGAAAAAAAGTATACACAATATACAACAGGCAGAAAGTATGTCCTTTACAATGATTTAAAGTTATGAAAAAAATTTAAGCCAGGTGAGATGGTGCATGCCTACAGTCTTGGCTACTCAGGAGGCTGAAGTGAGAGGATGGCTTGAGTCCAGAAGTTCAAGGCTACAGTACGCTATCTATGATCACACCTGTGAATAGCCACTGCACTCTAGCATGGGTGATATAGCAAGATCCTGCCTCTAAAAAAATAAAAGTAAACTTAAATTTTAGGTATCAAGTGAAAACAGGTAAGAGGGTTTTTTTATTTTTTTTATTTTGTGGGGGCGCATGAATAAAGGAATTTAAAGATGCTACTCTGGATCCCACCTTCCTTCTTCCTTGCTCCTGAGTATCCTTTCCCTCTGTTCTGCTGGCTCATTCCTATCAGCACACATATCCACAGCTTTAAGGAAAGCTTCCTTTGACCCCCATAACCTATCTCCAATTACTGCCCAGTTGCTCTACTCTTTTTGCAACAGACTCCTGGAGTTCTGCCATCTCTGCTTCCTCATCTCCCATATACTCTTCAACACATGCCCGTGTGACTGCCACTCCAAACGCTCCACCAGCGTTCCTCTTGCTAGACTCATCATGACTTCTCTGTTGCTAAATTCATTGGATGCTTTTCGTTCTCATTCTGCTTGCCCTTTCAACTATTTTCAATAGTTCACCACTCCTTCCTTCAGCAGCTTGCCACTTCCTCCTTGGATTTTGGAACACCGCCATTTTTTTGTTTTCTTCTCACCTCTCTGGCACTTCTTTATCAGGTTTCTTGGCAAGCACCTTATTACCATTGCAACTTCTAAATGCTGGTGTCCCTCTCCTTGGCCCAAAGGCTCTCTGCACACTTCTTCTCTTGAGCTCATCAAATATCAAGGTTTTATTTTATTTTTTATTTTATTTTGTTTGAGACAGAGTCTCGCTCTGTCACCCAGGCTGGAGTACAGTGGCACCATCTCGGCTCACTGCAACCTCCACCTCCGAGGTTCAAGTCATTCTCCTGCCTCAGCCTCCCAAGTAGTTGGGATTACAGGCATGCACCACCATGCCTGGCTAATTTTTTGTATTTTTAGTAGAGATGGAGTTTCACCATGTTGGCCAGGCTGGTTTCAAATTTCTGGCCTTAAGTGATCCCACCTCAGCCTCCCAAAGTGCTGGGATTACAGGTGTGAGCCACTGCGCCTGGCCATTTTTTTGTATTTTTAGCAGAGACGGGGTTTCATCATGTTGGCCAGGCTGGTCTCGAACTCCTAAATATCAAGATTTTAAGTACATTCATATGTCAATAACTCCCAAGGGTGTATCTCCAATCCAGGCTCTCTTCTGGGCTCAAGGCCTGTATTTCCAATTGCCTACTTGACCGCTCCACCGGAATGCCTCAAAGATATGTCGAGGTTTTCCACATTCAAAACCCAACTCTCAATCTCCCCCAGCAGAAAATAGTGACTCTATCCACACAATTATTCAAGCCCAATTATTCGAAAAGAAAAAGGACTGGGCGTGGTGGCTCACGCCTGTAATCCCAGCACTTTGGGAGGCCGAAGCGGGCAGATCACCTGAGGTCAGGAGTTTGAGACCAGCCTGGCCAACATGGTGAAACCCCGTCTCTACTAAAAATATAAAAAATTACCCAAGTGTGGTGGTGGCACCTGTAGACCCAGCTACTCGGGAGACTGAGGCTGGAGAATCGCTTTAACTCAGGAGGCGGAGGTTGCAGTGAGCCAAGATCGTGCCACTGCACTCCAGCCTGGGCAACAGAGACTCCGTCTCCAAAAAAAAAAAAAAAGAAAGAAAAGAATATATATATAAAAAATATATACAAATTGAGCCAGGTACAGTGGCTCATGCCTGTAATTCCAACACTTTGGGAGGCTGAAGTGGGAGGATCATTTGAGGCCAGGGGTTTAAGACCAGCCTGGGCAACATAGCAAGACCCCATCTCTACAAAAATTAGCTGGGTCTGGTGGCAGGCACCTTTATTCTTAGCTACTCAGGAGGCTGAGGTGGGAGGATCTCCTGAGCCCAGGAGTTCAAGGTTGCAGTGAACTATGATTGCACTCCAGCCTGGGCAACAGAGTGAGACCCTGTCTCAAAAAATAATAATAAAATAAAATATAAATTGGATGACACTCTCCTGCTATAATACTTCAGTGGCTTTCCATTACTTTTAGATAAAATCTAATCTCTATACCTTGACCTGTAAAATCTGTCTTTTTACTTCTTATTTCTCCAGCTTTATCTGTACCACTCTCTTCCTATCTTTCTGTGCCTATAGAAGAACCCATTTCTGCCTTGGGACTTTGCATTTTCCCCTTTCCCTGATGAGATTAACTCCCTCTGCTTCCTTAATCAAACATCATCTCAGAGAGGTCTTCCCTGAGCCCCCAATATAATCTAAGTTTCCCTGCTTTTCTATCTTATACGATTTTGTGCTTTTTTTTTTTTTTTTTTTTTTTTTTTTGAGACGGAGTCTCGCTCTGTCGCCCAGGCTGGAGTGCAGTGGCCCGATCTCGGCTCACTGCAAGCTCCGCCTCCCGGGTTCCCGCCATTCTCCTGCCTCAGCCTCCCGAGGAGTAGCTGGGACTACAGGTGCCTGCCACCACGCCCGGTTAATTTTTCGTATTTTTAGTAGAGACGGGGTTTCACCGTGTTAGCCAGGATGGTCTCGATCTCCTGACCTCGTGATCCGCCCGCCTCGGCCTCCTAAAGTGCTGGGATTACAGGTGTGAGCACCGCGTCCGGCCGATTTTGTACTTTTTCTTCTGTGTGTGTGTGTGTGTGCGTGTGTGTGTTTTGGTTTGATTTTTGAGATCACGCTCTGTCACCCAGGGTGAAGTGCAGTGGCGCGATCTCAGCTCACTGCAACCTCTGCCCCACCCAGGGTCACACAATCCCCCCACCTCAGCCTCCAGGGTAGCTGGGACTACAGGAGCATGCCACGACGCCTGGCTAATTTTTGTATTTTTTGTAGAGACGGGGTTGCACCATGTTGCCCAGGCTGGTCTCAAACTCCTGGACTCAAGCAATTCACCCGCCTCCACCTCCCAAAGTGCTGTAATTACAGCTGTGAGCCACTGTGCCCAGCCTTCTTCACAATTTCAACACAATCCGTAAATATATATTTATTTATGTGATTATTTGTTCACTGTCTGTTTTCTAAGTTGTAAACTCCAGGAGGGCAGAGCCAAAGTCAATCTTGATATTTGCCCTGCCTCATTCCCTCCCACCCACTGAGAACACTGTTGGGTAATCAGCAGGTACTCAATAAATGCCAGATGAAATGAATGAGCTAGTGCATTTAGTAATGAAAGCTACCCTGTTTATTGGGAGTAGCTTTGAATCGCTACTGAAAATCTGGATAAGTGCTATTAAAATTAGGACCTCAGGTAGGTGCCTCGGGTATCTCAGCCCATAGGTCCTTTTCTTCAAGCCTCACCTGCCACTCTCCACCTGTAACGTGTAGTTTTCATCCAAATAACCTGTGCTCCTGGCAATATCCCTAACAATCCCAAACTAAATAAAGAGGATTGTGACACGGACCCTAAATGTCGCCACGTTTGCGTCTCCATCCCGGAATATGACGCTGGTAGCTCATTAGCTCCATTCAAGCCTACAAACTGCATCACCCTCCTCCTCTGCCCAGACCTGGGGGCTCCAACACCTTTCGCTAGGTCTGGCTGTGGCCTCTGAGCGAACCTTCCGTACAGTATGGCGGCTCCCGAAGCCCCGCCCCAGGACAGAGTTTTCCGTACAACATGGCTGTCTACAGAGTGCGATTCCCATCCACTTCCGCCCAGCTACCGGAAGTTTCTATTTGAAACCGAGGCGGCAGACCTAGCCGGTGGCACGACAGTTGCTGCAGGGCATCTTTTGAACCAGAGCGACAAGGACTGCGGGCAGGACCGGCGGGCTCCTGGGTTCGGCTTTCCCGGGTCGAGGGACTGGGCTGGATGGGAGGAGGATGGAATGAGCTGGGAAAGGAGGATTTTCTCTTTTCCAACCCCGAGCCGGGGCCTGTCGAGTCGCGCTATCCCCAGGCCCTCCACTCTCTCGGGCCCAGTGGCCCAGCGCTGGGTAACATTCATCCTGTACCTTCCAGGGTTCAGCCGTGCCGCCTCGTTACGATGACCAGTGTGGTTAAGACAGTGTATAGCCTGCAGCCCCCCTCTGCGCTGAGCTGCGGCCAGCCCGCAGGTGAGTGTCCACGCCACGCCCGGGGCACTGCGGCCTGGCCTGGGATGGTCTCGGGAGTGTGGAGATCGAATGGGTGGCGCGGGCACGGGTAAGGGCGTCCCGTCGGCCCTGAAAATCTGCGAGCCCCCTATAACCAGGCTTATGTAGGTTTATGATGGGAGTTAGGGGAAGGGCCATGTGATAGGATTTTAGACGCGCTCTGCATTTTTCTGCCCGCATGTGTACTGTATTCATCAGTTAGATTCAAGTTGTTGGTTATTGTACAATGTTATTCCCATTAAGCTAGGAATCCCCTTCTAATCGGTTATCGTCTTATTTCCAGACTTGGGCTATCTTGAGGGATTGGGTTTGTTTTCAGGGAGGAAAGAGGAGACTCATTTGAGAAGTGGGATACTTAGGGTTCTTTGTTCACCTTTATATCTGCACCGTGTTTCTCATTACCACATTCTCAATACACGTTTGTTGAGTGAAGTGGGAGAGAGGGGTTAGACCTAGGCACAGTATTTGAGAAACTTGGGCGAAGAAAGAGACATGATTAAAAATAGTTTTTAGTTGCTTTGCCATCTGCTTTGTGTTGCTTTGCTTGTGGTTGAAAGTCATCTCATGGGGTCTGCAGTCGGGGAACTGCCTAATCTAGAGATTATAGTACAGAGTAAGCTTCAGACATCAGAAAACTGTTGTGGGAGATTATGGAGTAGCTATTTATGATCCCTTCCCAGATGATTCCACTCAGCTGGTACATAAACCTTGGCAAGATGGAGCTCTGAAGTGGCCAGGCGCGGTGGCTCACGCCTGTAATCCCAGCACTTTGGAAGGGCGAGGTGGGCAGATCACGAGGTCAGGAGATCGAGACCATCCTGGCTAACACGGTGAAACCCCGTCTCTACTAAAAAATACAAAAAATTAGCCGGGCGTGGTGGCGGGCGCCTGTAGTCCCAGCTACTTGGGAGGCTGAGGCAGGAGAATGGCATGAACCCGGGAGACGGAGCTTGCAGTGAGCCGAGATTGCGCCACTGCACTCCAGCATGGGGGACGGAGCGAGACTGCGTCTCAAAAAAAAAAAGATTGAGCCCTGAAGTAAATAATAGGCTTTTCTCCAAAGGCTTAATGGGTTGTTTGTTGTCTTGTGTTGCCTCAGAACACCTGAATGGTAATCCTGGCACCAGCGGGGACTAGGAGTTGCTGAAAGAACTGGAGCCAGGTCTCAGCTGCTGTGTTATTCCCTTAGATGCAGTGCCTCTCAGTTAGTGGGCAGTGACTAGCTCTCTCAGCCAAGTTGGAAGTGTTCATCTCTTTGATTTCTATCTCTGTCCCAGCTTTATGATCGTATGTAACTAGAACAGTTTCACATTTTTAGGCTGCCTCCCAGGATTTTTGTTTTGATTTTGATCATGGGCTGGATAAGTAATAAAACAAAAAGGTGGAAAACCATATACAATGATAAACAAGTTTCCTTCCCTTCCTTGACACCAGCCATCCAGTTCCTCTCCCAGTGTCTCCCATTTCTAGGAGACAGCTTTGTTAAATCCTACTAAATTTTTCCTACGATGCAATCCTTAGATTTTAGCAAATACGAATTATTGGAACCAATTCTAGTCAGTGAAGAGTGTTAATTTTGATCAATTGACTGTTAACTCCATTTTACATGGAGTAGATTTGTTATTGTTTATAACTTACTAATACTTGAGAGAGGAGAAGATGATATTCCTCCAAGGTTACCTTTTTCTTCAGACAGACACCTCCAAAAGAACCCTTTTAATACTTCATTTGTACTGCATTTCTTCAGTTTGATTTGATTGTAATGGCTCTTAAGTTAGGTCAAACTTAAAGGGGCCATTTTATAGTGAACAAAGTGAGAGTAAGTCCAGAAAAGCCTGCATGTGAGGGTGGGGGTGCTTAACTCCAGATAAGTTACTTGAATTTGCCGTGGAACACAAATGATAGATTGTGTGGTTGCGGGGCTGGCACAAGGTTAGAGGAAAATGCTCTCCTTTGGGGAAGAAGAGTGTTATGGCAGGGCCATTTCTCTGGTTATCTGGCAAGAAGATCAGATTGGAATGCCTAATAGGGAAACTCTAAACTTAACGAAGGGTAAACAAAAGGGCTAGTGGTAGAGGCAGGCAGCATGGAAGAGGAAGGGACCAGACAGGTGGTTTAGAGATGGTCTGTGAAACAACCCATGGAACTGTAAAGTGTTTCATTTATTCAACAAGCAGTTATTGAACCCCTGTTCATATGCCAGATACTTTCCTAGGTGTTGGGGACACAAAGATGTCTTAGAATGGTTAGGAAGACATTCTGGTAAAAACAACGAAGTAACGGTTTAAAAAAACTCAGAGCAGCTCAGTCATGCCTTAGGAGAGTGTGCAGAGTGCTTGGAGGAGCTTAATGAGATGGTACAAGGATTCAACCATGTTTTACCTGCTAACTTCCAGCCTGCTATCTGCTGGTGTCCATCTCCATGTTCACTTTTATAGCCTACACCTTTCAGTTCAATGAAACTTTTGGCTACCCTCAAACATGCTGTACTGTCACATTTAAAGAATTTTGGTTTTTATTGCCAATTAGCCTGGAAGTTTTATTCTTTTGAATTAATCTTCACATGTTGAAATTTGCCAGAATGAAAATAAAGATTTGGCCAGGCATCGTGGCTCACACCAGGGAGGCCAAGGCAGGAGGATTGCTTGAGCCCAGGAGTTCGAGACCAGGCTGGGCAACATAGTGAGACCCTGTCTCTATTTTTTAAATTTTAAAACATATTTTAGGTGCCTGTAGTCCAGCTACTCGGGAGGCTGAGGCAGGAGAATCGTTTGAACCCAAGGGGTGGAGGTTGCAGTGAGCCAAGATCACACCACTGTACTCTAGCCTGGGCCACAGAGCAAGACTCTGTCTCAAAAAATAAATAATATTTTTTAAAATAAAGTAAAATAAAGATTTATGACAACTTTGAATGGAGCTCTGTTTGTTACAGGGTTGCAACTGTCGGGTCATGATGCCAGAAGTTTTACCTCTCATTTTCCTTTGCAGACACACAAACTCGGGCCACTTCTAAGAGTCTCTTACCTGTTAGGTCCAAAGAAGTCGATGTTTCCAAACAGCTTCATTCAGGAGGTCCAGAGAATGATGTTACAAAAATCACCAAACTGAGACGAGAGAATGGGTGAGAACAGATCATTAGTATCCATTTAGAACATCTTCCTAGAAATTGCTCAATACAAAGAATTAGAAAACAGAGTTTTGGGAAACACAAGTCTCCTGAACAATTGGCCTTCAGTCAGTGGCCCAGAGCAGTGCAGCATTGCTGAGCTGTGTGCCAGAACCCTCTGTGTTGATCTTTCTGAAGAGACACAGCCAGAGTTATAAGAGGTGTTCTTTCCTCTTTCATCGCTTGCTCTGAGCGTACAAGTGGCAGCACTGTAGTCATACACCAACCCTGAGGGGTAGTCATGCAGGGTGGGGACTAGTTGTTTTCCTAGGTTGCTGATCTGACCACACAGTCCAGCCCTAGTGTGTGTGTGTGTGTGTCCCTAGCCAGCATTCAGTTCCAGGTGAGTGAGGTTGACATGAGATAGCCATGCCATCTTGAGAGGAGCAGCTCTGTCAGGTTGTTAGGGTGGTCGGGGGCATGCCCCTTTGCTACTAATAAGCCTTTTCAATAGTCTGTGCTGAAGCAGTAGTGCATAGTCCCTCAGAGCTCTTAAGCTTGTGCCATTTGCCTTGTATGTCTGGTTCTTTCCTCAGAAACTCAAGCTGTTTGTTCTGCCTGTTCACAGCACACTTAACAGTACTATGAGTCTCTGATTCATTTATTTGTTTCTGCCCTCCTAGGCAAATGAAAGCTACTGACACTGCCACCAGAAGGAATGTCAGAAAAGGGTGAGCATCAGGGTAAATCAACTTGGCCACTATTCTAGGGTAGTGGATCTCAATCCTTGGTTCTGCATCGGAATCATTCGTGGGACTTGTTTACTGTATTAGGGTCTGGGTTCCACCTCAGGAACCTGAGTGGAATTTTCAGGGTGAGGCACAGCTAGGTGTAAGAACCATTGTCAGTGCAAGAATCACTGGTGCTACTATCTTGTGTCTCAAGCAAGAGCTTTTTGGACTCCACGCCAGGACCACTGCTGATTGGAAATCACACTTAGCTATGGCCCATCAACAGGAGGGTAAAGCCTTCAGGAGAGGAAGGGCTGGGTGTATGTAGTTAGTGATCTCAAGATGAAGATTCTGGTGATGGTGGTGGTGAAAACCTGGAGAAGGATTCATGTCTCATCTTTGAGGCTAGTTTGGAAGTTTTGCACTATCAGAAATAGAAATAATAAGCTGAAAAGTCTGTACAAATAGGTTTTAGTTCCAGATCTATTATTTGGGCATATCTTAAAAGTTTTGAAGACAGCAGGGCACACCAGCTCACACCTGTAATCACACCAACACTTTGGGAGGCCAAGGTGGGTGGATCACCTGAGGTCAGGAGTTCGAGTCCAGCTTGGGAAACATGATGAGACCCCATCTCTACTAAAAATACAAAAATTAGCCAGGCGTGGTGGTGCATGTCTGTAATCCCAGCTACTCAGGAGGCTGAGGCAGGAGGATCACTTCATCCCCGGAGGCAGAGATTGCAGTGAGCCAAGATCACGTCATTGCATTCCAGCCAGGGTGACAGAGCAAGACTCTGACTTACAAAAATAAAAAAGTTTTGAAGACAAAATACTAGCAAAAAAGACTGAGAACTTTAAGAAAAAACTCTAATATTGGTTGCCAAGACCAGCTTGGTCGGGGAGACCCTAACCCAGCGGCGCTAGAGGAATTAAAGACACACGGAAATATAGAGGTGTGAAGTGGGAAATCAGGGGTCTCACAGCCTTCAGAGCTGAAAGCCCCAAACAGAGATTTGCCCACATATTTATTAACAGCAAACCAGTCATTAGCATTGTTTCTATAGATAGTAAATTAACTAAAAGTATCCCTTATGGGAAATGGATGGGCTGAATTAAAGGAATACGTTGGGCTAGTTAACTGCAGCAGGAACATGCCCTTAAGACACAGATCGCTCATGCTATTGTTTGTGGCTTAAGAATGCCTTTAAGGGCTGGGCGCGGTGGCTCACGCCTGTAATCCCAGCATTTTGGGAGGCTGAGGCAGGAGGATCACAAGGTCAGGAGACCATCCTGGTTAACACGGTGAAACACTGTCTCTACTAAAAATACAAAAAATTAGCTGGGCGTGGTGGCGGGCGCCTGTAGTCCCAGCTACTCAGGAGGCTGAGGCAGGAGAATGGTGTGAACCCAGGAGGTGGAGCTTGCAGTGAGCCGAGATCACGCCACTGCACTCCAGCCTGGGCAACAGAGTGAGACTCCATCTCAAAAAAAAAAAAAAAAAAGCCTTTAAGCAGTTCTCCGCCCTTGGCAGGCCAGGTGTTCCTAGCCCTCATTCCCGTAAACCCACAACCTTCCAGCGTGAGCGTTAGGGCCTTTATGAACATGTTACAGTGCTGCAGAGATTTTGTTTATGGCCAGTTTTGGGGCCAGTTTATGGCCAGATTTTGGGGGGCCTGCTCCCAACAATTGGTGATATTAGAGTTTATTAGATGATAAACTAAGATTAGATTGTTTTATTAGATATTAGCCCAGCTACTGGGCTAAGAAATGCACATGTGTTTTCTCTCTTATTATTCATAATAATAATACTATGAGATGTGGGTATTGTCCTGATTTCAAAAATGAGGAAACAGGGCCTCAGGGAGGTTATGCAACTCACTGAAGGTCATATACCACTATGTAATAGCCAGGATAGAATGGGACGTGTTTGTGTAACTCTGTAGGCCGTATTTTTCTTTCTTTTTTTTTTTAGACGGAGTTTTGCTCTTGTTGCCGCCCAGGCTGGAGTGCAATGGCGCAATCTCAGCTCACCACAACCTCCACCTCCTGGGTTCAAGCGATTATCCTGCCTCAGCCTCCCAAATACCTGGGATTACAGGCATGCGCCACCACGCCCGACTAATCTTTTGTATTTTTAGTAGAGACAGAGTTTCTCTATCTTGGTCAGGCTGGTCTCGATTTCCCGACCTCAGGTGATCTGCCTGCCTCAGCCTCCCAAAGTGCTGGGATTACAGGCATGAGCTACCGCGCCTGGTGTGGGCCATACTCTTAACGCTTATATCTTTTCATGTAAGTACAACTATTATTACAGCTACAAACCACTGAGTAAGCAAAAATCAGAGGAAGAGCTGAAGGACAAGAACCAGCTGTTAGAAGCCGTCAACAAGCAGTTGCACCAGAAGTTGACTGAAACTCAGGTAAGAGACCCACCAGAGCTGTTACCAGCTGCCACTGGGTGATCCACATGGAATCCTGATGGGTGGCCCCTTGGATGAGCAAGCTTGTTAATGCACAGATGCCCAAGGGCAGGAAAAAAAAGCCAGGCTTTTGCTGTGGCTGTCCAAGAGCAAGGGCAAGAAAGGGCAACCACCCCTAGGGAGTGGGACAGTTCCTGATCTGTCTGTGCTAAGGAGTGGGACAGTTCCTGATCTGTCTGTGTGGTGTTCCAATAGGTAGAGCTGAAGGACCTGACCCAGAAGGTAGAGCTGCTGGAGAAGTTTCGGGACAACTGTTTGGCAATTTTGGAGAGCAAGGGCCTCGATCCAGGTAAGAGACAGCACACAGCTAGCCTCCTTTGAAAGAATCGGTGCATGTGCCACTTCTGGGGTTGATCTTGGCAGCATGGCATAAGCTGGCCCAGTATGTGCAGGGGTTACTTTCGTAAAGCCCTAAAGATTTTGGGGAGCTTCTGTTTGTTTTCATGTGATGTTGATTTTTGCCTGGCCAACAGGATTTCAGATGATTATAGAGAGAGGGTTATCTCTTTCTTACCTGAACACTTTATGCCATTCATTTAGTGCCAACAGGTATGACCTTGCAAATAGATGAGAAATATTTTGTTCCTTTCAAGGGAGAACATTTTCTGTCTCTTCCTATTTGGGAAAGTTACTAGTGTGCTTGAAAGGAACATTTTGTTTGAACATGCTCTTCTTTTCAAGCATACTAGTAATCCCAAATGCGAAAAGAAAGAAAATACTATTTCAAGCATTCTTAAACCTGGTTAATCATCAGAATTACAGTGACTAAAATATGACTACTATTCTGACCCTGTCCCCCAGAGAGCAGAATCTGTAGCAAAGAAAACAGAAGAAGGAATTGCCCAAAGACTGTAAGAGGGCCTCAGACTGAGTCAAAGAGCCAGAGAATGCCCAGGAAAGGGGCCCAGGCCTTTTTGTATTAAGGAATACTGACTTTGAATGTTACTGGTTAATCTTTAGGTTACAGTTGAGGATTTTTTTTTTTTTTTTTTTTTTTTGGCGATGGAGTCTCATTCCATTGCCCAGGCTGAAGTGCAGAGGTGTGATTTCGGCTAACTGAAACCTCCCCCTCCTGGGTTCAAGTGATTCTCCTGCCTCAGCCTTCCAAGTAGCTGGGATTACAGGCGTGTGCCACCACACCCAGCTAATTTTTGTATTTTTAGTAGAGATGGGGTTTTGCCATGTTGGCCAGGCTGGTCTCAAACTCCTGACCTCAAGTGATCTGCCTGCCTCAGCCTCCCAGAGTGCTGGGATTACAGACATGAGTCACCATGCCCGGCATAGGATATTCTTTATAGTCACCATAAATATATATGTTTTTAAATTTAAAATTGTTTGTTATTTTGAGATGGGATCTCGCTGTGTTGCCCAGGCTGGCCTCCAACTCCTGGGCTCAAGCAATCGTCCCAAATAACTGGGACTACAGGTGTGCACCACCACATCCAACACCATAAATATTTTGTATGATTTTATTACATGCATGTGATATTATCAAAAGTAATAATTTTTTAAGGCCTGAAAGGCTCTTAAAAGTAGCTTTGTGAATTATGAACAAAACCAAAAAAAATCCAACCTATACATTTCCTTTGGACAAATTGTCCACTGACCTAAGGAGAAAGTATACTGAATTTTTGGCCATATCAAAACCTAGATTGAAAGGAGATAAAATACAGTTTTGCAGGGCAGATATGGGTGACCATGCCAAGGTGAAAACTTAGGAGAAAGTCCAGGATGAGACACTTAAGAGAAATTCCCCTCATGAATATTTCTGTACTTGTCCACAGCGGGTTTTTATTTTCTTTTGTTTAAGGTGTGTAGTTCCCTAAGTGAGATTGACTTTGTTGTATCCATCAGCTTTAGGCAGTGAGACCCTGGCATCAGGACAAGAATCCACTACTGATCACATGGACTCTATGGTGAGGGCATGGGTGTGAAAGGGCACAGGGGCTGAGTGACTGTGGGGCTCTGTAAATCTAAGAAGGTCTCTGCTATATGTTCCGTAAACTCCAAGAAACAGCCTTTAATTATCTGTGATGGTAGAAAAGAGAAATGGAACGTGTACTCAAAATAGCATATTTTACTGGAAAGGTAGCTTTGTGCTTACAAATATAAGTGAGTCTGAATTGAAAATTTAAAACACATAATAGGTAAACCTGTAGAGAGAGCTTTCTGGTTCTTCTGTTCTATACTTTATCAAATTTCTCTCCTGACTCCTTTGTTGAGAACTGTGTGGAAAGGATGTTAGCCATCATCTAATGCAAGTCTGGTTTTATATGAAGATTTGTTTACTACATTGTGCTTTCCTCTTAGTTGCTGTTAGAAACTTTGCAAGAGGAGCTGAAGGTTTTTAACGAAACAGCCAAAAAGCAGATGGAGGAGTTACAGGTGAGAGGCAGACATCACCCTGACCATTTCCTACCATGATAGGTAGATTTATGGTGGGGTCTTTCTTTCCTGTTTTTCTATTTATTTTTAATAAACTTTCTAAATAATTTTAGATTTATAGGAAAGTTACAAAGATAATACAGAAAATTTACCCTGATAGTAACGTGGTTTTTTTTTTTTTTCAACTTTTAAGTTCAGGGGTACATGTACAGGGTGTGTGGGCTTGTTACACAGGTAAACGTGTGCCATGGTGGTTTGCTGCACAGATCATCCCATCACCTAGGTATTGAGCCCAGCATCCATTAGCTATTCTTCTTGATGCACTCCCTCCTCCGCCCCCAATAGTAACATCTTACATTATCCTGGTACATTTGTCAAAACTAAGAAATCAGCCAGGTATGGTGGCTCACACCTATAATCCCAGCACTTTGGGAGGCTGAGGTGGAAGGATTACTTGAAGCCAGGAGTTTGAGACCAGCCTGGGAAACATAGCGAGACCCCATCTCTACAAAATAAAATTTAGAAAATAGCCAGGTGTGGGTGGTGCATACCTGTAGTCCCAGCTGCTCAGGAGGCTGAGGCGAGAAGACCACTTGGGCCCAGGGGGGCAAGGAGATAAAGTCTCACTCTTGTCCCCCAGGCCGGAGTGCAATGGCGTGATCTTGGCTCACTGCAACCTCCGCCTCCCGGGTTCAAGCGATTTTCTTGCCTCAGCCTCCCAAGTAGCTGGGATTACAGGTGTTTGTGACCATGACTGGCTAATTTTTATATTTTTAGTAGAGATGGGGTTTCACTGTGTTGGCCAGGCTGGTCTCGAACTCCTGACCTCAGGTGATGTGCCTGCCTCGGCTTCCCAAAATGCTGGGATTACAGGTGTGAGCCACTGCGCCCGGCAGGAAAAAAATTTTTTAAAAAAGTGACCAACATCAGTACATTACTATTAACTATATTCCAAGTCTTCATTTGGATTTTAGCAGTTTTTTCCACTAATTTTTTTTTTCTGTTACCGAGGCTTCTTACAAATGTTCACATCGCCAAGGCATGAGGCAATGTGTAACACAGTAGGTTGCTCAGAGTTGGGAATTGAGAACTATATGTAATCCATTCTATGGAAACTTGATAACTTAAGGAGGAGACCTATAGTAAACACAGATTCTTTGGTCTGGACTGCTTCAGATTGCTTGGATGAATCATGGGATATTGTACCAAATGTAGAGGATTTCATTGTTCCAGTTTAGATACAGGAGTCTAGTCCCTCTCTACTACTAGAGGGACAATTCCTAAAACCAGCACGTAGAAACAAAATCTAAAATAGAGATACAGTCTGTTGATACTCCAATGGTCTTCCTTAGTGGAATAGGAGCATAATGTTCTGATGTGGGAATTGTGTTTCCTGTTAGTCAAGAGTTTTGTGTATGTGTTGTTTTCTTTTGGAATGTCTTTCCATGCAGGCCTTAAAGGTAAAGCTGGAGATGAAAGAGGAAAGAGTCCGATTCCTAGAACAGCAGACTTTATGCAACAATCAAGTAAATGATTTAACAACAGCCCTTAAGGAAATGGAGCAGCTATTAGAAATGTAAGAAGAAGCAAGTGGCCAGATGGGTCCCTCTTGGGCATAAAATCTCAGAGGAAGCCACTTAGGACATCATCTTGGCCATGATCTTCTGGGACTCAACCATCTGCAGAATGAAAACAATTTCTACAGTAGACTTAAGGACAGTTTATGCTGAAATGGCAATTCCTCATTTAAGCAAGTTTTCCCAACCTTCAGATTGGTCAGCCCTCCTGAGCCTCACAGGTGGATAATTGAGGCCTATAAGAGAGGGGAGCCTAGGAGCTTGGATTGACCTTCTAGTCAACCACCTGACTCCAGCACACCATTACAATCGGGAGACTAGACCAACAACCAGAGGATCTAAAAGGTCACATTCAGATTTTCAGGAAGAAAATCTTCATTACAGTGGAGCACAAGTATTCCATACAAGACATCATTGAGGAGCCATGCTGTCCCCTTCTAACCTGAAACACATTCTGTCCCATCCTGGTTGGGCTTCTGTACCTTCTTATTAATTTATGAACCTGAAGTTGCTTTTGAAGTGTTTTGGGCTTAATAAATGGGGTGAAAGTATAGGTAGCAGTAACACCTACATGAAACAATACACCTTGGATCTTTTAATCTAAATTACTTTTTTTTTAAGCCTACTTTTAAAATAAATACTTCTGTAAATATTCTGACTGTAACATTGAGGAATGAAAATAAATACTTCTGTAAATATTCTGACTGTAACATTGAGGAATGAAAATAGCCTTTTAACCTAGATATGTCAGTTGATCATTATTGAACTAACTTAGTTAACAAGTCCAAGATATTCTGACTTAATCTAGAATATTTTTCTGCTACTCTTTAAGAGTCATGTGGCTAGTCCCTCTGTCTCCCAAGAGCATTGGCTAGTCTCCTGAGGGTGTTGCCCATTTGTAGCAGTGGTTTCACCAGGTCTGTGACCACTTGCGGCGCGTGTTTTCCCTGCACTATTTTTTTGTATTTTATTATTATTTTTTTTGAGACAGAGTCTCACTCTGTTGCCTAGGCTGGAGTGCAGTGGCGTGATCTCGGCTCACTGCGACCTCCGCCTCCCGGGTTTAAGCAATTCTCCTGCCTCAGCCTCCCAAGTAGCTGGGACTACAGGGGCGTGTCACCACGCCCCGCTAATTTTTAGTATTTTTAGTAGAGATGGGGTTTCACCATGTTAGCCAGGATGGTCTCGATCTACTGACCTCATGATCCGCCCGCCTTGACCTCCCAAAGTGCTGGGGTTACAGGTATGAGCCACTGCACTCGGCCTTTTTTTTTTTTTTTTGAGACAGAGTCTTGCTTACTCTATCGCCCAGCACAGTGGTGCGATCTCTGCCCACCACAACCTCCACTGCCTGGGTTCAAGCAATTCTCCTGAGTAGCTGGGATTACAGGCACCCCACCCAGCTAATTTTTGTATTTTTAGTAGAGGCGTGGTTTCCCCATGTTGGCCAACTCCTGACCTTAAGTGATTACCCGCCTCAGCCTCCCAAAGTGCTGAGCCAACACACCCTGCCATTGTTGTATTTTTAATAGAGTCGGGTGGGGTTTTGCCCAGTTGGCCAGGCTGGTCTCTAACTCCTGACGTCAAGTAAGCCACCCGCCTCAGCCTCCCAAAATGCTGGGATTACAGGCGTGAGCCACCACGCCCAGCCCTCCCTGCACTCTTAAGCATGATTATCTGCCTGCTGTTTGCTTTGCACAGCCAATCCTAGGCCTGGTCCAATAGATCCTTTAGTACATGGCCTGAAGTCCATGACAGGCCTCCCCACTGGTTTACCAAAGGCATGGCCAAATTTTTTTCTTAACCAAATTAGGCTGACTTTGGCTGTCTCCTGTTCTTTCTGCACCTCCTAATTTCTTCACCAAACCCTCCCACCCCCACCCTTCAGCATCTTTAAGGCTGCCCAGAGATACTCAGTGAAGCCAGTAACACTCCAACGTGAGCTTAAAGGGCCAAAATTGTTTGCCTTCTCATACAGACATTCACAAAGTTGGTTATGTTTCAAATATTTTGAGCCTATCCACTAAAAACTGGTCTTTGGCAAATTCTCTCAAACTAAGTTCATACCAATAAAACTGGTATGAACAGGCTGGGTGCGGTGGCTCATGCCTGTAATCCTGACACTTCGGGAGGCTGAAGTGAGTGGATCACGATGTCAGGAGTTGGAGATCAGCCTGACCATCATGGTGAAACCCTGTCTCTACTAAAAATACAAAAATTAGCTGGGTGTGGTGGCACGCGCTTGTAGTCCCAGCTACTCGGGAGGCTGAGGCAGGAGAATCTCTTGAACCCGAAAGGCAGAGGTTGCGGTGAGCCGAGATGGCACCGTTGCACTCCAGCCTGGGCGACAGAACAAGACTCTGTCTCAAAAAAAAAAAAGTATGAATAAGTTCATACCAATAATACCTGTCTTGCTGGGTGGTTATAAAAGAGAATTATGTCCAGTACCTAACCCAGTGCCTGGCAAAGGTACTCAAATCCTGGCGGTGATATTATTAAAGTTTAAAACTTATCCTGGCAAAAAATTCCCTTCGTAAATTTGCCCCAAACTTCTATTCCAGTGCCCCCTTCTCCTCACCCCAAAACACAGTCGCTGATCTTACCATGCCTTTGCAGGCCTCAGTTATTCAGCTTCCTTCTGACCTGGGAACTCTCAACTTTGACTCTTAAGTTCAAATTACAACCATCTTAAAACATAAAGCCAAAACCCCACCCTTACCCCCTCCAGCTACCACATACACTATATTCACAGCCAAATATCTCAAGAAGCTGTTTCCTTACCATTTTTCTTTCTCTGCCAATCTGGCTTCAAAGTACACAGAAACACTAATGTGATGTAGCTACAGTAGGCAAATCCATCCAAAGTAGAATATAGATTACCAGGGACTGAGCAGGAGGGGAGGGGAGTTTCTCTTTGGGATGATAACGTTCTGGAAATGGAAAGTGGTGGTGGTTGCATAACATTGTACATATACCTAATGCCACTGAATTGTACACTTTAAAATGGTTGAGGCCGGGCGTGGTGGCTCACACTTGTAATCCCAGCACTTTGGGAGGCCAAGGCGGGTGGATCACCTAAGATCAGGAGTTTGAGTGGCCTGGCCAACATGGTGAAACCCTATCTCTACTAAAAATACAAAAATTAGCCGGTTGTGGTGGCATGTGCCTATAGTCCCAGCTACTTGGGTGGCTGAGGCAGGAGAATCGCTTGAACCCGGGAGGCGGAGGTTGCAGTAAGCCAAGATCATGCCACTGCACTCCAGCCTGGGTGACAAGAGCAAGACTCCATCTCTAAATAAATAAATAAATAAATAAATAAAATGGTTGAAATGGCAAACTTTAACCAGTTTTTTTTTTTTTAATTTGAGGCTTAAAGTGCACTAACCTTAAGTGTACAGGTTCATAAGTTACTGTTGCTGCTGTGGAAGTGAGCACTACTCTACAAAATCACATCAATTAGTATTGTCCTTTCAAGAATTTCATATAAATGGACTCATAGTATATACTTTTTTTGAGAGAGAGAGAGGGTTTCTGTCATCCAGGCTGGAATGCAGTGGTGCCATCTTGGCTCACTGCAGCCTTGACCTCCTGGGCTCAAGTGATCCTCCTGCCTCAGCCCCCCAAGTAACTGGGACTACAGGCGCACACCACCACACCCAGCTAATTTTTGTATTTTTTGTAGAGATGAGGTCTTGCCATATTGCCCAGGCTGTTCTCAAACACCTCAGCTCATACGATCCGCCTGCCTCGGCCTCCCAAGGCGCTGGGATTACAGGCTTGAGCCACCAAGCCCAGCTCCCTTTTTTTTTTTTTTAAGAGACGGACCAAGGCCAGAGTATAGCTTTAGGCCAGAAGTTCTTGACCAGCCTGGGCAACACGGTGATACTCCTGACTCAAAAAAAAAAAAAAAAAAAAAGCATCTTGCTCTGTTGCCCAGGCCGGAGTTCAGAGGCACAATAATAGCTCACTGTAACCTCGAATTTCTGGGCTCAGCCAACTGAGTAGCTAGTACTACAGGTGAATGCTACCACACCTCGCTAATTTTTAAATTTTTGGTAGAGCTGGGGGCTCTCACTATGTTGCCCAGGCTGATCTTGAACTCCTGGCCTCCCAGAGTGCCAGGATTACAGGTTTGAGCCACCGCACCCAGCCGAGTATGTACTCTTATGTTTGGTTTCTTTAGCTCAACATGTCTCTATAATTTGTATTGTTGAATGTATCAGTATTCTCTGGCTAGTGGACATTTGTTTCTCTGTTTAGGCTATTAATAAAACTGCACTGGTTTCTCTTGGATAGATACCCAAGAATAGAACTGCTGAGTCGGAGGGTAAGCAACTCAGTTTTCCAAAATAAATGTACCTGTTTATACCACCACAACAATGTATGAGAGTTGGAGGTTTAGTCAGTCTTTTTTGAAATATATATTTTGGCCAGACACAGTGGCTCATGCCTGTAATCCCAGCACTTTGGAAGACTGGGGCTGGAGGAGTACTTGAGTTCAGGAGTTCAAGACCAGCCTGGGCAACATAGCAAGACCTCTTCTCTACCAAAAATTTTTTTAATTAGCCAGACGCGATGGTGAACACCTGTTGTCCCAGCTACTCTGGAGGCTTAGGTGAGGGTATTGCTTAAGCCAGGGAGAACGAGGCTGCAGTGAGCTGTGAAAGCTCCACTGTGTTGTTGGTGGGCCGGTTCAGGTTCTTGACTTTGGTGCACAAAAGAATTTGAGAGCAAATCCAAAGTAAAAGTGGGCAAAGTAGTTTATTGCAAAGTGAAAGTACACTCTTGATAGCTGGGCCAGAGAGGGCTACTTGAGAATGAGACAGCCCCATCCTACACTGGGGAAATCACCTTTATGAGAAGCTTATATAATTATTCATTAAACGGTGGGAATGAGTGTTGCTGTTAAGCATGTTGTGGAAGGTCTTCTGGATGAGCACACACTATTGCTATACATGCCAGTATATACATTGCATGTCTCATTAGCATTGTAATTCTCCATCCCGGGGTGTGTTTTTACTGTTAAAATGAGTATAGGTCAACCTAAAGACACTGACCAAGGGTTTCTGTGCCTGTGCAAGCTCGAGGATTTTTCCCCTTTTACTCTTTTTCCTCCTTGCAGCAGGATGTTCTGACCACGAGTTCCTGATGCGGGTTGTGCAGCGTTGAGCTGTTCTCTCCGTCTGTTTGGCAAGTATCTTGTTCCGCTTTAAGTGAGGCTGTGACCATCCTACCTGATCTATCTCAACTGCATTCCAGCCTAGGCTACAGAGTGACACCCTGTCTCGAAAGAAAGTAATAATTTATATATTTGGGGATAATTTTAGATTTATGGAAAAGTTGCAAAGATAGTCCAGAGAATTCCCATATACCCCTTTCCCAGCTTCCCCTAATGTTAACATCTCACAATACCATGGCACATTTGTCAAAACTAAGAAACCAGCATCAGTAGATCATTATTAACTAAACCGTGGTCTTTATTTGGATTTCATTGGTCTGTCTACTAATGTAGTTTTTCTGTTTTAGGATCTCGTCCAGGATGCCATATTGTATTTTGTCATTAGTTATTATGTCTCCTTAGTCTTCCCTGGTCAATGACAGTTTCTCAATCTGTTTCTGTTTTTCATGACCTTGACAGTTTCAAGGAGTAGCGGTCAGATATTTTGTAGAATATCCCTCAATTTGGATTTGTGATTTTTTTTTTTTTTTGGATGATTAGACTGTGGTTATGTGTTTTAGGGAAGAATACCACATATGTAAAGTGTACTCAATGCATCATATTGAGAGGTGAAGCCAGCAGGACTTCTGGGTCGGGTGGGGACTTGGAGAACTTTTCTGTCTTACAAGAGGATTTTAAAACGCACCAATCAGTGCTCTGTAGCTAGCTAGAGGTTTGTAAAATGCGCCAATCAGCACCTTGCAAAATGGGCCAATCAGCACACAGTAAAATGGACCAATCAGTGCTCTGTAAAATGGATCAATCAGCAGGATCTGGGCGGGGACAAATAAGGGAATAAAAGCTGACCACCCGCCTCCCCCCCCCCCCACCACCACCCCCTAACCCCAGCCAGCAGCGTCAATCAGCTTGGCTCCCCATCCAGGTTGTGGAAGCTTTGTTCCTTTGCTCTTCACAATAAATCTTGCTGCTGCTCACTCTTTGGTTCCATGCCACCTTTAAGAGCTGTAATACCACGAAGGTCTACAGCTTCATTTTTAAAGTCAGCGACACCAAGAACCCACCAGAAGGAACCAACTCCGTACACAATATTACAGGTATATAATATCAACTTGACTTGTTGCTAGTGATATTAACTTTGATCACTTGGTTAAGGCAGTGTTAGCTGGGTTTCTCCACTGTAAACTTACTATTATACTCCTTCCATACTCTCTTTAGAAGTCATCACTAATTCCAGCCCACTCTCAAGGGGTGTGAGAACTATCTACCTGTCTATATTGTGTGGAATTCTTCTGTAAGGAGAATTTCTTCCTTCTCCCTCCCATTTATTTATAACAATATGAACATGTTTGGTTTTTTCTGTTCTTTTTTTTTTTTTTTTTAAGACAGTCTTGCTCTGTGGCCCAGGCTGGAGTACAGTGTTGCGATCTTGGTTCACTGCCACTTCGCCTCCCAGGTTCAAATGATTCTCCTGCCTCAGCCTCCTGAGTAGCTGGGACTACAGGTGCACACTACCTTGCCTGGCTAATTTTTGTATTTTTGCAAAAATGAGGTCTCATCAAGTTGACCAGGCTGGTCTCAAACTCCTGACCTTAGGTGATCCGCCCACCTTGGCCTTCCAAAGTGCTGGAATTACGGATGTAATTATATACCACACCTGGCCTGTATGAACATGTTTTTACTTTGTTTTTTCAACTTTTATGTTCAGGGGTACATGTGCAGTTTCCTTACATAGGTAAACTGCCTGTCACCCAGGTGACAAGCATGGAACCCGATAGGTAGTTTTCTGATCCTCACTCTCCACCCACTCTCCACCCTTGAGTAGGCCCCAGTGTCTGTTGTTCCCTTCTTTGTGTCTGTGTGTACTCAATGTACTCAACTCCCACTTATAGGAGAGAACATACAGTATTTTATGTTTTTACTTTGATTGGTTCAATTTTTACCTTACTTTGTTGCTCAAAGCTTTATTGTTCACCTTTCATATTAAGGTTTATTATCTACCTCTAATCTTTTGTATCGTATGAAATCGGAGTCTTGCTCTGTCGCCCAGGCTGGAGTGCAGTGGTGCAATCTTGGCTCACTGCAAGCTCCTCCTCCCGGGTTCACGCCATTCTCCTGCCTCAGCTTCCCAAGTAGCTGGGACTACAGGCGCCCGCCACCACACCTGACTAATTTTTTGTATTTTTAGTAGAGACGGGGTTTCATCGTGTTAGCCAGGATGGTCTCGATCTCCTGACCTCGTGATCGGCCCACCTTGGCCTCCCAAAGTGCTGGGATTACAGGCGTGAGCCACCGTGCCTAGCCTTCTTTTGTAATGTTTCTTGTAAGATTTTTGGTATCAGGATTATATTGGCCTCATAAAATGAGTTGAAATAATAAGTTTGGTATTATTTCTTTTTTTTTTTTTTTTTTTGAGACGGAGTCTCGCTCTGTCGCCCAGGCTGGAGTGCAGTGGTGCAATCTTGGCTCACTGCAAGTTCCACCTCCCGGGTTCACGGCATTCTCCCACCTCAGCCTCCCGAGTAGCTGGGACCACAGGCGCCCGCCACCACCCCCGGCTAATTTTTTTTGTTTGTCTGTTTTTGTATTTTTAGTAGAGACGGGGTTTCACCATTCACAGGATGGTCTCAATCTCCTGACCTTGTGATCTGCCCGCCTCGGCCTCCCAAAGTGATGGGATTACAGGCTGAGCCACCGGGTATTATTTCTTATTTATTCTCTCTTAGGTTTATACCCATATTTTTTTTTCTTTTTCTTTTTTTTTTTTTTTTTTTTTTTGTTTGAGACGGAGTCTTGCTCTGTCGCCCAGGCTGGAGTGATGTGGCATGATCTCCGCGCTCACTGCAACCTCTGCCTCCCAGGTTCAAGCGATTCTACTGCCTCAGCCTCCCGTGTAGCTGGGATTATAGTCTCCCGCCACCATGCCCGGCTAATTTTTTGTATTTTTAGTAGAGATGGGGTTTCACTATGTTGGCCAGGCTGGTCTTGAACTCCTGACCTCATGATCCTCCCACCTCGGCCTCCCAAAGTGCTGGGATTACAGGCATGAGCCACTGCACCCGGCCTATACCCATATTTCTTACTTAAGGATTTGGAAGAATTCATTAGTGAAGTCATTTAGGCTTGGAGTTTTCTTCACGGAAAATTTTTCATTGTGGATTTCAATTTATTTAGTAGATATACGACTATTAAGATTTTCTATTATGTCAGTTTGTGTCAGTTTGATTTGTCTGTTTCATCTACATTATCAAATGTATTAGCACAAATTGCTCAAAATATCCTTATCTTTTTCATATGTGTAGGATTTGAGAGCTGTCCCCTTTTTAATTCTTGATATCAGACATTTGCAATTTCTCTTTTTTTCTTGATAAGTCTTGCTAGCGGTTTATCAATGTTTAAAATCTTTTTTTTAATTTTAGGAGATAGGGTCTTGCTATGTTGCCCAGACTAGACTCCAACCCCTGGGCTCAAGCAATCCTACTGCATTGGCCACCTGAGTAGCTGGGATTACAGGTATGTACCACAGCACCCAGTTTAATTTTGTTAATCTTTTTATTTATTTTTTGTTTTTAATTTTTTTTAGAGACAGGGTTTTGTTCTGTTGCCTAGACTGGAGTACAGTGGCCTGATCATTACACACTGTGACCTCAAACTCCTGGGTTCAAACCATCTTCCTGTCTCAGTCTCTCAAGAAGCTGAGACTACAAGCACAACCCACCACCACTGGCTAATTTTTAAAATTTTTTGTAGAGACCAGTCTTATTGTGTTGCTCAGGCTGGTCTCGAACTCCTGACCTCAAGTGATCCTACTGCCTCAGCCTCCCAGAATGTTGGAATTACAGGCGTGAGCCACCATGCCTGGCCCACATTACCTCTTAAGATGACTCAAAAGCACTTCAAACATAATTGTGCCCAAAACAAGCTCAAAGTCTTTCCTCTCAGACCTGATTCTTTTCCAGTGAACCTACACATTTATTGTAGGTTTGAGTTAAGAAAAGTGCCAACAGTGCAACACATAAATAGGCAAAGGACATGATCTGACAGTCCACAGAAAAATAAGGGCTTTCGGTATGAAAAAATCCTCCACCTCATTCATAAGAAGAAAAACTAAGTTGTATCTATACAATGGAATAGTCTTTAAAAAAAGAAAAAAGAGGATGCTCTTAACATAGTGATATGCCAAGATCTCCAAGATACATTGTTAAGTGTAAGAAGAATATATATTCATAATTGCTTGTATTTACATAAAACACTGGAATATTCAAGAAACTAATAAAGGTGGGCTGCTACAGTGGCTCATGCCTGTAATCCAAGCAGTTTGGGAGGCCAAGGCAGGAGGATTGCTTGAGGCCAGGAATTTGAGACCAGCCTGGGTAACATAGTGAGACCCTCATCTCTACAATATACATACATATATATATGTGTATGTATATGTGTATAGATATATATATTAGGCCGGTGACATGTGCCTGTAGTCCCATCTACTTGGCAGGCTGAGGCCAGAGGATTGCTTGAGTCCAGTCATGGCAGTAAGCCATGATTGTGCCACTGTACTCCAGCCTAGGTGACAGAGATCCAGTCTCAAAAAAAAAAAAAAAAATTAATTTCAACCTGATTTAAAAAAAAAAAAGCAGCCAGGCACGGTGGCTCACGCTGTAATCCCAGCACTTTGGGAGGCCAAAGTGGGCGGATCATGAGGTCAGGAGATCGAGATCATCCTGGCTAACATGGTGAAACCCCGTCTCTACTAAAAGTACAAAAAATTAGCCGGGCGTGGTGGCAGGCACCTGTAGTCCCAGCTACTCGGGAGGTTGAGGCAGGAGAATGGCGTGAACCTGGGAGGCGGAGCTGGCAGTGAGTCGAGATGGCGCCACCGCACTCCAGCCTGGGCGACAGAGCGAGACTCCGTCTCAAACAACAACAACAACAAAAAAGCAGTGCTATGATCGGGTGTTAACTTCTCAGTAGGACTTCAAATTATGGTGAGGGGGTGAGTTAGAAGCTGAGGAATGGGTGCAGGAAAGTTGGATGTGGTATGAATGATCTAAAAATGAGAGCAATGTGCCAAGTACTGTGCTGAATCATTAAGTATGCAATCTCCTTTATTCCTCATAATAGCCTTAAAGTTGGTTGGTATCGTTTTCGTTTTAAAGATGATGAAACAGCGACTGAAAAGATGTAAGAAACTTGCCGAAAATCCCACAGCTATGTAGTGGGATTGCATAGACTCCTGGACTCAGTGTACCAACCTGTGATGAGTTGTTCAAGAGCATTGACTTGGCTGGGTTCCGTGGCTCATGCCTATAATCCTAGCACTTTGGGAGGCCAAGACAGGAGGATCACACGAGCCCAGGAGTTCAAGATCAGCTTGGGCAACATAGTGAGACCGCTCACCTCCACCCCGGCCCCATCTCTAATTAATTAATTAAATTTAAAAAATAAAGAACATTGACACAACATGGAGGAGGAAAATAGACCAAGTGGGGAGGGGATAGAGAATTCCTTGGGCTCTCCTCTTTCCCCTCACCACTCTTCCTTTCCCTGTGTCCCGAACCCGTGTTTCTAAGTCCTGACTGCTATTCTTATGGTGTATTAAATATATATTATTTACTATTTAATACATCTTTTGTTGTTGTTTGTTTTCTCAAATTTTTTGTGGAGACAAGTCCTCCCTATGTTTCACAGGATGGTCTTGGACTCCTGGCCTCGAGTGATCTTCCCACCTAAGCTCCCAAAGTCCTAGGATTACAGGCATGAGCCGCCATGCCCAGCCTATTTAATACATCTTATTTAATATATAGTATAATACGTAAATATGTACTATTTAATATTTAACACATATTAAATACAAATGGTCCCCAACTTACAATAGTTCAACTTAAGATTTTTCAACTTTATGATGGTGTGAAAGTGATAGACATTCAATAGAAACTGTACAATATTCAATAAATGATATCTAACACTGTCTTATAAAATATGCTTTGTGTTACATGATTGTGCCCAGTTATAAGCTATTATAAGTGTTCTAAGTACATTTAAGGTCCACTAGTCTAAGCTATGATGTTTGGTAGGTTAGGTGTTTTTTTTGTTTTTTGTTTTGAGACGGAGTTTCGCTCTTGTTGCCCAGGCCGGAGTGCAATGGCACGATCTCAGCTCACCGCAACTTTCACCTCCCGGGTTCAAGCGATTCTCCTGCCTCAACCTCCTGAGTAGCTGGGATTACAGTCATGCGCCACAACGCCCAGCTAATTTTTGTATTTGTAGTAGAGACAGGATTTCTCCATGTTGGCCAGGCTGGTCTAAAACTCTCGGCCTCAGGTGACTCGCCCGCCTCGGCCTCCCAAAGTACTGGGATTACAGGCGTGAGCCATCATGCCCGGCCTAAGTGTATTTTTAAAGTGCATTTTTGACTTACGATATTTTCCATTTATGATGGGTTTATCGAGAAGTAACCCCACTGTAAATCGAGGGGCATCTCCAATCTAGAAAGCAGCTACTCCTTAATAACCCCTTTCCCATAAAACATGAATCTAAATCTACAAACCTTGTTATATAATAAAGCAAGATGTACTCAGTTATAATCAGTGTGCACATTAGAGCAAGCACTACTTTTCCGATCTTAATTATTCCAGAGATGCTTGACCAATTTACTGGGCACGTGGGCAGTTTTCTGATTGCTGTTTCCACACTCTGCCTTCCCACAGAGAGATTTCCGCAGTTAGAGGCTGCTATTTCAACGCAGGGAGATAAAAAGAAAAAAACACTTGCTCTTCTACCCCCCTAAAAACACTCATCCTAGGCAGCACGCCAGCATTTCCAGCGCTGGGGGCAGGGCCACTCGGCCTGCGGCTGTTGCACTAGCTGGAAGCTGGCAGGCGATCACGGTTGATTGGCTCGGGTGCGGTCCAAGGGCAGCACCGCCCTCGGCGGGCCGCCTAAGGTGATTGGCTGCTGCAGACCCACCCTCTCGCCGGTTTGCAAGGCTGCGAAGCCTGGATTGGTGGAGCTAAGAGCTGGCTCAGTTGCAGCGCTGGCTCTTCGTGCAGGGCAGAGATGGCGACTGCGACTCGGCTGCTGGGGTGGCGTGTGGCGAGCTGGAGGATGCGGCCGCCGCCTGCCGGCTTCGTTTCCCAGCGGGCCCACTCGCTTTTGCCCGTGGACGATGCAATCAACGGGCTAAGCGAGGAGCAGAGGCAGGTGAGGAGACTGACACCCTTCCTGGCCCCAAGGCCTCCTTCCTGCCTGGTCCCCATCGGCCCAGCGCCCACCCAGCCTTGGCTTTTGCCCGTGGGCCGTTGGGAGCGCCAGCGCGGGGGCGGGACGCGGGGCCTCCGACCTCGGGCCCAGTCCTCTGACCTCAGCCTTACGTCTGTGGAGTGAAGATTTGAGACCGTGGGACAGCACTGCTGGAAGTAGAGAGGAGGAGTCGAGGCTGGGAGAGCTCCTGGGAGACTGATGGTGTTTTGGTGGAGGATTAGCCAGGCTACCTACCGCTTGTGGCACAAGGGCCCTCAATCTGTATGTAGGTCACTTACACCTGAACAGTCTGAGGTATGCTTCTCACACCTGGGTGATCATCGTAATCACCAGGGAGTCTTTTTTGTGTAAACAGTTTGGGGGTTTTAAAAAGCCACAGTGAGCTCTCCTGTCGCTCTTCAGCCCATTAGGTCAAAACACAAAAGTTGAACAAGTACTTGAAAGAAGTAGTTGGAGGCCAGGCGCCGTGGCTCACACCTGTAATCCTAGCACCTTGGGAGGCCGAGGTGGGAGGATTGTTTGAGCTCAGGGGTTTGAGATCAGCCTGAGCAACATAGCCAGACCCCCATCTCATAAAAAATAGAAAAGAAGACAAAGAAGTATTTACAAATGGAGCAGAACCAGAGTCCTTCCTGAGGCTTCACTTGGAAGCTGGATGGAGTTAGCAGAGGTATGAGCCTCCCAGCAACTCCGTAGTTTATGTTTATATCCAGCGAGCGCTCAGAGCTTCTGTGAACCACCTCAGGCGGAAAGGGTTCAATCCCTGTTCTCAAGCTTTCCTGGCAAGAGGAGTTTCTTTTCTTTTTTTTTTTTGAGACGGAGTTTCACTCTTGTTGCCCAGGCTGGAGTGTAATGGCGTGATCTCCGCTCACCACAACGTCCGCCTCCCGGGTTCAAGTGATTCTCCTGCCTCAGCCTCCCAGGTAGCTGGGATTACAGGCATGCACCACCACGCCTGGCTAATTTTGTATTTTTAGTAGAGACAGAGTTTCTCCATGTTGGTCAGGCTGGTCTCAAACTCCCAACCTCAGGTGATCCTTCTGCCTCGGCCTCCCAAAGTGCTGGGATTACAGGCATGAGCCACCATGCCCAGCCGCCAAGAGGAGTTTCTAATCTCTTTGGGTAATCAGACCCAAAGGTTAAGGGGCTTCAAAGAGCCTGATAACTGTTGAGATCTGGAGGCTGCCTGGAATGCAGCTGGAGCACAGAGGGTGAGAGGTGGGAAGGTGATGGGGAAGCTAGGAGAGTCAGCTGGGGTCAGCTCCTGCAGGGCCTAGTATGCCTGGGTGAGAAGCTTGTGTTTTATTCTAAGTACAGTGGAAACCAATGGAATGATTTTTACATAGGGTGTGACGTTTTAAAAATCACCATCAAGCTGTCTAGGCTGAAGACCTTAAGAAAGAGGGGTGAAGATCATCTCTGAGGAGGCATAAACTACTGAGGCCTCTCAGTTTCAGTCTGATGCTGTTTGGGGAAGTTACTTGTGGCCTTTTCTCTTGAATGTGCCTGGGTAGTGGAGATGCTGTCTGCAGTGGCATCTGTTTACCTCTCTCCTATTAGCTTCGTCAGACCATGGCTAAGTTCCTTCAGGAGCACCTGGCCCCCAAGGCCCAGGAGATTGATCGCAGCAATGAGTTCAAGAACCTGCGAGTGAGTTGGGTGGCCCGGGCAGTGGGGGGCAGTCAGGGAGTGGGGCTGAGCTGCACTGCTGCCTGGAAGAGCTCACACAGTTTTCTGGTAAATGAAGCCTCTAAGCCTAAGCCTAAGAATGCAGCCCCTCTCTCTGAAGTGTTTGGGTCTCATTGTTCCAGCCACATGTGACTGGCTGCCTTCCCCTCAACACTCATTCCACTCCACTCCATTCTGTTGGCAGGAATTTTGGAAGCAGCTGGGGAACCTGGGCGTATTGGGCATCACAGCCCCTGGTGAGTATAGTGTCTTTCCCTAAAAAGAACTTTTCTTATGTGCCCTTTAAGACAGTTCCCAAAAGAAGCAGGAAGGGAAGGGAAAGATTGTGCTTAAAGAAACCCAGAACTGCATCTTTTGGACCTGTGAAAGCACCCATTGATTGTCAGCCCAGAGAACAGGACACTCTTCTAATTTATTAGACAGTGATGTGGAGAAGGCAGAGGGATTAATTAGGTCATTGTGGCTCACTTGGATCAGGATCAGTCCAACTCTTGAACTCTGCATACTTAATAGGCTCACCCAGGTGATTTGGGAAGTTTAGAAAACTCTGGGTCAAGTGGTTGTCTTCATAGTACCTCAGTCTTACTGCCTCCCCTAATCCCTATAAGCTTTGTCCTACCAGTGGCCTCTCGGCAGGAACACTCTGGGCAGGTGTGTCCCAGCAGGGACTGCCTGTGTCCTCTTCTGCTTAAACCTTGGAGCTCATTTGGGAGCAGATGGCAGGGGGAGTAGGGTGGCGGCTGGGCAGGGGAGAGAGATGTCTATCTGGGCTTCCAGGTGAGGTGGCCAGATGATGTGTTTAATAGGCTGTCCGGAGGGAGAAGGCAGGGAGCTGGCAGGCTCTGGTTTGGATATTATTAACCTCTGAAAGAGGCCCAGACTGGCTTGCAGTGCCCGGTAAAGAGATGAGCCTAGGCCAGGCGCAGTTGCTCACACCTGTAATCCCAGCACTTTGGGAGGCCGAGGCAGGTGGATCACCTGAGGTCGTGAGCTCGAGACCAGCCTGACCAACATGGAGAAACTCTGTCTCTACTAAAAATACAAAATTAGCTGGGCATGGTGGTACATCCCTGTAATCCCAGCTACTCGGGAGGCTGAGGCAGGAGAATTGCTTGAACCTGGGAGGCGGAGGTTGCAGTGAGCTGAGATCATGCCACTGCACTCCAGCCTGGGCAACCGAGTAAAACTCCGTTTCAAAAAAAAAAAGAAAGCCCAGCCTGCTTGGGCCTGTATTCACTCTGGGCATGAGAGTATGAGTGGAACCCAATATACTTCTCCTTACATCCTAGAAAGTTATATCACCTTTCATAAAATGAAACCATTTGAAGATTAATTGAAACCATCTTAATGTAAAAGCATTGGGGGAAAGGCTGCTGAGTACTCATAAGCAAGACTCTCCTATTGTGTTTTGGGGGTTTATGCACCCCATTCCCTGCAGACAATATGCTTCTGAATCAGATTGTATTTTACGGAAGAAAGAGGCAGTTAGAAATCAGATGAACATGGCCAGGTGTGGTAGTGGGCTCCTATAATCCAAGCGACTCGGGAGGCCAAGGCAGGAGGATCGCTTGAGCCCAGGAGTTCAAGGCTGCAGTAAGCCATGATTACACCATTGCACCCCAGCCTGGATAAGAGAGTGAGAGCCCGCCTCTTGAAAAAAAAAAAGAAAAGAAATCAGATGAAAACTCTTTAAGGGAACCTGAAAAAGAAAGCTGGTTACAAGTTCTGGTTTCTGCATGATGTCATCGTGGCTGTTTCTAATGTCACCTGCCTTCAGGCTTTCCTTCCTGCAGTTGTAGGGGCAGGTCAAGGTTTCCTTAGAGCCTAGGACGAGCCTGACTTATTGGTCAGAGTGAACATGTGTATAGGACCTTGCTAGGCTTGACCCCAGCAGGGCTGGGGGTGGTATCAGGTGTCTCAGCCACTTTGAGTTTGGATCTGCTGCCAAGGAAAAACCGTATATTTTATGAGGAGTTCTGAAATTCTCTGCCAGCATCTCATCTGCCCTCTGCTGCACAGCTCACCTCAAGATTGTCCCTGAGGCTGTGGCTCTCCTGTCCTGTCACCAGTCCTGCTCTTCTTTCTTTTTTTTTTTTTTGACACAGAGTCTCACTCTGTCGCCCAGGCTGGAGTGCAGTGGCGCGATCTTGGCTCTCTGCAAGCTTCACCTCCCGGGTTCACACCATTCTCCTGCCTCAGCCTCCCGAGTAGCTGGGACTACAGGCGCCCGCCACCATGCCCAGCTAATTTTTTGTATTTTTAGTAGAGACAGGGTTTCACCGTGTTAGCCAGGATGGTCTTGATCTCCTGACCTCGTGATCTGCCCGCTTCGGCCTCCCAAAGTGCTGGGATTACAGGCGTGAGCCCCATGCCCGGCCTCCAGTCCTGCTTCTTTTGGGTTCAGCCTTATGCTATAAAATCTCATCTTCCTTAGGCCTTTTGCAGACATATCAGATCCTCTGGCTTTGTATCTGTTCTTGGTACTTTGGACACCACCTCCACCCCAATGCCTTTGTTTTTCTCCAGGCCCTCTTTCTTCATTTATTCATCTGCCTCTGCATTTCTGTAACTTTCTGAGTAGTGGGTGCTCAGGTTGTTCACTTCATCAAGAAGTCTGTCTGGGATAAAGCAGGAGTTGCAATGATTGCCTTCTGAATCACCCCTCAGCTGATTAGCACCAGCAGGCAAAACCAGTCCAGTGAGCTTGTAAGCAGGTCTGTGGTATCAGCTTATTCTTGTTGCTAGAGAGAATTTGGAATAGGTGCTACAAGGTGCTTCCCTTCTGCCATCCAATGTGAGATTCTTAATGAATGTCCCGATTTAATCTGGGCTGCGTTTTCCACTCCCTTGTACCACACCACTCACAGTTCAGTATGGCGGCTCTGGCCTGGGCTACCTGGAGCATGTGCTGGTGATGGAGGAGATATCCCGAGCTTCTGGAGCAGTGGGGCTCAGTTACGGTGCCCACTCCAACCTCTGCATCAACCAGCTTGTACGCAATGGGAATGAGGCCCAGAAAGAGAAGTATCTCCCGAAGGTGAGGAAATGGAAATGTAATACACGCTAATCTCACAGTGCAACCACCAACTATAAGATACCCTCTCCCCTTGGGGGCCAGTCAGACCTGCTTTCTGTAGCATGCTGCCATGAACCAAATGTGGTTAGGAAGGGGCCATGGATTGCTTTAAAATACTTGAGCCAAAAATAATAAAAATAGGACCAGAACCCTTGCATTGAACAACAGACAGACAACATTTGAAGAGAACTCTAAGAAATGGAAGAGTAGGACTAGCTTCCTTTGCAATAGGAATGGAAAAAGGAGAGGCATTTTCAGCCTTGTAGCTATTGGGCTTAGAAGAGACTTCTAGAACTTTACCGATACCCTGGTCTGAGAGAGAAATTTGAAGGGGTGTAATGTGGACAGGAAGAAGCAGTACCAGTGAGCTGCTCTAGGGTACTCCGAGGTTGTAACAAGGCCTGTTGGGGGTTTTCCTTGCAGCTGATCAGTGGTGAGTACATCGGAGCCCTGGCCATGAGTGAGCCCAATGCAGGCTCTGATGTTGTCTCTATGAAGCTCAAAGCGGAAAAGAAAGGTGAGGCCACTTTCAACTTGGGAGCCAAAATGGGCAGAGGTACAGACATTATCAGGGTGAGGGAGCAACAATTGGGGGTGGCCCCTGCTGGGTTTCCAGAACTTTCTCAAAGGTGGACAGCTTCTTGCTCAGCAGAAGGTCTATGGCCTGGCTGAGACAGGCCAAGATGGCTTGAGCAAATAGCCAACATCCTGCCCTTAGGAAATCACTATATCCTGAATGGCAACAAGTTCTGGATCACTAATGGCCCTGATGCTGACGTCCTGATTGTCTATGCCAAGACAGATCTGGCTGCTGTGCCAGCTTCTAGGGGCATCACAGCCTTCATTGTGGAGAAGGTGAGTATAGGTGGGTGCAGGGCCAGGGAGGCTTCTGCCTCCTGACAGTGGTACCAGAGATAGCCCCTTCACTGATCTCAAATGGAATCAGTGTTGTGTGCTCTGCAAGGCCCCCAGAGGTGGGGGTGAGGCAGGAAGCAGACTGCAAGGAGGGTGACCAAAAGTCCAGGAAGTCCAGGGCAGATGGGTCACTTCTGAAGACGGTGGAGCCGTCCTCAGCACCAGGCCACACAAAGAGATCTAGAAAGGGGAGGACTAAAAGGAGGTCAGGACATGACAGTCAGGGTACCATTGGTGGACCTGATGAGTGTGGCCATGGGAGACTGAGGTGTGGGTGGGATGCAAGTGGAGACTGCCCCTGCAACAACCTTGACAACAGAAGCAAGAAGGAAGCAGAGCAGGAGTTCAAATGAAAAGTTAGGAGTTTGGGTTTGTTTTTAGAAATGAGAGAACTGAGCAGATTTTTTGGTCAGAAGGAAAAAAAGGGAAGAAAAAAGAAAATAGAGGGAGAAATTGAAAAGTGTGGGAATGAGTGGGCAGAACACAATGGTGAGTGGGGGCAGAAGAGAGAAGGATGGGTTACAGGTGATGGTGCAGGAACCACCTGCCTAACGATCATAAGGAGGAAGCCAGAGGCCCTGTGAAGGCTGGGGCCACGGGTGGGGGAGTTGACAGAGAGTTTCATGAACGAGTATTGTAAAGGTTTGCGGTACCCTCCATAGAGAGGGGGAAAGTAGCTGTCTAGGGTTGGAGCAGTAGGGACCTGGCTGAGATTGGAAATCTCAAGGTTGTGTGATGCCACCCTCATTACAGGCTGAAGGCAGCATGTGCCAGCACTTTGCTGGGCACTTGCCAAAATGTGCTGCAACCCAGTAGTCCAGGTCAAAGCACAGAGGGCTCAGTTCAGTCCTAGTGGGATCCCTTTGGGTACAGACAGGAGAACAACGGAGAATAAGGGAATTGACCGGGCTGGTGACAGTGTCTTGGAAGTAATGTCCCCTGGGGGAGGGAAATAAGGCCAGAGGGGTCAGGAGGGCTCAGGGAACTGAGCATATCATTGAGAAAGAACTGTCCCCATGAGAACTGGGGAGAACACAAGCTAGTGGCAGAGGAGGCTGGGATCAATCTGGGGCGTTAGCACCGGAAGGTCCTGGGGGGAGCATAGGACTAGGATGCTGCCATGCTGTGCAGGTACAGGGACTCAATAGGAAGGTGGGTGCCTTCTTCCCAGGGGCCTTTACTTTACCAGGCCCCCTTGGGGTTATTCTGTAACCAGGATCACCTTTTGTTTCCTGTAAAGGGTATGCCTGGCTTTAGCACCTCTAAGAAGCTGGACAAGCTGGGGATGCGGGGCTCTAACACCTGTGAGCTAATCTTTGAAGACTGCAAGGTTCCTGGTAAGTAGCAGCGAGAATCGGGGAGCCCCTCTCCTGACTCCCTTCCAGGCTGATCTGGCTGTTCTCAAGTTGAGAAAGCCTCTGGGTTAGAGAGGCTTGGCATTGTTAGTGCTTCAGTGACATGTGGCTAGGCTGTGAACTGGGGCTGCTGGACAGCGCTCCTTCCTGGCCAGGGCCCTGCAGCGGCATGCCTGACTGACATCACACACTCCACGTAGGGTCTGTACTCAGTAGCCGGAGGAGAAGGGTCAGACCTACCCTTTCCCACTGATGTCCTGCAGTCTTCCTGTACTTTCGCCCATCCACTGCATGTGAGTAACTCATTAACTCACGTTTTTGTAAAATATTTTAAAAATGAGTTATTCATTTTTAGCATTAATGATGCTAAGAAAAAAAACAAAACAAAACATCTGAATCCACTGATGGAAGCCAGACTCAGTAGAGAGAAGACAGTTCTGTTTGAGTATGAGTATTTTCTCCCCCGAGGTGTAACTGAAATGTGACATGGTGGAGCACTGTGGGAAAGCCAGCACAGCCATCATGTACTAACCAGACCAGGGGCATGGATTTGTTGTTTGGGGTTTTTTTTTGTTTGTTTGTTTGTTTTTTTTTTTGAGAAGGAGTCTTGGCTCTGTTGCCCAGGCTAGAGTGCAGTGGCGTGATCTCAGCTCACGGCAGCCTCCACCTCCTGGGCTCTAGTGATTCTCCTGCCTCAGCCTCCCGAGTAGCTGGGATTACAGGCATGCGCCACCCTGCCCAGCTAATTTTTTTTTGTTTTCTTGAGATGGAGTGTCGCTCTTGTTGCCCAGGGCTGGAGTGCAATGGCGCCATCTTGGTTCACGCACCCTCCGCCCCCTGGGTTCAAGTGATTCTCCTGTCTCAGCCTTCTGAGTAGCTGGGATGACAGGCACACACCACCCAGCTAATTTTGTATTTTTAGTAGAGACAGATGGGGTTTCACCATGTTGGCCAGGCTGCTCTCGAACTCCTGACCTCAGGTGATCCACCCGTCTCAGCCTCCCAAAGTGCCAGGATTATAGGCCTGAGCCACTGTGCCTGGCCAGGGGCATGGATTTGATCAACAGTTAGGTTTGCTGTCTGCCTCAGCCATGTACCATGCCTATCACCGACAGCCCAAAAAAGTGTGCTTTAATTACAGGGAGCATCCAGGGAGGGGGAGCTGTGCAGCTCCTTCTTTGTTGACAGGAAAAAATTCAGCTAGCATTAAAGGCAGGTCAGTAGTGTCAACTCGTTTTCCTGCCCACACCTCCCAAGGCCATCCAGTCTCCTGGCTTTACTGGGTGGAGAGGTGCTCAGCAGCTTCTGTCTCTAGCTCTGAATGGCCTGTCTCCTGGACAAAGAAGCTTTCATGGACTACCCTGCAGGGAGGTGACATTGGACCAGAGCTGACTCCACCTGGGGGAAAGAGTAATTCTCTGGTTTCTTTATAGGTGCCTGTGTAGAAACAGTCAGGGAGGGATTGGGTGACTTCTAGACCAATTAACTTTTCTTCTTTCCCATCCAAGGGAGTCCAGAGAGGGAAGGGAAAGATCTAACAACCCTGGGCTTTGTGGTTGGCCTCGTGGATGGGGTGGGAGTCCTGGCAGCTCCACTTCTGACTGGAAGGGGTTCACTTGATCCTTTTCTTTCACCTGGAACCTTAGTTGAATAAAGGTCAAGTGACATATTTTAGTGCCTTACTTGAGAGCCATGTTTCCAAATCTAGTACCTTTGATAAAAGTGAGGAGGCTGTGGACAGCTCTCTCCCTCTGACCAGCACTTATCCTGGCAGCTGCCAACATCCTGGGCCATGAGAATAAGGGTGTCTACGTGCTGATGAGTGGGCTGGACCTGGAACGGCTGGTGCTGGCCGGGGGGCCTCTCGGGTAAGTGTGAGGCTTGGGGGAAGCTGGGCTCTGTCGGCCTCCTCAGCAGGTGACCCATCATGAGCAGCAGCAGCCTTCCCCTTGCAGGGCCAAAGGGAGCTGCCTCCTGGCCCTGCATTCTCCTGGGAGACAAAAGGAACCTCCTTCTCCCATGTTGAATTTCTTCCCACAGCAGGGAAATATCATTAAGTAACAGACAAAAGGCCTGAGGAGCAGGGTGGCTTACTCGGCTGTGAAACGACACCTGGGCTGTCACGCCCCTGCACCTCTGGTCAATCAGTGCCGTAACTGTGGCAAGACTTCCTGAAGTTGCTTTTCTCCTCCCTGGGATTCTGGCCTTCCCACGCTAGCATTTTGCCACCACACCCGGTGGTGGGATGAGGAGGTGCCCACGGGGCCTTTCTCCTTTTTGACAGGCTCATGCAAGCGGTCCTGGACCACACCATTCCCTACCTGCACGTGAGGGAAGCCTTTGGCCAGAAGATCGGCCACTTCCAGGTGAGCCGAGTGCTTTTGCTGACACGTACTCTTCGACTGGGCTAAAGTTTTCTTTGAAAAGAGAGAGGAAGTGAGGTGGGCACCATGGATATTTACTGTCTCCTCTAGCAAATTGAGCTTGACTGGTTGGAATGCAGGCTTCCTCAGCATGCAGCCTGACTCTGGAAGTCATCAGGAAGTTCACCACATTGCCACCTCGATTCCTGTGCGAGGTGGATGAACTAGACATTGTAAGGTTGGAGAGCAAAGCGTGCAGGTTGTGGGGGCAGAAGGGAAAGAGGTTGCTATTTGTAGTTAGACCTTCTGGTCCGAAGAAGCTGCTGGAAGGTAATAAGCTGGAGTAAATGGTGCCTTGGGAGCCATGCCTTTCGGAGGCAGTGATGGCCACTTCAGGGTGTAATGCGGGCTGTTGAACAGCCACTCTCTGGCCCTAACTCCCACAGCTGCCTCCATCTCCATCATCCTGGGTAAATCCCATCTCCTCTCCATGCCCCTGCTTCCTCATCTTTGGCTGTCTTGTTGCCGTTGCTGACCTGCTTTTGGTAACTGAGAGTGTTCCAGCATGTTGACCTGTGACATCCCTTTGTGCCCAGTTGATGCAGGGGAAGATGGCTGACATGTACACCCGCCTCATGGCGTGTCGGCAGTATGTCTACAATGTCGCCAAGGCCTGCGATGAGGGCCATTGCACTGCTAAGGTGAGGGCCAGCCTCAGTCGGGGAGAGGCGGGGGCAGTGGGCCAGCTGCTGGGACTTACTGTCTGCGTGCCTCGCAGGGCCCAGCTGACCTGAGCTTCCTCCCGTAGGACTGTGCAGGTGTGATCCTTTACTCAGCTGAGTGTGCCACACAGGTAGCCCTGGACGGCATTCAGTGTTTTGGTGAGTGATCCCCACTTCCCACTCCCAGGGCTCCCTCACTCCTAGGGCCTGTGGCTGCTTCAGAAAGCAGTTTCGGGGCGGGCGTGGTGGCTCACACCTATAATCCCAGCACTTTGGGAGGCCGAGGTAGGCGGATCACCTGAGGTCAGGAGTTCAAAACCAGCCTGGCCAACATGGTGAAACCCCATGCCGGGCATGATGATGCATGCCTGTAATCCCAGCTACTTGGGAGGCTGAGGCAGGAGAATCGCTTGAACCCGGGAGGCAGAGGTTGCAGTGAACCAAGATTGCACCATTGCACTCCAGCCTAGGTGACAGAGCGAGAGGCTGTCTCAAAAAAAAAAAAAAAGCAGTTTCCTCTCCACTTCTCCACTCCTCACTATGTGCTTATGCTAGGCCCAGCTGAGCTGGGACCTTCGGGCTCTTTCTGTCCCAGTTACGAGGAGGAAATGGAAAGCAAATGAGAAAACTGCTAGATGCCAGGAGTTGCTGCTGCCTTCGGCAACACCCCCCACTCATCCTCCCTGCCTCATAGACGCTAGGAAATGGGAAAGGGAGATGTCTCAGAGGTAGACCATGCTTGTTTCCATGCTGTGTGGTGGTTAAGAGCACAGACTCAAGCCAAGCAGCTGAGGTTTGAATCCTTGAGCTGCTATGCCGGCGTCCTCTCATCCCCATTTGCCATGCCTGTCAGTGGCACCCCTCTTTCTTTGTCTGGTAACCTTAGCATTCTGGGTGGCCTTTCAGCCACAACCTCTTGCCCACCCTACCCCCAACAAGGTACAGTAGTCCCCTCTTCTCCTCGGCTTTTCTTTCCACAGTTTCAGTTAGTGTGGTCAACCAAGGTCCAAATATACTAAATGGGTCTGGGTACGGTGGCTCACACCAATAATCCCAGCACTTTGGGAGGCTGAGATGGGCAGATCACCTGAGGTCAGGAGTTTGAGACCATCCTGGCCAACATGGTGAAACCCCGTCTCTCCTGAAGATACAAAAATTAACCAGGCGTGGTGATGCATGCCTGTAATCCCAGCTACTTGGGAGGCTGAGGCAGGAGAATCGCTGCAACTCGGGAGGCAGAGGTTGCAGTGAGCTGAGATCATGCCGTTGCACTCCAGCCTGGGTGACAGAGCAAGATTCCATCTCAAAAAAAAGAAAAAAAATGTCTGGCTGGGCACAGTGGCTCACACCTGTAATTCCAGCACTTTAGGAGGCTGCGACCGGTGAATCACCTGAGATCAGGAGTTCGAGACCAGCCTGGCCAACATGGTGAAACCCCGTCTCTACTAAAAATATAAAAAAAAAAAATTAGCCGAGTGTGGTGGCAGGAGCCTGTAATCCCAGCTATTTGGAAGGCTGAGGCTGGAGAATCACTTGAACCCAGGAGGCGGAGGTTGCAGTGACCGGAAATTGCACCATTGCACTCCAGCCTGAGTGACAAGAGTGAAACTCCGTCTCGGAAAAAAAAAAAAAAAAAAAGGCCGGGCGCGGTGGCTCACACCTGTAATCCCAGCACTTTGGGAGGCCGAGGCAGGTGGATCACCTGAGGTCAGGAGTTTGAGACCAGCCTGACCAATGTGGTGAAACCCCATCTCTACTAAAATACAAAAATTAGCTGGGTGCGGTGGTGCGCGCCTGTAATCCCAGCTACTCAGGAGGCTGAGGCAGGAGAATCACTTGAACCTTGGAGGCGGAGGTTGCAGAGAGCCAAGATCATGCCACTGCACTCCAGCCTAGGCAACAGAGCATGACTCCTTCTCAAAAAAAAAAAAAAAAAAAAAAAGCTAAATAGAAATTTCTAGAAATAGTTCATAAGTTTAAAATCCACGCCATCCTGAATAGCTTGAAGTGTTGTTCCATGCTGCTCTGTCATGTTTGGTACGTGAATTGTCCCTTTGTGCAGCCTATTTATGCTATGTGGGCTACCTGCCCATTAGTAGTCACCTAGGGTATCCAATCAGCTGTCCTGATATCAGAGTGCCTGTGTTCAAGTAACTCTTATTATTTTGCTCAGTGGCCCCAAATTGCAAGAGTAGTGATGCTGGCATGTCATAATAGTTCTATTTTAGTATTTGTTATTATTGTTGATCTCTTACTATGCCTAGCTCATAAATTAAACTTTCTCATAAGTATGTATGTATAGGGAAAAAAACAACATATATATGGGGTTTGGTACTATCTACGGTTTCAGGCATCCACTGGGGTCTTGGAATGTATCCCCCAAGGATAAGGAAGGACTAGTGTATTCCCCACACCCCTCCCTCTTGCTACCTTTTGCTGCTTTTCTTTAATCACCTTCTCCTCCTGTGGCCTGTTTCTATATACTTGGCATTCTGTTTGCTTTCTTTGTTTTGCCCACTGTCAATCACTTCCTTTCTTCTCTGCCCAAACCCTGGTTGCAGGTGGCAATGGCTACATCAATGACTTTCCCATGGGCCGCTTTCTTCGAGATGCCAAGCTGTATGAGATAGGGGCTGGGACCAGCGAGGTGAGGCGGCTGGTCATCGGCAGAGCCTTCAATGCAGACTTTCACTAGTCCTGAGACCCTTCGCCCCCGTTTCCTGCACCTAGTGGCCTTTCTTGGGAAGTAGAGATGTGGCGGCTTTCCCATCCTGCCCACAGCAGGCCCTCCTGCCCAGCTGCTCTTGTCAGCCCTCTGGCCTCTGGATGAGGTTGACTTCTCCACAACAGCTCCCAAGCATCATGGGCCTCACAGCCGGGCCTGTGCCACGACTAGTGTTCTGTGATTTAAAAGGGATTCAGCAGGAGGCATATTGTCTGGGGATTGTTGGGACAGGTTTTGGTGACTCTGTGCCCTTGCTCTCTAACTTCTGAGCCCACCTCCCAGGATAGGCACCTGGGGGCATGCAGGTACCCACCTCTTTCTCTTGGGTGAGCCTCTGGCAGGGAGATCTCTCTGCTCAAGCACAGCAGAATCATGGCCCCTCTCCATGAACTGGAACTTGGTACAGGTTAAGTATCCCTAATCCTAAAATCTGAAACACTTCTGCTTCCAAGCATTTTGGATAAGGCAAATTCAACTTTCAGTCTCTTTTCTGGGGGAAAAAAATAATAAACCTACCCTAGCCAGGCGTGGTGGCTCACGCTTGTCATCCCAGCACTTCAGGAGGCCGAGGTGGGTGGATCACCTGAGGTCAGGAGTTCAAGACCAGCCTGGCCAACATGTGGAAACCTCATCCCAACTAAAAATAGAAAAAAATTAGTTGGGCATGGTGGTGGGTGCCTGTAATCCCAGCTACTTCAGAAGGCTGAGGCAGGAGAATCACTTGAACCCAGGAGACGGAGGTTGCAGTGAGCCGAGATTGTGCCATTGCACTCCAGCCTGGGCAACAAGAGCAAAACTCTTCAAAAAACAAAACAAAAAAAACCTGGCCCTTGTTTCTTCCAGTTTCTAGAGGTATCAGCTCCTAGCAGCTTATGAACACATATGCTTGCTTGGCCAGGCAGGGTGGTGTGTGCCTATAATCCCAGCACTTTGGGAGGCCAAGGCAGGTGGATCACTTGCACTCAGGAGTTCAAGACCAGCCTGGCCAACGTGGTGAAACCCCATCTCTACTAAAAATACAAAAATTAGCCAGGAGTGGTGGTGCACGTCTGTAATCCCAGCTACTCAGGAGGCTGAGGCAGGAGAATCACTTGAACCCGGGAGGTGGAGGTTGCAATGAGCCAATATGACACCGCTGCACTCCAGCCTGGGCCATAGAGCGAGACTCTGTCTCAAAAAAGGAAAGAAAAATAGGCTGGGCGCAGTGGTTCACGCCTGTAATCCCAACACTTTGGGAGGCCGAGGCAGGTGGATCACGAGTTCAGGAGTTCAAGACCAGCCTGGCCAAGATGGTAAAACCTCGTCTCTACTAAAAATACAAAAATTAGCCAGGTGTGGTGGCAGTCGCCTGTAATTGCAGCTACTCAGGAGGCTGAGGCAGAGAACTGCTTGAACCCGGGAGGTGGAGTTTGCAGTGAGCCAAGATCACACCACTGCACTCCAGCTTGGGCGACAGAGCGAGACTCTGTCTCAAAAAATAATAGGCCGGGCATGGTGGCTCACGTCTGTAATCCCAGCACTTTGGGAGGCCGAGGCGGGCAGATCACAAGGTCAGGAGTTCGAGACCAGCCTGACGACCAACATGTGAAACCTCGTCTCTACTAAAAATGCAAAAATTAGCCAGGCCTGGTGGCACGCGCCTGTAATCCCAGTTACTCGGAAGACTGAGGCAGGAGAATCGCTTGAACGCAGGAGGCAGAGGTTGCAGGAGCTGAGATTGCGCCATTGCACTCCAGCCTGGGCAACAGAGTGAGACTCTGTCTCAAAAAATAATAATAAAATAAATGAACACACATGCTGCTGAGTCTGCAGGGGGGCAGAGCAGAGGACAGCGTGCTTTTGTGTGATGTTGGAAGACTGGCTCCTCCTGTACAGCACCTCTGAGTCCTTGTGCACCACCCTGCCACGGGCACCATCCAGTCCTGGCCATGTGACCACCCATAGCTGACTGGGCAGCAGGCATAGGCCCTACCCGAGCAGGCCAGAGTTGGCTCGCCTGACTCCAGCTGAGGCTGCCTGTGTACATTTCTCCAGATACCCTATGGCTAATTTTGTTATAACTGCACAGTGGCTGCCGCCATTTTGTATTAAATATATTGTGAAGCAAACCTATCTGGGGAGAAGCAATCTACTTGCCGCTGCTTCCTGTCTAGATCCAGCTTGTGTCCTTGGAGAGTGGCTGGTCCAGGTCCTATTCCTGTCCTCCAGCCCGTTCTTTCATGAGGGACAGGAAGGTAAAATCAGCCCTTAGGATAGAGGTCTCAGCCTCCCTTTCCCAGATCTCCCAGTGAGTTTTAAAGGAAGCAGGGAGCCCAGAGTGCTAAGTTCTTACAGCTAGAAGGAAGCTTATAGATTTCTGAAAACTGCCCCTATGTTTTTAAAAAGATCAATACAATTTGACTTTCTCAAGGTCAAAACGAATTAGAATCCAGATCTGCTAGTGGCAAAAATGGGGGTGTTCTGAGAATTCCAGCTTTGGGGCCCACTGTACAGCAGTCTGGATAGAGTGTGATCTGAGAAGGGAATGGGTCTGGGTTGTTCCACCCCTTCTGAGTTCTGAAAAGAGGGAACTGGTTTTCTTGGCTCTCAGCGCCTATCCTGGCTTTTGGTCCTGGCCTGCAGCCAAGTGCTGTTCCTAGCCTGAGGCTTGAGACAGGTGGGGTGGGCTCCTCACCAACCCCAGTTCAGTCCCATCCTGAGGGCAAGATCCTGGGCTCATAGGCCATCCCTTTCACTTCCTTGTCTTGCTCCCTGCTGTGTTGGAGATGAATGTGACTAAAAGGGCCATCTTGCTGGCTTAATGTGTGGCTGGAGAGACCAGCCTGGAGACAATGTGGCAAAATGGGGCGCTTCATCCAGTCTATCTAAGCCCTGTCGACTTGGGGAGGTGATTTCTTTCCTGGTTCTATATGTGAAGCAAAATAAATGTTTTAAAATTAAAAGCAAAAAAACAAAATGAACCATGCAGCCTGAGTGGTAAATGGAAGAACAAGGGGCACGTCTACTTTGGTTCTTGTGGGCGTGTTTGGTTTCCTACATGCATTGGGCAAATCTGCAGCACCAGCTGCCAGCACTGCTCCTTCCTGCGGCTGGCTCTTATTCCACTCCAATTTTAGGCAGGTCACACTATCAGGGCAGCCCGCTGCTGTTGATGCTGCCTGCCCTGTGGGAGGGCAACAGAACCTTGGGATGTTTTTTTAGCGTGGTTTGAGCACACCCCTTATCAGAATTTGGCAACCTGGAATAAATGCAGGTTCCTAGATCCTGCCCCAGACCTAATCACATCCCCAAGGGTGATTCTACAAGGCAATCTTCTACAACCACCATCTGGGTCCTAAAGCAGGCTTCCCCAGGAGCCTAAGTCCTAATTCTAAATCCATATAATCTAGTGATAACAATCCCTTGCCCATGTAACCCTCTCAAGTCTGAGATCCTTGATCCTTGCACAACCGAGTGCAGGAGGCAAGGTTTCGCGCAGGGCCCCCTTTCAGAAGACCAGTAAGGTGAGTTGCCCTCGGTGGGATGGGACCAGACCTGGTGTAAACGCACCGCGCGGTCTGGAGAGAGGTTCCCAGTCCCCTGCCTGCCGGGTGGGAGCTGGGACCTAAGACCCAGGTGGTCATCTGTCGCGACCCCCAGCCTAGGGCAGGTCCAGAGTCCTTCATCTGACCCTCTCCCTCGAGGCAACGCGCTTCTTGGAGCGTAGCACTGGCTCGCCAGACGCAGCTCGGGTGTCGCGTGGAGCTCGCCTGACCCCTGCCGGCTGCCTGCGGGGTTGGGTTGCAAACGCGCGGAGCCCGCCTATCTGGCCTTTGCCTGGGGTTCAAGGCCCCCAGTTTGGGATTTCAGGACTCAACGACGTTTTGTTTTAGCCAATAAGGACATTAAAGGGAAGAGGGGTTGGGGGAAGCCTATCCTCTATTACCATCATTTCATACAAGGCTTTTTTTTTTTTTTGAGACGGAGTCTCGCTCTGTCGCCCAAGCTGGAGTGCAGTGGCGCAATCTTGGCTCACTGCAAGCTCCGCCTCCCGGGTTCACGCCATTCTCCTGCCTCAGCCTCTCGAGTAGCTGGGACTACAAGCGTCCGCCACCATGCCCGGCTAATTTTTTGTATTTTTAGTAGAGACGGGGGTTTCACCGTGTTAGCCAGGATGGTCTCGATCTCCCAACCTCATGATCTGCTCACCTCGGCCTCCCAAAGTGCTGGGATTACATGCGTGAGCCACCGCGCCCCACCGGCCTTTTTTTTTTTTTTTTTTAAGACGGAGTCTCACTTTGTCATCCAGGCTGGAGTGCAGTGGCGCGATCCCAGCTCACTGCAACCTCCGCATCTTGGGTTCAAGCGATTCTCGTGCCTTAGCCTCCCAAATAGCTGGGATTACAGGCATGTGCCACAATGCCTGGCTAATTTTTGTATTTTTAGTAGAGACGGGGTTTCACCATGTTGGCCAGGCTGGTCTCAAATCCTTGGCCTCAACTGATCCACCGGCCTCAGCCTCCCAAAGTGCTGGGATTACAGGCATGAGCCACCGTGCCCAGCTAGGCCAGGATTTTTTATTTATTTATTTATTTATTTTTGAGACAGGATCTCACTCTGTCACCCAGTGCAGTGGCGTGATCTCAGCTTACTGCAGCCTCTATCTCCCTGGCTCAAGAGATCCTCTGGCCTCAGCCCTCCCCCTTGCCACACCCCCAACCCCCCAGTAGCTGGGACTAGAGGTGTGCACCACCATGCCAGACTAATTTTTGTATTTTTTGTAGAGCCGGGCTTTCACCATGTTGTCCAGGCTGGGCTCAACTCCTGGGTTCAAGTGATCCTCCCGCCTCCACTTCCCAAAGTGTTGGGATTATAGGCGTTGAGCCAGTGCGCCCAGCCCTTAAATTTTTGTATATGCTTTATGTTCATGGTTTTAAAAAGTACTACAGTTTTTAAAAGCTTATTTAAAAAAATAAAAGTCCCCTGTCCCTCCTATCCCCATTCCCACTCCCAGGAAAAAAACCGCTTTTGAATCTTTAAGGGGCTTCTTTCGATAATTCACTTCATACCTCTAAATGACATGCTTACTTATTGATTTAATTGTAAGCACTTTTAAGGATAGTTTTTGTTTTTGTTTTTAAGACGGAATCTTGCGCTCTGTCGCCCATGCTGGAGTACAGTGGCACAATCTCAGCTGACTGCAACCTCCGCCTGCCGGGTTCTAGTGATTCTTCTGCCTCAGCCTCCTGAGTAACTGGGACTACAGGTGCACACCACCATGCCCAGCTAATTTTTGTATTTTTAGTAGAGATGGGGTTTCACCATATTAGCCAGGCTGGTCTCAAACTCTTGACCTCATGATCCGCCCGCCTCGGCCTCCCAAAGTGCTGGAATTCCAGGCATGAGCCACCATGCCCGGCCCAAGGATAGTTCTTTAAAGTGCATACATTTGATTTATGAGAAGTTATGCCCATACTTTTTTCACTTCCTCGGGCCAGCCCTGTCCACGGGCCAGTGTTTGGGAGCCCTGAAATCAGGTGGTGCAGAGCCCCATTCACATTCCTGGCTGTCTCCAACCCCTGCCCACACTTGGTACCCAGAGCCTACAGCCACACTAGTGCCAAGTGGGAGCTCTCTCCCTGTGTGTGCCACTTGGTTACTCTTGCAGGGGGCCATTCCAGAATTCGGCCTCTTTCCCTCACCCACCACCCACCCACTCTCAGAGGCGAGCCTGGTATCTCTTAAATACTTCTTGGAGCTTAACATCCTGCCAACTTGCCTCCCTTCTTCCAGGCCATGCACCTCAACCCTTCCTCTACACTGAACCAGTGAACTATCAAGCTCCCCGCAAATTCAGTGGCTCCCAGCACCTAAAAGATCTAAGGCTTGGCAAGGCAAATATGACTCTAATCCCCCTGGGCCTTCCCCTTCTGCTGCTTCCCTCCTTCCCTGCTGAATGTTCGTGTTCTTGTTGCAAGGAGTCCTCACTGCCATAGTTCTCATCCCTGTGCCTTTGGTCTGGGGCAGCTCTGGAAGTCCTTCCAGCCATTCAACCTTTCTCTTGCTTCCTCATCTCTAAAGCCTCAGGCCAGGGCCTGCCTCCTTCAGGAAGACCTCTCTTCTCCAACCTTCCCTCACTCCTCTGTCTCCATCTCATCCATCCTGGGTGGGTACCCTTCCTCCTTCTCCCTGGGCATATCTGCACTGATGGGCTTGCCACACAGTTGTTTATTCCAGTTTTCCCAGCATTAGGCAGGCTATGAATCTGAGAGCTAGGACTGTGATTTGACTGTCTTTACATGATCACCATCTAGCACAGTTCCTGGCATGTAATAGGTGCACAACAAATGTTTATTGAAAGAGTAGATGAGTAGTCACATGACACTTAGCTCACATTTTGCTGGTATACTGTTACTTGTGTATGTGGTCCTCTCTGAGTATACTATAAGATCTTTGAGGTCAAAGACCCTCTCTCACTTATCTGAACTCTCCCAATAGCACCCGGGGCTCACAGTAAGTGCTCAGTGTCTATGTTCATGCTGAATGAGTGAAATGACAGGTGGGCCAGAGCCCTGGCCTAATCCCAGCATTGGCAGAAACAGCAGGGCCAGCCGGCTTTGCCTGGCCCTGTTTTCTCCAGGCCTTCCCACCCTAGAGTGGCCAGAGCCCAGCCGCAGAAGGGAGGCCCTCACCCCCATACTCCTCTGACCCACTCAGAGACAAAAGGAAGCTGTGCTAAAAGACCCTGACCCTCCTCTGCTAGCTGAGGACCAGAATGGGAGCTGGAAGGGAAAAGGGGCAAAGCAGAGCCACATAGCCTTTGTGTTTTTGTGTGAAATGCATGGTATATATGGGGGAGTACATACATGCACATATGCAGTGTGAAAAATAACAAAACAACCTCCTGTGTACCCAACACGCAGGTCAATGAAGAGAATATTCCAAGCCCATGTGCCCCTCCTTGACATATTCTCCCCAGGGGAGCCACCATCCTGAATTTGGTGATCATCCTCCCCTTACCTTTCTCAATGGCTTCCTGCCTCTGTATAGATCCCTGAACAATATTGTTTAGGTTGCCTGATTTCAAACTTTCTATAGCTGGACTCATACTATATATATATATTCTTCCATGTCTTGCTTTTTGGCTCATCATTGTATAGTTTTTGTTTTCTTGTTTTTTTGTTTGTTTGTTTCTTTGTTTTTCATTTTGTTTTGAAACAGGGTCTCACTCTGTTCATGATCACGGCTCACTATAGCCTCAAGCTTCTGGGCTCAAGCCATCTTCCCTCCTGGGCCTCCTAGGTAACTGGGATTACAGGGGTTTGCCATAAAGCTCAACTAATTTTTTTGTATTTTTTGTAGAGATGGGGTTTCATCATGTTGCCCAGGCTGGTCTCAGACTCCTGGGCTTAAGGGATCTGCCTGCCTCAGCCTCCCAAAGTGGCCTCCATGCTCAGCTCTTTTAAATTTTTTATTGTTTTTGAGACAGGGCCTCACTTTGTCACCCAGGCTGGAGTGCAGCAGCACAGTCATGACTAACTGCAGCCTTGACCTCCCGGGCTCAAGTGATTCTCCCACTTCAGCCTCTTCAGTAGCTGGGATTGAAGGCCCAGTCCGGCTATTTTTTTTTTTTTTTAATTTTCTTAAATGTTTATAGAGACAGGGTCTCACTATGTTGCCCAGGCTGGTCTCCTGAGCTCAAGCCATCCTCCTGCTTCAGCCTCCCAAAGTGCTGGGATTACAAGTGTGAGCCACGGTGCCCAGCTTCATTCATGTTAATGAGCAGGACTGTAATCTCTTCCATTTTCTTTCTTGTGTAGTATTCCATAATGTGGAAATACAACAATTTAATTGTCCATTCTACTGTCGATGGACATTTGGGCTGTTTCCAGTTTGGGGCTATTCTAAAACATTCCTGGCCAGACGCGGTGGCTTATACCTGTAATCCCAGCACTTTGGGAGGCCGAGGCGGGCGGATCACCTGAGGTCAGGAGTTCGAAACAAGCCTGGCCAACATGGTGAAACCCCGTCTCTACTAAAAATACAAAAATTAGCCGGGTGTGGTGGCAGATGCCTGTAATCCCAGCTACTCTAGAGGCTGCAGCACAAGAATAGCTAGAACCTGGGAGGCAGAGGTTGCAGTGAGCTGAGATCGCACCATTGCACTCCAGCCTGGGTGACAGAGCGATACACTGTCTCAAAAAGAAAAAACCATTCCTGTGGGTATCTTCTGATACAGATGTGCAAGTGTTCCTCAAGTCATAGTCCCAGGAATATAATTTATCTGTTGTAGGCTATGCACCTGATCAACCTTACTAGATAATACAAAACTGTTTTCCAAAGTAGTTGTGGGTCTATTAGAATGATGCCACCAGAGGTGACTTGGGGCAAAAGTTGAATGCCAGCCCCAGGCCCAACCCCATGAGCTTATTTTCAGCAAGGGAGAGAAGTCAGATGGCAAGAGTGTGCATCTGTGCATCGCTGCTTCCCCAGCCAGGCCCATAAACCACATGTTGAACAAACCTTTATAGGCAAGCTACTAAGACCCATGCACTGGGCGATGGGCTGGGGAGATGGTAATGATTTAGCACAGACCAGCCTCAGAGAGCAACAATTATGTTTCCATTTACCCTGCCAGGCAGCCGGATGCTCCAGTTTTGCCCTGGAAGACATGAGAGAGTAAGGGCCGGATAGATAAGTGGGAATTTTCTTGAAGAAAAAAAGATATTCCAGGCCCAGGAATATCTCAGCACAGGCAGTTCCTCCGCTCCTCAAAGGTGGCCAGTGGATCAGTGGCGGAAGTACAGAGGGCTGCCCTTGCTGGCAGGAGAAGGAAGGAAGGAAGCAAGACTAGGGCTATGCTCGCGCTGGCAGAGAGAGACACAGCTTCAGATCCAAATCCATTCAGACACACAGCTTGTGCCTTGTGCCCGTCCAGGAGCAAACATGGGTGAGCATGCACATGGACACGCATACCTCTGCACACACTTTCAGAGAGGCTGTCAGACACGCTGCAGGAGCAGAGGCAAGGAGCATGAACACACAGCTGCTTGTGGGAGATAAGCCCAGTGCTGGGGGCTGCCTGCCTGGCCTGCCTTGAGAGTCCCCTTGCACATCTGCCTGGGTTCCCAAGAGGCAACCTCTACAAGGACATGTGTTTTCAGGACAACCTGCCCCCTCCCGCAAATTCTTTCTATTTACAGGAATAGAGTAGCAAAATCCCTTAGTTCATATTTGAGTCTTGTCTGATGCTGCCAGGCTGGCCAGGGCTGGGCATACAGTAGGTCTCTTTACTTGTTGAAGTAGAATAGTTAAATGAAATTTACTATAAGATAAATTAAGATAACTTTACTATAAGATATATTAAGTTTTAAAATAGGGGGAAAGAGGAACCTGAAATGAGAAAAGGGTAGCGAAGGAAGACTTGATGTCCTTCATAAATGGCCTGCATCCTGCCCAGCCCCTCCTTTCTTTCCAGAAGCCCACCAGTGGCCCAGAGTGGAAGGGTGGGAGTCGGACCAGTCCAAGGTTGCTAATTAAGACTGGACTGCCAGGCACAGTGGCTCATGCCTATAATCCCAGCACTTTGGGAGGCTGAGGCGGGCAGATCACCTGAGGTCAGGAGTTTGAGACCAGCCGGGCCAACATGGTGAAACCCCATCTTTACTAAAAATACAAAAATTGGCTGGATGTGGTGGCACACGCCTGTAATGCCAGCTACTCAGGAGGCTGAGGCAGGAGAATTGCTTGAACCTGGGAGACGGAGGTTGCAGTGAGCCGAGATTTGGCCACTGCACTCCAGCCTGGGTGACAGAGTGAGACTCCGTGTCAAAAAAAAAAAGACTGGACTGTTTGTGGGTTTTATACGACTGCTGCTTGTGACTGCTTGAGAGAGCTGAGATCTGCTCTCCCTTCCTAAGACCGCTTCCAAGGCCCAGAGCTGGCAGCAGTTCAGAATCACCACCTAGATATTGAGATCCAGCCAGTCCCAGGTCCCCTTGTACCTCTTCCCAGCCCCTCCCTCCCAGGTACCTCTGGGCAAAGTATATCCTACGGTCCTTTGAGGCTGGAGAAGCAGGTGGTTGTGAAACAGGCTGGCCTTTGGGACCTCCTCTCCCCTGGTACCCTCCCTCCCTGGGAGGCTGCTTGGCTTCAGAGTGAAGGAGCAAGTAGTGGCCCTCCGTAGTCTTCTCCTTCCATGGCCAGGCTGCCCAGGTGCTTGGAACCTGGCCACACACATCCGGGTGCCCCATTCACTGGCCCTCCAGGCTGTCAGAGACCTTTGTACTGCAATTTTTGTGCCCTCCCACCTGATCACCCACACCTCCAAGGGGGCTGCAACCTCCTGTTCGGGACTCCTGAGCCTGGAGAGAAGCTGTGGGGGGTGGGGCAAGAGCCCTGGAAGTGCCCCAGAATGTGGAGCCTGTTGCCAATAGGGGCAACAAGACAATCTCTCTGTAGGCTGACTGTGAGGCCTCCCCAAAGAAGGATCGGGCAGAGAAATGCAGGCTCCTCAGCCCTGCCTGGGACATCTGCAGCTGCCTCAGAGCTCACATTGTGTGGATCCCAACAGTGTTTCCCTCAGTAATGAGGACCCAGCCCAGTCCCAATTCTGCATTCCGCTCATCCCCAAGGCTGGAAACTCCCTACGGCCACTCCTGTGGGCTCAGCCATCTTACACTACAAGCTCCTCTGATAAGCCCCATCCCTCCGCCCAGCCTGCCCACTCACCAGGAACAGCCATACAACTCATTTCTCTGCTGCCCTATGGAAACTTCATCTCTCTGTGCCTCAGAGGGTCTGCCAAGCCCCTGTGGCCCACCACTCCATTCCTTGCCAGTGGATGCTCTGGCATGGCCAGCCTCCTCACTCAGGCACCTGTCCCCCAGCTGGCACACCCCAGGATCAGCCCACTGGAGTGACCTGCCCCCACATCCACCAATCCCCTGCTCAGTTAAGAACTGGCATTTGCTGAGGGACCATTATGTCCCAGGGTGCCAAGGATTCAAAGACTAGTAACAGTATGGGGCCAAAAAAGTTTATGAGTTAGTTGGGGAGATAGACATAAAAACTATGAGACATCTCAATTACTCCAATTTTAATGTTACCCATTCTTTAAGACCCAGCATGAGCATTAACCCACCTACACACCCACCTGTCTCCGGTTTGCTGCCGTATCCCCAGCACTTTGCACTTGGCTCAGTGGAGGCCCTCTCCCTTCAAATAAATACTTGCATAATGAATGCAAAGCAGGGGGCGGGGGCAGGCTGCAGGGAGGATAACTTCTTTCCTTCGCCCTCCACCAAGCTTATCTAGATGAAATCAGATTTAAATAAAACATCAAGGGCGGCCTTGGAGTGGGGAGGGCAGGAGTGGGCAGGGGGAAATCTCAAGGCTTCACCTTGAACTAAATTCTTCCATCTTTTTAGTGGCAGCTAAAAGAACAGAGTTCTGGGGCCGCAGCCTCTAGCTTCTTGGGTAAGCCATCTGGACTGCCGAAGCCAGAACTGTAACTTTTATGCCTCCAGATTTCAATGAGTCTGCCTTGTCAAACCCATAACCAATTGTTGTCCACTTGTTGAATGAATCAGGTCAGGAAATTTTATAACAAAAATATGTACAAGTCACAAAAAGTACAAATGTTGGTGATCACTCCTGAAAACAGGCAAACTGGGTCAGGATGAGTGTGTTTAAAGGTAGGGAGGCAGAGCCTGGCACGCAGTGTGGCTGCAAGAGGTAGTTTTCTAAGCTAATATGGAAGTCTAGCGCCGTGGCCACCTGGCAGAGCAGTCAGGCTGCAGAGCCACTGAGGCACAGGGCAAGGCTTGATTTCTCTGCCATTCATTCATCACTAAGTAGCTGTTACTGAGAACCTATCATGTGCAGGTACCCTGTGGGCCATGGGGAATCAGTAGGACCCAGGGAGACGCAGATGTGGTTTTCACCCTAGCCTAGCCAGGGAGGCAGGTCTTAGCCAGGAATCACCAGCTTGCCAGGCTTGCTAGGAAAAGAGCATCGCAGGTTGCGGAGTGTGACTGAGCCCGAGAGATGAGATCAGAGAGCCTCCTGGCTGGGGCGGCAACAATAGTCAGTTCCAGATTTGGATCTTTATCCTGAGTGTAAGCAGGAGTCACGGAAGGGTTTAAGCAGGAGAGTGCTATGAAGCAGTCTATTTCGTAAAGATCCCTCTGACTGAGAGCCCTCTGACTGGGGCAGGGTGGATGCGGGAGGCCGGGCTGTGGTTGGTCACAGAGGTGGGTGGAGATTCGAGGCTGGAGACTCCAGTAAATGACAGGCTGTAGTGATGGATTAGCTATGGGTGGCGGCTCAGGAGGGAGAGGGAGGTGCCAAGGCTGAGTCCAAGGTTCTTGACTCTTAAAACTGCCAGTGCCTTTACCCCACAGTGGAAACATTGGGAGAACACTGAGTTTGCTTGTAGTTGGAAGTTGGCTGAAGTGTATCTGATGTTCTTGAAAGACCACATTGATGTTTCAGTGTCAAAGAGAGTGCAGAAGGCAGGGAAAGGGTACTTTTGATAACAGCTTTGCCAAAGGAATATCTTTTTATAAAGAAATGTGACAATCGACTTGCAACATTTTGCCCCCAATCTAACAGTGAGATGAATGTTGCTCACAGCAACTTCATTTGTAAAATTCGAATGAGTTGCTAACAGACATTTGGAAAACATAAGAGTAGAGAGTTGTTTGGGGAAGCTTATTTAGGAAGAAGTGATGGAGAAATCATTAAAAGTGACAAGGCTGGGATCTAAACCCTGGCTCCACTATTATTACGCTTTTTTTTTTTTTTGGTCTTTTTTTTTTTTCTTCTTTTTTGTGGAGAACAGGGTCTCGCTTTATTGCCCAGACAGGTCTCGAACTCCTGGGCTCAAGCTATCCTCCCGCCTCTGCCTCCCTGAGACCTGGGATTACGGGCGTGAGCCACCGCGCCCAGCCGGCTCCACTATTATTAATGTGACCCTAGGAAGTTACCAAACCTCTCTATGCCTCAGTTTTCTCATTAGTAAAATGAGAATAATAACATTATCTTTTTCATAAGACTGGCTGGGGATTAAGAGTATGTGTAGGCCGGGCACAGTGGCTCACACCTGTAATCCCAGCACTTTGGGAGGCAGATCACGAGGTCAGGAGATTGAGACCAGCCTGGCTAACATGGTGAAACTCTGTCTCTACTAAAAATACAAAAAATTAGCTGGGCATGGTGGCAGGCGCCTGTAGTCCCAGCTGCTTGGGAAGCTGAGGCAGGAGAATGGCGTGAACTTGGAAGGTGGAGCTTGCAGTGAGCCGAATCACACCACTACACTCCAGCCTGGGCTACAGAGCGACACTCCATCTCAAAAAAAAAAAAAAAGAGTATGTGTAAAGAGCTTAACACAGGGCCTAACTCATGGAATCTCTCCAGGAACATTACCTGTCACAGAATACACCCTGACAGAGGGAAGCAATGAAGAAGGCAATTGCTGATTTCCCATAATCCCTTTCAACAAAGAAGAGTTGTTGTCCATATAACTAAGTGTAATTTTTATAAATGCCCTTATTAGATTTTTAAATATAGTATAATATTCACAAATCATGGGGGAAAATTGTCAGGCCTCTCATATCTAAGTCTTTTTTTTTCTTTTTTCTTTTTTTTTTTTGAGATAGATTCTCACTCCATCACCCAGGTTGGAGTGCAGTAGTTTGATCTTGGCTCACTGCAATCTCCACCCCCGAGGTTCAAGCGATTCTTATGCCTCAGCCTCCCGAGTAGCTGGAACTACAGATGCGTGTCACCACACCTGTAGAGACAGGGTTCTGCTACATTGGCCAGACTGGTCTTGAACTCCTGGCCTCAAGTGATCCGCCCACCTCGGCCTCCCAAAGTGCTGGAATTACAGGTGTGAGCCACTGCGCTTGGCTTATCATATCTAAGTCTTGATGTCACTTTTCCAGTTACTAATCATCTGGCCCAGTCTTGCTTAGGTCATACACTCTTTGATGTGCTCTTCAGTTTCTGAGGATCACGCCTCTGCTAGGTGGAGTAGCTTTCCTAGGTCAGAAGCAATGCTATCTGCATGGCCTCCCAAGTCTTCTTGGTGCCTGCACGGTGCAGAGCACAGGTGGCACCGTGGTTGGTTAACACCATACTTGTGGCCCAGACTGTAGTCCCCCCAGAGGGTGTCTGCTGGAAAGGGCTGGTCCTGGCTCTTGCTGTGGGTTCACTGAGGCTAAGTGAAGATGGCAAAAGAACCACAGGTGATTCTCTCCTCTGCTCTGAGTTTTGCAAGACTAGAGAGGTCAGTGGCTGTGGCTGGGAGCCTGTAGGAGATGGAACTACCTCACCTTGAGGAATGTGATTAGGGATGCCACAGAGAATCTTTCCCAAAGAGGGAAATGGCTAGGGCCCTGGCCTTGGGAGGATGGAATGGAGAAGCCATAGGAAGAGGGGCTGGCCTCTCCTCCAAACCCAGCAAAGGGAGCCATCCTGTCTGACTGAAGCCAGAGTGGGGCCCACTGCTGGGTGGACAGAATACAGCCACAGGCACTACATTGTCAGAGCTCCAGATGGGAGACAAGGAGTACAAAACAGAGATGGAAGACTGATTCCAGTATGGAAGTGGGGCAGGCTTCAGGCATGGCCAGATTTGGGCATGATGAAATAGATTCACAATTGCTAATGTTCTGGGGGCACTTGTGGCTACATCAGGTGCTATTCTAAGTACTTTATATGTTTTAAGAAGCTGTAGAGCCAGGAATGTACTCAGAAAGTCTTCATTCTTAACCACTACGCTATGTGAAATGTAGAAAGAAGAAAGCTTTTAGACATATAAAGGGTTAGACCTCTATTTTATCTGTTAAATGCCGTACGAAAAAAAAAGCAAAGGTTTTGGAGCCACTCGAAGCCTATGTGATCTTGGGCAGTTACTTAGATTCTCCAGGTCTCAGTTTCCTCATTTGTTTGTAAATTTGAGAGTGCATTTACCTACCAGAGTTCTTGAGGGTTAAATAAAGAAACGTATGTTGAGTGCCTGTTCACGCCTTCTGTAAGACACCTGCCCCCTCTGGACCTCCTGCCGGCTTTGGAGGCTCTCAATACACTGCCCATTCCAGATCTGGATTTCCTCATCTTCCCAGGGGTCTGCACATCTGGAATAAAGGAACCAACATAGTGGATGCACCCCTGGTCTTCCAGTCCACAGCGTTGGGAGTTCCTCAGGGGAGAAGTCATACTCCAAGTTGATATCTGAGCAGACAAGTGTTCTGGTAACAGTAAAGGAGGTGACCCTGGAAGCTGAGGTCCCAAGCAACCCAAACCTAGATCATCACAGAAATGTCATGTTTCTTGGAGTAATTCTCCCCTCTCTGTGTATTTATCCATTCAGTTTCTATTTACCAATTGTTTACTATTCAGTTCACCAAGCATTATTAGGCAACTGCTATTTGCCAGGTATCATGCCATGTTCTCAGGAGTTACCTAGAAGAGCCCACAAACTCTGGACCATGTTTAATTTCCCTTTTCATCTCCAGCCTGGGCCCATGGATCTTGGAGTGTGCTCAGTAAACATCTGCTCCTGGGGCAATAATGAAGGTACTATTAGAGACTGGCATGAGAATGCAACAGGGCCCTCTGAGTAGGTTCAAGGGAACTAGACATTGCAAAGGCCTGCACCACGACACCCATCCGTGTCTCTGTGGCCGCAATGCAGGGCAAGGATCACACACCTGAAAACCTTCAGGGTTCAGGTCCCGTAAATGCTCCACATGGGAGTATGGTAAACTGGAGCATGCCTACCCCATACAGACTACATTTGCTACTTAGTACCAACCTATTGTTGCAAGTGAAAATGTGCGCCAACAGTAGCAAATCTTCTGATTCTTTTCAAGAGAAACTGTAAACCTGGATTTTTATTTTGAATCTCCAAAAATTTCAGCATTGGCCCCTAATTTTAATCTTTTTTGAAAGCCCCATAGACAAATAGAACTTGTCTGCCTGCTTACTTTTGCTCAAAGGCTACTAGTTTGGGAGCCCTAAGTGTGCCTGTGCAAGGGGAGACGTAGAGGGCTGTATGTCCTGGGGCCAGGTTATGAGAGACCTAGAATGCCATCCTTCCTTGGGGCCAGGACTGTGCTAGACACACAGGAAGCCATAAAGAGGATGTTAAAGCCATAGGCCTGCCCTCCAGGGGTTTATAATCTTATAAATAAAGACTTACGGGCAAAGCAGCAGATGGTCAGGAAAGTGTGAGGAGGAGACAACTTGGAGTCCATAGAGTTCAGGGCAGCAGGTGGACTTGAGCTTCAGGAGAGTTTCACCTGAGTTTCGGGAGACCTTTCCAGGAAGTCAGGCTTGGACTCTGAGGATGAGGATTCTGGAGGAGTCTGGGAGATCCATAAACAAATATGAATGGGCACAACCTATGCTGGAGACCCCAAAGAAAAGCCCCAGGGAATCTGCTTCCTGGTGTCATGGGAAGAGGCTCACAGGAAAGGGCAGGGTTGTAGCATGAGGCTTCACTGACACCCTCACACCCCTTCCTATTGAACTTGGCCATCCCTGGCCTCGGAATTCCAGTGGGGTCAGCCTCTACAAGCTTGCAGAAGTCAGTGTTGGGGGCTTGGGCAAGTGGTACAATTCCGGCTAGGGTATAAGCCCTGCCTGTGTGGCTCAGGCCAGGCATTAATGGCTCTAAGCCTCAATTTCCTAATTCGTGAAATGGCGATAGTAATTGCATATACCTACTGAGATTGGGGTGAGAATGAGAAACCAATATAGGATGTCGTTTGCCCCTGTTCCTATATGGTTTTTATGAGAAATGTGCACCGCCAGTTTGTCTCCAGTGGGGTGGGGGAAAAAGCACCTGGAAGGTAAAGCGAAGCTCGTCCCCATGTTTGTCTTTCTTGTTGCTGCTCCGGAAACGACATGGATTCTGGGAGGGCTGCCTATATTAGCGAGTGAGGGAAGAGATGGAGGATGGGGGTCTCTCCATTTCTTCTCCGGGGAAAGAGATGGTAGAGCTCCTGGTTGGCGGCAGGCAGGAGCGGCTGGGGTTGTGGACAGCGCTAAAAGAGGGCTCTCTTTCCCCCAGGGCAGACCCTTTCCGCCCAACACCCACCTGGGAGGGAGGGCGAGACCCAAGGTCAGACGTCCCTGGAGCAGGTGAGCACTGCGAGGGAACTGAGTTGCAAGATCCTCCTGCCTGAACTCACACCCCGCGTGCTGCTCCCCCAACTCGCCTCTCGGATCTCAGATCAGAAGCTTCCTTTCCTCAAAATCCTTCTATGTTCTCCAACGCCTTTGGGACAGAGCTCCTTGGCAGGGTTTACAAAGCTTAGGTGGCCCTACCCACTTCTCCAGCCTCATTTGCTGCCTCACCCCTATACCACAGCTCTGCACCTTTGCTGAAACTGGTACTGGGCGCTTGGGGTGTCCTCATCTTTCCCCTACCTATGGCAGCCTGCCCGAAGAGTGCCTGCTCCTTCAGGCTCCGCTCTCGGCTTAGCCCCTTCTCGGAACGTCCCCGAACCTCACCCCAGCCCCTTGCCAGGGACAGACCCTGGCAGCCTTCCCTCCTCCTCAGCAGCCATTACGTGTTGCTGTCATAAAGTTATCACTCTGTTTTCTGTCTACTTGTCTCTCTAGCCCCAGCCCATCCCAGCCTCCGACTGCAGGCTCCTGGAGAGCAGGAAAGCCTGGCTCCCTGTGGTAACCCTAAGGCAGGCCCTCTGACTGGGGCGTCCTGGCACCCCACGCGGGCCGGAGAGCCGGGCCGGGGCGCGATGAGGGGGCGCCCGGGCCGCTGGCTCGGAGCCGGGGTTGGGGGTGGGCGAGGGGAGTCCTTCGCCCTTGCAGCGGGCTCCTGCCCAAGCCGGCCCATCCGGCCCAGCTCCCGCTCCCGCTCCGGAGCCGTGCCCACCGGGCCAGGTGATCTCGAACCTTCTCTCTCTCACACCCCAACAACAAACAACCCTCCGCGGTCTCCCTCTGGAGAAAGGAGGTGGAGCCTGACCTCAGCCAGAGGCTGCCGCAGCTGCCGGGGGGAGGGCTTGGAGCTCCAGCCCTTGGGGGAGTCTTTCCTCCAGGGAGTGGTAGGGGTGGGGGCCTTGGAGGGCTCCTGAGCGCCGGGGAACCTCTCCCCACCGGCAGCGTCGACCCTCCCCCAGCGAAGGGAGGAGGGGTAGAGGGGGGTGACTTCAGTGAGTGCCCGCTTCCGACTCTGTCCCTCTCTCAGGCTGGAGTGCCCTCGGACACCTCCTCCCCGACTTACACTCACCCCCTCCTTGAACTCTGCAGTCCCAAAGGCAGGGTGAGACTGGGGACCAAGTGAGCCCAAGGGCTAAGATGCGACTCTGCGGGGCTCCCAGGAGCCGGGGGGCTGCCCATCCCCCACCACTTGACGGTAGTCGGGGGTGTGGGCGGGGTGAGAAGGACCCCGGGGACACTCCGATTAGGTCTGGAGAGAGCCTGAAATAGGATGTAGTCCGCAGTTGTTGGGGTTGCGGAGGAGGCGACTGGGGTGAGGGGCAGAGAATGCACCCCAAGAGAAAGGCATGGGGCCCCAAAGAGGGTAGGAAACGGGATTCAGAGGGCGGGAAGAAGAATGCAGAAACAGCTTTTACGGGGAGAGGCAGACTGCAAAGACGTCCCCTGGCCGGCAATCTGGAGGCTAGCGCTAGGCAGATGGGGGTTTTGGACACAGCGCCATGGACATGTGTTCCCCAAAGTCTGAGCGCATGCAGCCCCCTTGTTCCTTCTTGTGTGGAGACTGAGTCCCACACAGTCCCTACCTCACCGGGACCTCCCCACCCCCAAGGCCCGGGCGGTAGGTGCCTTTAGGGGAGGGAGAAGTCCTGTTCCTTACTGGGCGTTCAACAGCTGGCTCCTTGGTGGTAGGAGGGTACCTTGCCCCTCCAGCTCAAGAGTCAGGAAGAGCACTTCTACCTCCTCATCCCTAGGGAAGACGGCCCCCGCAGGTAAAGACCAGACTTCTGCACTAGGATTAGCCTGGGGGGGCAAATAATTTCTGGAGATCCCTTTAAGGAGAGGTGTTCCAATCCCTTTAAGAGGGAGTGGGTCACAGCAAAAGGACTATAAAAGTCCAGCTTTCTTTATTCCCCCACCCCCCGGGGCTTTCTATGATGGGGGAGGGGGCAAGTGCTGCTGCAGCATTTAATTGTTGCCTTGGTGTCCCTCCCCCAAAGAGCTGTGCCATTCAGTTCGTCCGGTGGGGCTGAGGAGCCAGGTGGCTCAGTAAGTGTTGTGGGGACCTAGACTTCAGGTGCTCTGGGGGTTGGGACAGGGGCTGCCCCACTTCCAGGAAAGAAGGTGGGACCTGGGCAGGGGCTGGAGGGAGGAGAAAGTGGTCACTGCCACCACTGCAGGGACTGCACTGCCGTTGGGTTGCCCTGCCTGGTGCCAGGTGGTTGGATCTCAGGCCAGGCGGTTTTCGGGGACTGCAGCGGGCAGTAGCGGGGAGGTGCTGGGGCTGGGCTGGAGATGACGGAGCAGCCAGTCTGTCCCGGCTGTCAGTCTGGTTGTGTGTGGTGGGGGAGGGGTGCGCCGTGTGGTCTCTCTGGCCCTGGATGTTTTCCTCTAGGGCATCTCCCTCTGAGGCAGTTAACCCTTCCCGATGGGTCTGGAGGTCTCTGGGGAGAGAGAGCCCCTGCCTGGCAGCCGCCAGGGGAAGACTCCGGAGACCCGATGGACCCATTCCTCTTTCTACACCAAGTGCCAAACCCTTTTTTCAGTGGGAGACCTCTGGGCTGCCAAACATACCAGGGAGAGGAAAGGTGATGGGCCTCAGGTGTTGGCACAGCTGCCCAGTGAAGTGGGGTGGGGGCAGCATTCACTCAGGAAAGGTTACAGGACCGAAGGAAGGAGGAAGAGGTGGAGCCCTTTCCAGCTGTGGAAGGGCTTTGGACTGGGAAAGAAGGAGGCCCAGTTGCAGAGGTCCCTGAAAGTTGGGTGAAGGAGGCTAGGAGAGGCCAAAAGGTCCCTTTGGGGTACAGGCAGGGTGTAGCCCCTGCTTATTCTTTGCTGGCTTGTTTTAACAAGCAATAGGGAGGAAGGGGGGACAGAGGTGGCTCAGTGAGCTGGCACAGGAGGAACACTTAGTGCCTTTAGCCAGCCTGTGTCCCCACACCATAGCCCACTCAGTCAGAGCCTCCTGGGGCAGCGGACACAGCCACCCACACTGGAGGCTCTGAGGGGAGAACTCCTCCAGCGGCCAGGCAAGCACTTGGGGGTGGGCTGTCATGACTACTCTGCCTCCTCTCCAGTCGGTATTCCTTCCTTTCCCTCCCACCGAGACCCCAGATAAGACAACTCTCCCCTGCTCACCCCAGGGCCCCCTAATGCCAACACCAGGAAGACACCCAATCCTGCCACCTCGTCCTGCTACCATTTCCTCGGCTGAACGTGGGCTTCCTGCCACTTGGGTCTCCTTCCCTGCCACCAGGTACATTCCTCTTCTGGCCTTCCCGGCCTCCATCCCTGCCCATTATCAGGCCTGAAGTGGCTGCCAAGGTCAGCGCCGCCTGGGCTGCAGACAGGAACCCGGCCTCTCTTCTGACTTGGCCTGTAGCATGGCTCTGCTCCCGTGGCCACCACTGCTGTACCCTCCACCACCAATCTCTGACGAGTGGGGGCCACCATGGGGTTAATTTGCCTATGGGACAGACTGGGACAGGGAGAGGGGTAATTCTGTGAGGTGGGGAGTAGGGCTGGCCTGGTGTGTGTTGGGCGGGCGCTGCCGGGAACCTCTGTCCTGTCCAGGAAGGGGAGAAATCTTTCAGTGTCCTACTTTTACAGCTTTGGGGGTTTTGCTTTCCCCAAGGGTGGGAGGTGGGAGAAGTGGCAGTGGGAGAACCTGGACCTTCAAGATATCTCCGTGCCACAGTTTTAGCTTTTAGCTTCCATTCACACACTTTCCCTGCTGAGGAGGTCCCTCCTTTAAATGTGTCCCCCCAAACAGCTAAGACAGTCTGGGCCCCCTGGACAGCGCTGGAGGCAGATGGGGAACTGCTTCTGGGGGAGGTTGTTTCCCAGCCATATTGGCTAGCAACCCTGATTGTCTTAAAAGGCTGCCTGGGTGAGCGCTGGAGTCCCAAGGTCTACGAAAGGCTGGGCGCTGTGTGTGGTGCAGGAGGCGCCCCTCCGAAGCCCCTGGGCCACACTCCAAGGCTGGGTTTTCCTTGCTTGCCTGGGCAGCCTCAGCACTCTGGGTGCCTCTCTCTGCCCAAGGCGTTCCTGGGGCCCAGCCCCTCCCTGGGCTGCTCCAGCGCTCTGGTGACTTGACACTACCCTTTCTGCCGCTGCTCCTTTTACCTCCTAAAGCTCCCCTCCCCCGCCTGAATTGGGAATGAGGCTTTGTTCAGGGGTGAACTCAGCATTTCTCGAGAACCTACTGTGTGCATATCCCGGGCTTAGTGAAGTGAAGTCCTAGGCGGGCTCTGGCACCACCAGGTGCCCAAGACACAGCTCCTTCCCGCACCTAACAGGGACTTCCCATCTCTCTCTGTGACCTCAGCCCGCTGTGCCCACCCACCCCACTGACCCCGCGAGCGTGCTCGGGCTTGGGAAGGCACGTCTGTGGGGGTGAGAGACGGAGCCACAGCATTCGGTGACTAGGGGAAGCCAGGTAAGTGTCTACACTTGGTTCTCCCGTAGCTTGGGGACGCGAGGGAGGGAGTCCAGCCGCTCCTGTCAGGCTGCCCGCCCCTTTCTCCCTCCCCCGGAGAGCTCTGATGTTCCCCGCGGTGGTGGAAGAGGGTGTGTGGGTGTCAAGGACTCACAGACCAGGCTCTGCTGTCAGCTGGAAATGGATGAGGGCTCCACACTCTGCTTCTGAAGAGGGTGAATTAGGAGCTGGGGTTGGGGGCGGTAGGTGAAGGGCAGAAAGAGGAAAAAGAGATGCGGGTGAGGGGTTACCGAGCCAGGACCGACCTTGCTGGAAAGGAAAGGAGACGTGGCAGGCAGGGAAGTCGGAAAGATGAGGCAAGGGCGGGAGGGGCTTCTCAGCAGTCGGGGCCCTTTTGCAGGAGTCTGGGGCCCTTTCTGCAGGAAAGGGGGGGTTGTTCTCGCTTGATTTTCGGCTGGTCTTCCCGAAGCTTTGCCCTGCGGGCAGCAGCCTCCGGCGAGGATGGGGTGTTCCTCGGCCCGCAGTTTTCTCCAGCGCGTGCTGGGGAGGATTTGGGGGAAAGGGGATGCGGAGGGGTGATGGCCAGGGCGGGGGGAGATAAGATTTTTCCGGGGGGCTAGCAGCTGGGGGATTGGGGTCGAGTCACCGTGGGATACGGACTCAGGTTCTGAAGACGAAGAGAAAAATCCAAGAAGCCGGCAAAGAAAATCACCCCTTGCCACCACCCTTGGCACCGCACCCCTCCCCCCAGGCCCCACCACTCCCCGCACCGCCTCCCCCGGCCGCCTCGTGCTGCCCCCTGCGTTGGGACGACCGACCCACGGTTCTGATTGGTCAGAGACCGGGAGGGGGAGCCGAGGGCCGGATTGGCTGGCGGAGCCAGCGCAGGGCGGGGCGGCTGATTGGCGGAGCTGGCCGAGGGGCGCGCTGCTGATTGGCTGGAGACGAGGAAGCAGGAAGGAGGGCGGCGGAGGCTCCGCTCTCGGGGAGTTTGTGGGGGAACCGCGAGCGGCGTAGCGGATCCCGGAGCCCGGCCCCCGCCGCCCGCCCGTCCGGCTGCCTGCCCCGCCCGTCCGGCCCCAGCCGTCCGCCCGCCCCGGCCAGGCGCGCCCGCCCCCCCCGACGGCCCCGCCCGGCCGCGGTCCCCGCTCCGCCCGCCCGGCCCCGGCCCCCAGGAGGAGGCGCTGACGCAGCAGCGTGGAGCCCGGGAATTGAGCGCCCCCGGGGGGTTCCAGCCGCCGGATTCCAGCCCGGCCGGGGCCTGCGGGCGCCCAGAGCCGCGCCGTCCGCGCCGCCCGTTCTGGTGAGTCAGGGGCCGGGGTCGAGGAGGGGGAAGGGGCGAGCCGGAGGGAGGAAGCGAGCGAGGTAGGCAGAGGAGCGAAGGGGGAGAGGACCGGCCGCCCGTCAGCGCGCCCCACCGAGCGCGCAGCGCCACCGCCCCCGCCAGCCCGGGAAGGGACGGACGGACGGACGACGCGAAGCAGGTGCGGCCGCCCGCCCGCTCGCGCCACCTCCCTCCCCTGGGTCCGGCACCACGGTCCCGCCATCGGGGAACGCGGCGCGCCTCGAGGTGACAGCCCCCGGGGGCCGCCCGCCTTGCAGGCCGGGGGCGGGGTGGGTGGCGGCCGCAGGGTGGCAGCTCGGCCGGGCGGCGGCGGCGCGGGTGTCCCGAGCTGCGGAGGGCGGGAGGACGCCGGTCTTTCCTCGCCGCCGCGGAGCCGGCTCGCCTCCGAGTGCGCGGGCGGCGAGGCCCCCGCCGCGCCCCCTCCCCCATCGCGGTCCCCGAGGCAAGGGGCCGCGGCCGGGGGCGGCGCCGCGGGATCGCCCGCTCAGGGTGGGGGGCGCCCTCCCGCGCTGGGAGCTGACCGGTTATTGCTGGATGGGGGGTAGGGGATGAGGGCCGCGCCGGGCCGGGGGCGGCGGGGGGGGAGTAGTATAGACCCGACTCGATCGGGCTGAGAGGAAGGGAGGCGCCGAAGACGGAAGGGGACCGGTTCGAAAAGCGAGTGTGGGCCGCGGGAGGCCCTGCGGGGACCTTGCGGGGCGGCGGCCGAGTCCGAGGTGGGGCGGGGGCAATCGAAGTTGTCAGACCGCCTCCAAGTGACAGTGGGACCCTGTGCTCGCGGCCCGGCCTGGTCTTGCCCTGCTCGCTCCGCCGCCTCTCTTCTGGGGCTGGGGGCCGGGTCAGGTCGGGCCCGAGGGGCTCGCTTGGCGGTGAAGCGCCGGACAAAGGCGGCGCCGGAGCGGGCGCAGGTGGTGGCGTCGGGGAGGGGAGCGGGTCCGAGGCACCCACTCCGAGGGGCGGGCGACGGGGCCGGACTCTGCCCCGGGGACTGCGGGGGCCGGGGCGCCCGCCGGGAGGAGCTGCGGCACTGGCTTGCCGCTCTAGCCGCTCGCTGTTGGCCTCGAGGCTCTGGGAAGTGGGGTCTACTTGCCGGGGGCCGAGGGGCAGGGGTGGGGGTGTATGCTCATGATGTGCCTTGGCTGGTGGCGACGGGGTTGCTACTCACCGAGGCGACAGACCCGGTGAGCCGCTGTAGAGCCTGTCAAGAATGAGGGGTATTTCAACAGGCAGAGTCTGCCTACAGGCAGAAGTCTAACCCCACCTGGGACATCTCCTAGTCGCCCATTGTCGACAGTGTTAGAAGTGCAGAAGACTAGTTTGATTAGGACAAGAGACACCCCCCCTCCGTGGGCTCCCGCCAGCCCTCCGCAGCTGCCTCCAGCACTTTTCCTTACCACGAAGGTACCCACTTAGAGAAATGAGAAGCTGAGTTTATAAATCCAGGCAGGAATTTAATAATGAAATAAAAAGGTTTCCAGTCCTTTTACTTTGTGCCACCTGAGACTTTCCTCCCTACTCTCTTCACCTCGCTGTCTTCCACACAAAAAAAAGGAGAAAAAAGGCCCAGAGGGACCACATGTCTTGGAGGGGCACCACTGTCCTTGGCCAGCTTGGAGGACCCTTAGGAACCACTGGCTTAAGCTGTGAGTGCCTCCAACTCCACCGGTGACCAGCTGTGAGCTGGATGTTGTTTACCTGCTTGTAAAAACTCATTCAGAGCTCCCATGCCCTCCGTGTGAACCCCACACCCAAAAGAAGAGTTGGGATCATAAGGACAGGGAAACTCAGGCTGTTTTAGAATGTGGATTTTCCTGAGAATCTGAGTTCGAGTCCCACCTCAGGTAGGGCTGGTTAGAAGCCGCTCTCAACTGTGGTTGGCTGTAATCCCACCTGGGAAAGCTGCTTGTCTGCCTCGTCAGAGGGGTAGCATGGGCATGGGAGTTTATTCATGGCCACCTCCCTAGAATGATCTAGACCCCAGCCTGGATGGAGCTGAGGCTTGTGAGAAAGGGAGGTATTACCTCACTCAGGAGGCTAAAGTTTGTTCTGAGATAATTTAATTGCATGTCTAAAATCCAGAGAGTGATGATGAATCTCAAGGCCTTTGTGCCTTCTGTGAGGCTACACGGCATGTGATTTCTTTTGGTGGCAGTCAGAAGGGGATGACGTGGTCTGGCCACTGGAATATGAAGGGGAGTTGCCCAAATAGCATTTCCCTCTTTGGTAGGGCTCTTACCTGGCAGGAGACTCACCCCGGTCAGATCTGGTGTTAAGGAGGGTTTGCTCCGGAGAGTTTAGCCAGTGATTACGTTCTTTTTGATATCTCCCTCTTTCTTCCTTTCTGTTGCCCTGCTGTCCCCAAGTCAGGCCTGTGTTGTTGTTATAGCCTTCCTTTCCCTCCTGCTTCCTTTGGCCCTTCTGATCCAGTCTGTATGCAGTTACCAGGTCATTCTTCCTAAAACACAGCTTCGTGGTGTCACTCCCCTTCTCACAGACTTGCAATGGCTCCCCATTCCCTGCAGTCTGACCCTAGACAGTGTTCCCTCCAGCTCTTCCCTAGCCATACCATGCACATTTTTTCTTCCTGCAATCTTCTCTGCTGCCGCTCCCCTTCCTTTACTCCCCCTCGAATCCCACTTGTCCTTAGTCTGGTTGTTGCTCAGACCACTCCAGGCCAACGTAGTCATCCACGCCTGAGCTCATGACTCTGGATTTTCTAACGTGGTATCCTCTTGAGTGGTTTTGTAGTTTGGAAGTTTCTTAAGGACAGGAACAATATGAGTGTTAAACCTGTGTGTGTGTGTGTGTGTGTGAGTGGGTGTGTGTGAATATTCTGGTATTTCTTGTATAGTGCTGTGCACATCATTTTTGTTGAGTGAATAAATGTGGTTGGTTGCTGAGTTAGGCAGGAACAAGGGGGAGACCTTCCTTTCATCTTCTCCAGAAATGCTTATATTGGAGTCCTTGGAGGTTTCCAGACCTTTCTGTCAAAGGCATATGGATAGGGCATGTTTGGGGTGCTGTAAATGGGAAATTTAACTGCTGTTTCTGATATTTCTGCTGGTGAAGAGTCCTATGGATTGCTTATGTGATACCATATAGACATTGGAAAAGGGCTGTAATCCTGTTTTCCTCCTCCCTCACCGGACCACCATTCTTTCTATCCGGCTTTGCTGCTCTTATGCAGTTTTCCTTGTTGTTCATGCTAAATGAATCCATATGTTTTATCTCTTTTCAAACCGGGTGCAAATGAGGGAGAAAACACAATTCTGAGCACAGAAAAGAAAAATACTCCTGGGTCTGGCCCATAGATGGGACTTTTGGGGCTGGTTTGGAAGAAGTGTTTATGGGGGTATCACCAACATAAGAGGCACAATCAGCCCCACATTGGACCCCTCATAAAGGAAAGCTACAATCCCTGCTCTCTCAGGCTTCTGTTTTTGTTCACCATCAACCCTGGACCATGGGGGAAACGGGAAAGAGGACTGGTGACTGGTTAGAGGCTAGATAGTGAAAAAATACATTCTGCATCCATCCTCTTTCCCCCAAACCTCCCTTTTGTGCCCCAGTTTGATGATTAATGGACCAGCATTTCCCTTCTACGCGGGAAGGCCACCCCTCACAGTTGCCATGGCAATGCAGACCGCTCCCCCGTCAATTAAAAAAAAAAAAATCCCTACTACTTCTCTCCTCCTTCTACTGTAGCAGGAGAAAATCTACCTCAGAATGCATCTCCTGGGCTCTCTTCTCAGCTCCTCAGCTGTGTTTGCTGTGTGTCCTAGAACACAGTCCTTCCTCTCTTTCTGGGGATTGCCTGAGTTTCTTCACTCTGAGCAAATTGTGCCCCTTCTGGAGCCAGCAGCCCCTGAAACACTTCTATCAAGAAACAGAAAATTTCTGTTTATTTATTCATCCCCAGTGCAAATTAAAAAAAAAAGGAGAGAGAGCTCCTTTTGGGTTAAAAAAAAAAAAAAAAATCCTTTCACACCTTCTCTGGTTAGAGGTATAAGTTGGGGAGCATTTGACATCCAGAAAGGAAGTTTTAGTAAACCTGGAAGGAATTCAGCCTCCTAGCATACGTACTTCAAATTGGAGTTCTATGGGGAATTTTCAAAATTATTTTCATTCCTCCTCACCTCTCTGTTCCAGCATCCAGGAGGACTTGTGTGTTTTCATTTTATCTGTTCTTATTCCTCTTGGCCTTGCTCCGGCAACATCTGGCCTCGGTACCCTGTCGCAAGGTGAGTCATTAAGGAGAAAAAAAACCTTAAGAAAAAAAAGTCTCTGGAGTTGAGAAGTAGCCTGTGTTGAACTAAGGCTGCCAGGCGAAGCTGCCGAGTTTATGGAGCATTATACGAACAGCCCCGACATTAAAGGGCCTCCTTTTTATGAATGGGTTGTGAAGAATGTAAATAAAGCAGCATCTCTCAATGGGGAAGCATTTTACATAAGCAGTACTACCCCGACCCAAGTATTTATGGGAATTTGCTAGCACAGTCTGGAAAGGCTCACTTCCTTTGTGAACTTGCCATTGTGCTGGGGACTTTGGAGGGACAAGGAGAGTGTGCTTCGGTTCTGAGGGCAGCCCCAGCACTCCCGCTCTGCAGGTTTCCTGGCCTTGACTTGATGGGCCAGCTCATGGCTGGAAATGCCTGTTAACCCTGAAGTGACAGAAAATACCATGTGCAGTCAAGAGCTCATGATAATTAGAGGTAGAGGCTCCTGATCCTGGGGTCTGGAGATTGTGTAGCTCCTGACCCCTCAGGCTGCTTAGACCTCCACAGGACAGAGGACAGGGAGGTCTTGGATGATGAAATCTTGCCCGGTTTTATGGGAGGCACCTAACTGGTGTAAAATGGGCTGGTTTGAATTTCAGCTCCTTTATGTTCCCCTGCCCACCTCCTGGTACTGCCACTAATGAGCAGTCAAATGGCTAAAAAGGAGGAGGAGAAAGAGCACCAGCAGCAGTGAGGCTGCATATGGTCTGCTCAGGGCCAGACGGCCTGACAAGCACCCTCACTGAACACCCGCCCAGCCCTGGGGTTCCAACAGGGGTGTTGGTGTCCTGCCCCAGGTGACTTGGTAAGCAGGCCCTGGAGTACAGTCACATCCAGGACTTTGTGTTGTGTCCCTGTGGGTGGGAGTGGGGTCATCAGATTTCATTTTTCCCAGTGGGAAACACCTGCAAGGATGGCTATTCACTTGACTCAGTGTCCCCCCAACACAAAAAAATAACATTGTCTTTAAGATCCTCTGCAGGCCCAATCCACCAGGAGAAAAAAAAGGGGGTTGTCTCTCAGCCTTGCTGATTTGAATTGGGAACTTATTTCTAAGCACTATGACCAAGTTAGCTGAATGAAAAAAAACAGGTGACTTTTCTTAGTCATGTTATCAATGTCAGGCAGGAACTTGGGTCTCAATATTTTTTCTTGCATGTGTTCCTTTTCCAGTGGGTTTGGGGAAAAGAGGTGCTTTGACCTCCTGTCTTTGGGTAAAGAGAATGGGACCTGTCTTTCTGCCATTCTCTTGACCCCAGGGATCTCACCTGGAGTGGTGTTGATGGCTCCTACTTTTATTCCATCTCCAATGCCTTTTGAGGACTCCTAGCCTCCATCGGTGCAGCTTTTTCAGCTTCCTGCGTGCAGTGGAGAGGGGCAGCCCACACAGACCCTTCTCCAACTCTGGTTACCTGTCCACAATGTTTAGGAATAATTGTTAATCACATTCTCATGTGGCCAGGTGGTTTAAAGGTGAATTACTGTTTTTTAGAGGACCTATGTAGAAATCGTGGGAAAGGTATTATTAGGGTGCCGCTTGATGCCAGGAGATCCTAACAAGTATGCCAGAAGGGGGGGTGAAGTCACGTTTCCACCATAGTCAGGGCCAGCAGGGCCTTCCTCAGTAGTGAGGGGTGTCTCCTGCTTTGTGCCTGGAGGGGTTTCCACATTGGCTAGAATGTAAAAAAGAATTATAAAAATGATTGAGGCCAGGTGCCGTGGCTCACACCTTTAATCCCAGCACTTTGGGAGGCTGAGGCGGGTGGATCACTTGAGGTCAGGAGTTCAAGACCAGCCTGGCCAACATGCTGAAACCCCGTCTCTACTAAAAATACAAAAGTGAGCGGGGCGTGGTAGCATACACCTGTAATTCCAGCTACTCAGGAGGCTGAGGCAGGAGAATTGCTTGAACCCAGGAGGCAGAGGTTGCAGATCGCACCAGTGCACTCCAGTCTGGGCGACAGAGCAAGACTCTGTCTCCTAAATAAATAAATAAATAAATAAAAATAAAAATAAAAATGATTGAATAACTGAGAGATGATCTCCAGAGAAATTGAAAGGACTTGAATTTATTTGGCCCAGAGGGAGGTAGACAAGGGGCAGTTAATATGTCTTTGCATGTTAAGATGACAGTTTAGAGCATGATGACCAGTTTTTAGTCTTCATTGCAGTCTGGGCTGGAGGAAGGGAATTTCACCTGAGACAAGAGATATTGGGTAGATGCATGGTTGGGGGTTACCTTTTTCTGGATTTACTATAAAATCAGGACATTGTATCTTTGAAGCTCTCTCATTTATTCATTTATTTAGCCCAGACTTCTTAGCATCCCACCTTTTTCTAGGATATAAAATGTTTGTTTCAGCCAGGTGCGGTGGCTCACACCTATAATCCCAGCACTTTGGGAGGCAAGCGGATCACGAGGTCAGGAGATCGAGACCATCCTGGCCAACATGGTGAAACCCCGTCTCTACTAAAAATACAAAAATTAGCCGGGCATGGTGGTGTGCACCTGTAGTCCCAGCAACTCAGGAGGCTGAGGCAGAGAATCACTTGAACCCGGGAGGTGGAGGTTGCAGTGAGCCGAGATCGCGCCACTGCACTCTAGCCTGGATGACAGAGCAAGACTCCATCTCAAAAAAAAAAAAAGTTTCTTTCAAAAAAAATTTTTTTAATTGTATTTACGTTCTAGCCCATAGATGCCATTTAATTGGAGTACATCTTCAGTTCCTCTGTGGTGGGAAAACTAATAATGTGTGGTAATGCCAATAATTAAAGCACAGAAAAATAAAACTGAACGTGCAAGTTATCTTGCATCTTGGTCTGTGATCCAGCAGCCGTCCTGTGATGCCCTAAGTAGAGGCAGTGTGTTGCAGTGCAGGAAGTGTGGGCCTTGGTGTAGATGCTGGGATCGCCTCCTCTGTCCTCAATCCTAGCAACATTTTATTTTTTAAGAGCCAGCTCTGTCACCGAGTCCAGAATACAATAGCATGATCATGGTTCATTACAGCCTCCACCTACCACGCTCAAGCAATCCTCCCACCTCAGCCTCCTAAGTAGCTGGGACTACAGGCACACACCACCATGCCCGACTAATTTTTTATTTTTGTAGAGACAGGGTCTCACTGTATTGCCCAGGCTGGTCTCTTACCTCCTGGCCTCCCACAGCACAGGGATTATAGGTTACAGGTGTGAGCCACCACACCCACCCACCATCTCCTTTTAACTCTTTTTTTTTTTTTTTTTTTTGAGACGGAGTTTCACTCTTGCCCAGGCTGGAGTGCAATGATGTGATCTCGGCTCACCGCAACCTCTGCCTTCCAGGTAGCTGGGATTACAGGCATGTGCCACCACGCCTGGCTAATTTTTGCATTTTCTCCATGTTTGTCAGGCTGGCCTTGAACTCCCAACCTCAGGTGATCCACCCACCTCGGCCTCCCAAAGTGCTGGGATTACAGGCATGAGCCACCGCGCCCAGCCTTCCTTTTGACTTTGTCCCTGTTTTTTTTCCTTGTTAGGATGAAATGGTAACAACTAGCTCATAAGGCTGTTGGGAAGATAAATGAGATAGTGAATGTAGTGTGCTTATCTTAGGACCTTGCCAGGTGCATAGTGAGTGCTTGACAAACATTGACCATCCTTTTACAGTAGTCACCTCTGCAGTGAATCAGAAATTTCCAACCCTGCACACTTAGGGCGTCTGGGGACTGATAATGCTAACTTTAGTTCTTTGCTCCTGATTTCACCTATCTGTGACATTCTTTGCCTAGATAGAAGTGTCTGTAGTACTATATTCACTTGCTTAGTGGTTTAGGGGCAGCCACAGCCAGTGGAATGCTTTCCAGAGGTAGCTGGGCAACTTGGGAGAGAGAAGAAAGAGGATGAGGCCAGGCATGGTGACTCATGCCTGTAATCCCAGCACTTTGGGATGCTGAAATGGGAAGATCACTTGAGGCTAGGACTTTGAGACCAGCCTGGGCAACATAGTGAGACTTTGTCTCTACAAAAATAAAAATAAATTTAAAAATTAGCCAGGCATGGTGGTGTGGGCCTATAGTCCCAACTACTCGGGAGGCTGAGGTAGGAGGATTGTTTGAGCCCAGGAATTCGAGGCTACAGTGAGCTATAATTGTGCCACTGCACTACTACTACAGCCTGGGTGACAGAGCAAGACCCTGTCTCAAAAAAAAAAAAAAAGAAAAGAAAATGAAAATTGATGGTAATGAAGGAGGGTTGTGCCATGAAAATACAAGAGATTTCCTATTGTAACCTTGTTGCACTGTGGATTAAATTGAAGATGCACAGTGGACTCCTGGGGATGGAGGAGAGTTTGGAGGTCAGAGGGCTCTTGTCTTGAGCTCCAAGTGGTGCTCTAAGTCTAGGATAAAGATTTTACACCGGGTGGGGCAGGTGGGCAGCCAGATCTTCATTTATTCTTACTAAGCTCTGATTAAGTCATGTGGGTGGGATTTACTGTTAAGGAAGGCAGAGCCTACCTGTCCCCATAGGGCTGGCATCCTATTGGAGGTGGCACTAGCCACTTAACTAGTTAAGTGAGGGATATTTGGGTAGGGTGCCCATAACTCTGATAGTATCTGCCTTGCGATTCTGCTCCTGCTAGTGGAGTGTGGGGGAGGCCTGGTCTTGGATCTTGTTCCTCACAGCTGGTTCATTCAGGAGGTTAGTGCTCTGCTGAGGAGGCTGGAGGCAGAGCTCCATCTTGGCCTGGCTGGCTAGTTTCTGTTCAGGACTAGAGCTAGCACCTGTAGTCTTGGCAAGCCATTTTAGAAATCAAAGTTGTTGGTCCATGTAATGTCCTGGTGGTTGAACCAACACACGTTCTTTGCCATTCCTGGGCAGGTGCTTGGAGAAGGCTGGTGAGCTATTCATGTTTTTTGAAGAATGGTGCATCAGTAGCACAAGGTTTTCCCTGGTTCTGCTGAGGCCTGTTGCTGAGCTTTGGGGTGCCCTGTCCCCTGTTTTATTCCTGTTTTATTTCTCCCACATTGTTAGCTGCTCAGAGCAAATGGGTCTTGTTGCAGGTGTAGGTTTGCCTCTGGCTGATCCTGGGCAGTGTGGCATCTGGATGGGAGGGTCTGAGGGAGCCTTAGCCCAGAGTTAAGGGGTGCCCCCCAACCCCTGCCTGGAGTCATCCTACATGGAGCCAATAGGGGCGAGTCTGGGAAAAGTTGCATTTGTTCCCTGCTTTAAGACTTTAGCTTTTGGGCCAGGCGCAGTGGCTCACATTTGTAATCCTAACACTTTGGGAATCCGAGGCAGGCAGATCACTTGAGGTCAGGAGTTTGAGACCAGCCTGGCCAACATGGTGAAAACCCGTCTCTGCTAAAAATACAAAAATTAGCTGGTCGTGGTGGTGGGCGACTGTAATCCCAGCTACTCGGGATACTCCTGCTGAGGCAGGAGAATCACTTGAACCCAGGAGGCAGAGGTTGCAGTGAGCCAAGATCGCGCCATTGCACTCCAGCCTGGGCAACAAGAGCATAAACTCCATCTCAAAAAAAAAAAAGACTTTAGCTTTTGTTTGTCACCCCATCCTGCATCCAAACATTTATGAAATGAATTTCTCAGAGTGCTGCCCACTCCCTACTGGGCTTTTGTTCCCACGGTACACGTGGCATAAAGTAGGCCCTCAGTAAGTGTCTAAGGGTCATATGTACCCTCTGAGAAGCTGCCTTGGGGGGACCCCTCAGCCAAGCTCTGAGCAGTCCATTATAGCCCTTGTCACACTATCTTGTTCTGTCTTCCTACCAGCCCATGCTGCAACTCTTAGTCTTTTGCATTTTTTTCCAGCACTTAGTCTGGTGCTTGTAGGGGAAAGAGAAAACAAATGAGCTTGTATTGAGAACCTACTGTATTCCAGGAACTCTGCTAGGCACTTTACACACATTCTTCTTTAACTTAATCCTCACAGCAACCTTGCTGTGTAGACAAGGAAACCAAGGCTCAGAGTTCAAGCCGTTGACTAAGGCCACACAGGATTAGCAGTGGCATGAAGTGGCTTCCAGCCCCACATGGGTCTCCCTCTGCTGTGGGGGGCCAGCAAATGTTGGTTGAATGGGCAAAGGTCACAAGAGGTGCTGTGTGCCTGAGAATGAGGGGCAGGCTTAGCTGGGCTAGCACCTGTGGATGCAGGTCTACCTTATGCACACATGAGTTGTGTACTGGGAAGAAGCTGGGGGAAGGCACATTGCCTAAAGTAGGGACATGTGCCTTTTAAGAAAGCCTCTAAAGACTAGTTTTTTATTGCATGTGATTACCTTCCAATTTGTCAGGTTAAAGTTCGTAAGGCAGAACACTGGTATGATTAAAACACGATGCTCTTGCCCACTCTCCTCACTCAGGGATCTGTGTGTTGTATAGCAACTTCTAGATATGGGAGGTGTACTCTTGTTTCTCTTGTCCTCAGCCCCTGCCACCAGACCCGAGGGCAGTCTAAAAGCAAGCCTGTGTCCAGATGGATCAGGCCAATTCCTTTGAGCTGCACTTCGTGCTTCTTGCCCAGGTGTTTTTAGGCTGCCAGTCTGGTTGCAGAATGAATTGAGTGCCCGCAGCAAGTGAGGCTGAATGGGCACTGAGGAGGCAGGGCTGGTGGCTGAGGCGCCTGCTCTCTCTCTCTTTGAGGACAGTGCTCCTTGCAACTTTGTGTTGTGGAGGTGAGACTTCTGCTCTGCATGGGTGCCTGCACTGAAGCCTCATTCAGGTGGCACAGATAGGCAGGACACACACCTTCTGACCTCACGTTGTGGGTCTAACCCTGCCGTTAGCATCTGAGGAGCTTGGCCTTTCCCTGTAGAGTTGAGTATTTCTTAGAGGCACAGAGCTGTTGTTCAGGGTCTGTTGGGATAGTTTCTGCCCCGGCCCTCTTGCTCAGTTGTGGCCCACAACTGAGGGCCGCTTCCTTCCCCAGGCAGCCTCTGCTCGTGGGAGTGATCTGGGCTGTGACCTGCCCTTCCAGGCCCTCACCCTTGTTTCCCCAGAGCAATGCCAGCACCCCGTGCTCCCCTGGGCCTCTGACTCTCCCTTGAACCTTCAGCCCGGCATGAAGCACCTTGGTTGTGCTCTGCTCGTGCTGGTGGGGTTGGTGTATGGTGCTGCTGCAGCTTGAGGGCCAGAGCAAGGGCATCTGTCTGTCCCTTTCTGCTTCTGTGGAGATGACTACACCCGGCCCTCTTGCTGAGTTGTAAACTGAACCCCCCACAACTCACCCCACACTGGGTCCTGCAAGGGAAAAGGAGGAGTGTCATCATCATTATCTTCCCTTGGGGTGGGCACTTAGGTGTTTTTAGTGGAATAGTGGCAGAGCAAAGTTCAGGTGCAAGCTTGGGTTTTCAGATTTCTCACTGGGGTAGGAGGAATCTGTCCCGGGCTCCTGCTGTGGGGAATGGCCAGCCAGGGCCAGCTGCCCTCTGTCGGGTTGGAAGGATGGGGGAGGTTGACCTGCCTGCCTCTGCTTACCACCGCTCCTAGGGAAGACTCTTTTTGGTATATCCATCTTAGATGAGGGATCTGGAGTTTGGAAAAGTTAAATACATTGCTCAGGAGGGACAGAGCATTTAAATCTAGGTCTGCCTGACTCAATGCTTTGGTTCTTTCTGCTTTACCAGCTCTTTAAGAGATTCACTACCAGCTGTGTCTTTACCTGGCTTTACCATAAGAATTTCAGCAGCTTCACCTGTTTCTCCATAAAGTAACAGCAACTAACTTTAAGTGAAAAGGAGCCTAGTTTTGTGCTCTTGCCACATTTCTTCTCTGATAGAAGATTCAAGAAATTCAGTGCTCATGACAAGTGTTTTATTCCTTTCATGGATGGGAGGGGTTATTCCAAGGGAGAATGCAGAGGAGGACAATGCTTAACTCAGCTCCAGTTGTGGTTTTATCTGTAATTGGAAGGAGGTGGCTTCTAATGGTGCAGGGTCCTTCCCAGCCCTCACCCAGATGACCTGATCTGCCCTTATCTAAGGCTCCCCTGAATCCCTCCCTCTCATTAAAAATAAACCGGGCTGGGTGTGGTGGCTCATGCCTGTAATCCCAGCACTGTGGGAGGCCAAGGTGGAAAGATTACTTGAGCCTAGGAGTTTGAGACCAGCCTGGACAACATAGTGAGGCCCTCTACCCCCGCCCCCCCCAACCCCCTGCAGCCTGTCTTTGCCAAATTACCTGGGCATGGTGTCACACGCTTACAGCCTCAGTTACTCGGGAGGCTGAGATGGAAGGATGACTTGAGTCTGGGAGTTCGAGGCTACCATGAGCCATGATTGCGCCACTGCACTCCAGCCTGAGCAACAAAGCAAGACCCTGTCTCAGACAAAAACAAAAAACAACAAAAAAGAAAAACCAAAGAAGTCTGAAAAGCAAAATTTAAAGTGTAGTCCTGAAACCCTCAGGATGGTGTGCGGGGTGCAACCCAGAGCTGGGTGGGTAAGGGGAGAGCAGCAACCACAACTGAGGGCCACTTCCTGCCCCAGGCAGCCTCTGCTTGTGGGAGTGATCTGGGCTGTGACCTGCCCTTCCAGGCCCTCACCCTTGTTTCCCCAGAGCAGTGCCAGCACCCCATGCTCCCCTGGGCCTCTGACTCTCCCTTGAACCTTCAGCCCAGCATGAAGCACCTTGGTTGTGCTCTGCTCATGCTGGTGGGGTTGGTGTATGGTGCTGCTGCAGCTTGAGGGCCAGAGCAGGGCATCTGTCTGTCCCTTTCTGCTTCTGTGGAGATGACTACACCCAGACCCTACTGTGACAGTTTAGCTGGGCCTGACCTCCCCCTCGATTTTGAGATCCTGATGCCCCTGAGGTGAAGGTGGCCTGTTTACTGCCTTTAGAGTACACTTCTGAGGATTTGGGATTCAACCTGTGGTTCTCTGGGTCTTTGGCCTGGATGCCCACCAGCCAGCCACTATCCTTCCTGGCAGCTGTGTCAGAGCTAGGGACAATCAGACTGGTTTTCTCCAGTGAGAGCTTTCTTGACATCTTTTAGTGTCAAGAAAGTGCCCTGGGAATCCCTCCTAGAGACCTTCCCAAGAGGGCATGGACCACCCGTGTCTGGGAGGACACAGCTTCCCAGAGAGGAGGGGATAGTGCTGAGAGATCCCAGCGCACCTTGTCCCCTAGCAGTGGTTGGAAGTTTCTGGGTGGCTACTGCATAAGTGGGAGGGGCAGCAGGAGGATTGGCGGGGCTGGGAGAGGGGAACCAAGCCTACTACTTTGCTGGGATCCCCTCTCCCCAACCAGCCCTGCAGCTGGGCCATCCCTTGTGGGTTGGAGGGGCCCTGGCAGGCTTGTAGCCCCTCCACCCAGCCCCACCCCAGGGAAAAAGTTGCAGCCGAGCTTCTTGCTTCTTCGTCTGACTTCAAAGCATGACTCACACATGCTCTCCCCAGAATGGAGTGCAGCGAGAGGCAGGCAGCGGAGACCCCAGCCTCTCCTTAGGATGCTGAGTGGCTGGACTTTGCACCACAGGAAAGCTGGGAGCTGTATTGCGATGTGCTTTTGATGGCCTTGGGTGTTTTTAGCGAGTGACAGGGGATTTGGCAGATTTTAGGGAGGCTAGCAGGAGGCTGTTCTGCTCGATTTGGAAATGTGACTCGCACCCTGTGATTCAGAGGCTTCCCGGGATCGTCAGCACCCTACCCCCCAGGGGAGTAGTGGGTGTCCCTGAGGGACTGGAAAGCTGAATGAGAGGTTAAAGAGCAAGATTAGTCCACAGGGAACAGATTCTCAAAGGTTCTGGGCACTGACTCCCTTCCCACCTCTCTCTGCTTGGGACCTCTGTGTGTTGAGAGGGGAAGACTGAGTGGGGACAACTGTCCCAAGATCTGAGGACCATCTGCCCATGCAGCCAGTCTCCCAGCCAGCTGGAGGTCAGGGGTGGCCAATCATCCCCCTGCTAAGAACGCTTCCAGTAGCCAGGCCTGACGGCACCTCCCTGTGCTGTCTTTCCTAACCGCCTTCTCCTCACTCTGTACTGTGTCCTTATCCTCAAAGACGACAAGCCCAGGTGATCTCCACCTTGGCTCCCAGCCGTTCCCAGGCCCAGCCCCTCTGGTAACTTGGGGCCTGTGGAGGGGCTTTGGCCCTTGCTCAAATGCATGGTCTGTTCACTTATCCATCACTTCCAGGCCCTTTGGGAGTTGGGGAGGGCTGGACCTGGGCTCCCTAGGAAATACTGATGTGCTTCTGCTGCTTCTCGTAGCATGCCCCTCCACCTCCAGCACAGGGGTGCCTGGATATGAGAGAAGGGCCTGTGGGTTATAAGAAATGGGATTTTGTTGTTGTTGTTGTTGTTTTGAGATGGAGTCTCACTCTGTCGCCCAGGCTGGAGTGCAGTGGCACGATCTTGGCTCACTGCAACCTCCACCTCCTGGGTTCAAGTGATTCTCCTGCTTCAGCCTCCCAAGTAGCTGGGACTACAGGCTCATGCCAGCACGCCCGGCTAAATTTTTTTTTTGTATTTTTAGTAGAGACAGGGTTTCACTGTATTAGCCAGGATGGTCTTGATCTCCTGACATCATGATCCATCCGCCTGGGCCTCCCAAAGTGTGGGGATTATGGGCATGAGCCACCACGCCCGGCATTGCCAATAAGCCTGCTGAGCAGACAGGGACGGGTGGTCACCCTGATTAGAAGCAGGAAAGAGACTTATGGAGCCTAGCAGATGCCTGGGATTTTTTAGGAGCTCTCCGTCTGTGCTTCAGGAATGAATGGGTTTGCCTTCTGTGACTCTATCTTGCCCGGGGCCTGGTCTCTGAGCAGTGGCAAGTCCCCGCACGTGGCCAGAGCAAAGCTGGCACGCTGCCTCTCCTTTCCAGTTTTCCATGTCCTTTCTCAGGGGTGAAGGTTGCCCACACCACCCTCAGCCTGGTTTTCTGAGCACTCTTTCTCAATTAATGCAGCAAGTCTCTGGAGAGGAGGTGTCCAGTGACCCCACCCACTGGCCCAAGGCCATGGGAGCTAACAGGGAAAGATTTAGGAATCCCTGGGAGCCCTCAGGCTTGAGACTTTCAGGGTTAAATCCTGGCCCAGCAGGGACTGCTCTCAGTTCCTCTGTAGAATGAGTGTGAACAGCAATAGAAGTGGGGAAATTAAGCTGAAAAACCTGGGTCTGCTGGGTGGGGATGGGTCGCAGGAGTGCCTGGCGAGGGACAGAACTTGTCTGGCACCTTACTTGCCAGCCCCTGTGCTTTGGGTTGAGTGGTAGGAAGTGAACAGTTCCATAGTCTCTGACCACCGCCCCCTGCAGTTCTTCATTGTCTTGGCCATGCCAGCTTCCAGTGCACAGCCAGCTCTGGCCTCTCACTCAGCACTGGGGCCCAGGCTGCTGCAGGTATATGTTGGAGTGTTTTGCCAAGCAAAGTTAGGAGATGATGCCTGGTCATATGCATTTTCTGTCAGGGGCTCTGGGCTTCCTGAGACTCTTCCCCACCTTCTTGCAACCTGCCCCTGCCTATAAAGAGGGAGAACCAAGCACAACTAACAAGGCAGCTCATTTGTCTCCTGTGTTAGTGCTTCTGTTTGATACTTTCTTTTCCCAACTCTTTGTGGCCGGCAGGGGTTTAAAGCTGTATGGCAGGTCTACGCACAGTCCCTGGGTTTTCTCTACCCCCAGGAATATGCTGATCCTGGCCTTACTGTTACCCTTGCCCTGGGTACTGGCACCCTTTGGGCTGCTCTTGCCTGGAATTTGAACCAAAGTTCAAATGAGACTTCTCCACCATGGGCCCCTCAAAGCTGAGACCTCTCCACCATGGGCCCCTCAAAGCTGAAACTTCTCCACCATAGGCCCCTCAAAGCCAGGCCTTCACCCTTGATAGAGCTTTTCCAGCTAGACCCAGGTTGTGGCGGTCTTGCTTTATGTGCCAGGGGAGGAGTCCTCAGAGACTGAACTTTGCCTTCATGGCCCAGCAGGCAGGTTCCCATCTCAACTCTTCACTGTCTGTCTTCTTGTCCTCCTGTGGCCAACCTCAGAAGCCCTGCGTTTGGGGAGGGGGTTGTTAATGCCTTGGTTATACTTTTGGAAGAATAGATGGTCTCCTGGCCGGGGATGGTGGCTCACGCCTGTAATCCCAGCACTTTGGGAGGCCGAGGCAGGCAGATCACGAGGTCAGGAGATCGAGACCATCCTGGCTAACACGGTGAAACCCCCTCTCTACTAAAAATACAAAAGAAAATTTAGCCGGGCGTGGTGGCGGGCACCTGTAGTCCCAGCTACCTGAGGGGCTGAGGCAGGAGAATGGCGTGAACCTGGGAGGTGGAGCTTGTAGTGAGCCAAGATCTCGCCACTGCACTCCAGCAAGACTCCGTCTCTCAAAAAAAAAAAGAAGAAAGAATAAATGGACTTCTACCACCCAGTCCCCTATCTTGGGAGGCTCTGTCTTCAGAGCCTCTTCCTATCCTGTGATGAGTATCTAGTGAGAGAAGGACAGGGGGAGAGAACAAAGAGCTTTGCCACCAGCTCCTCCTATCCCCTGTCCCTGGGGTCTGCATTGCTCCCTAGGCTCTTCGGGGGCTTAGTTCAGAGATACCCTAGGCTGAAAGGAAAGAGGAGGAACCAGTCCTTGCACAGCTGCTGGTAGCTTGATTCTACTGCACCTTCACACTCTGGAAAGGGAGTCCCGGGAAAATCCATACTGGAGACAGGGTAGTTGTAGGCCAGGATCACTGCACCTGGGGCTGGGTAGGCTGCAGTGGGAGAGAAAGCAGGCAGGAGCAGGCCAGAGAGGGCTTCTCTCATTGCCCACCTTCTGTCCTGCAGGTTGGAAGTACTCCATGACACACACTCGGAGAAAGTCCCTTCCCATGTTGAGTTCGGGCCCCACTGGCCGCCGAGAGCCCCTGCAGATGGAAGACAGCAACATGGAGCAGGGGGTTGAGGGTGTGGAGCCAGGCATGCCCGAGAGCCCAGGTCAACTTACAGGGCGCCGCAAGAACTACCCACTTCGTAAGCGCCCATTGGTTCCTGAGAAGCCCAAGGCCTGCAAAGTACTGCTGACTCGCCTGGAGAATGTGGCCGGTCCCCGGAGTGCAGATGAGGCTGATGAGCTACCACCTGACCTGCCCAAGCCCCCCAGCCCGGCCCCATCCAGTGAAGACCCTGGCCTTGCCCAGCCCCGCAAGCGGCGCCTGGCCTCCCTCAATGCCGAAGCTCTCAATAACCTGCTGCTGGAGCGAGAGGACACCAGCAGCCTGGCAGGCACCCGCCGCAATCGAGCGGCGGATCCCCACCGCAGCCGTGACCGTGATCGTGCTACTGGGGGCTGGTCCTCCTCCAAGAAGCGGCCCCGGCTGGGGGACCTTGGAGGAGGAAGTCGGGACCTGTCTCCAGAGCCAGCACCAGATGAAGGTCCCCGCCGAGATGGAGACCCAGCTCCCAAGAGACTGGCTAGCCTGAACGCAGCTGCTTTCCTAAAACTGAGCCAGGAGCGGGAGCTACCCCTGCGACTGCCTCGTGCCCATGCAGAAGTAGATGGGCGCTCCACTGAGCCCCCAGCACCCAAGGCCCCAAGGCCAAAGTGGCCCAAGGTCAATGGCAAGAACTATCCCAAGGCTTGGCAGGGGGCCAGCTCTGGGGAGGCTGCAGGCCCACCCGGCTGGCAAGGCTGCCCTGATGAGCCATGGCCATCTGCAACTCCTTGTGGGCCATCCGTCCAGCCATCTCATCAGCCCCTGAGCAAGGCTCTGGAGAGCCCTTTGGGGCTGCGCCCTCACCTGCCCCTGCTGATGGGTGGACAGGCAGCTCTGAAGCCGGAGCCTGGGCGCCCAGGCGAGGAGTCACCTGCCCCTAAGCAGGAACTGCATCAGCCCTCTTTCCCCACACCTCAGCTGTCGCCGCTGCCGAAGACTGGCAACCCCGCTGACTACAATGGCCTGTGTGTTGGGCCTGAGCTCACTGCACTAGGCAGCTTCTACCAGTACTGTGGCCAAGAGGGGCTGCAGTGTGGGGGCTACTCGCCCTGCCCCATGCTTCCTGAGGGCAAGCTGTCCCCAGTGGCTGCACCTCACGAGGAGGGGCTCCTCTTAGCTCCGAGCTCAGTGCCCTCAGGCACCCCTTTCCAGCACCCTCCCTGGGGCTCCTCTCGCTACTGCTCTAGCGAGGACACTGGAGTGAATGGCTACAGCATCTTCAGAGTGTTGCCCCTGTCTGTCACCCGCGCTGGCACTACCTGTGGCGGCTGCCCATACAAAATGCCTTTTGCAGCAGGTGAGGCTTCCTGGGCCCAAGATGTACTGGGGAGTCTCAGAGAAATGGCATCCCAGGAGGTTGGGCTGTTGATCTGAGCGGGGGTCTCCCTTGGGGTCTGGCTGCTAACTGGAAGGTAGGGGGCTTTCAGAAGTGAGAACTCCTGTAGTCTGTGCCCCAAGCCGAGGAGCATTCCCAAGAACATGTATAGCTCTGGACAGCCTTGCTCTGCCCAGGCTACCTATGGAGATTCTTGGTCTGGCAGTTAGGTAGCATTGCAGGGGTACAGGCCACAGGAAGGCCTCTCTTCTCTCCTCATTGGGATACCCATTCTTAGACTCTGAAGAGCAAGTTAGATACTGGAATTAGGACTTTTACCAAATTGTTCTCACGGCCCTTCTACCCTCCTCGAGGAAAGCTAGAATTCCTTACTTTCTAGAAACCAGTACTCTCTGCATGCTGGCCAAGTTCCGCATTCATGGGAAGGGTGGTAGGTACCAGGCTCAGTAGGTGGTACCTACTGCACAGGGCAGCTTTGCCCTGGCTATAGAGGCCTTAAAAGAGAAGTGCCCAGACTGAGCATCACTTTGCTGGGTGTGGATAGAGAGGGTACACCATGAGAACAGACAAGCAGAGTTCCCTGACATGGATGGAATGCGATGAGGACCCACAGCTTTGGTGTCTGCCTGCCGGACAAGACCCAGACACCTGAGAGGCCCATGCTCCAGCTGTTGAGACACTCCCAGAATCATTTCTCTTCCCTAAACTGGTAGAGGTATTGTCACCTGCCTCTTCAGGCTCCCTGCCTGCCTCCTGGGTGGAAATGAGACATGCTGGCCAGCAGGTCTGCCCTGCTGCTGGGGAAGTGAGGGCTGGACCTTCCAGATCTCCCTTCCCCTGACATCCTTTCTTGTAGGGGTCTATAAAACAACTTTATAGACCAGTTGGCCCTGGCCAGACTGGTTGTTTCAGGTTGTGGCTTGAGTTAGAGTTCTTATGACATGAGAACGGGCTGCTGCTTGGGGTTTTCCTTCTTTTTTTGTGCCATTCCCCAAGTCTAGACCCTTATCCCCTCTCCCTAATAATAAGGACACCAGTAAACACCATGTAACAGGCACTGTTCTGAGTGCTTTACATGTGGGAGGCTGCTTGGCATGTAATTGAGCACAGACTCCGAAGCTAGACTGCCTGGAGTGAAATGTTCTCCCCCACTTCCCTAGCCATGTGACTACGGGCGAGTCAGTAACTGCTCTGTGTCTCAGTTTTCTTAACTATAAAATGGGGGTAATGATACCCATCTCATAGGGTTTTTGTAAGGATGAAATGAGTTAATGTGTTCGTAAGAAAACCAGCCAGTTGCTCTGAGGGGCAGAGTGACTTGCCTGAAGTCACATGGCTAGTAAGTGGCAGAACCCAGGCGTCTGATTCCAGAACACCTATTCCCAAGCATTATGAAAGCCTTAGAAAATTAATATCAGGGCCAGGCGCGGCGGCTCATGCCTGTAATCCTAGCACTTTGGGAGGCTGAGGCGGGCAGATTGCCTGAGCTCAGTAGGTTGAGACCAGCCTGTCTAACATGGTGAAACCCTATCTCTACTAAACATACAAAAAAATTAGCTGGGTGTGGTGGTGGGCACCTGTAATCCCAGCTACTCAGGAGGCTGAGGCAGGAGAAATGCTTGAACCCGAGAGGAGGAGATTGCAGTGAGCCAAGATAGCACCACTGCACTCTAGCCTGGGCAACAGAGCGAGACTCTGTCTCAAAAAAAAAAAAGTTCGGAGTTAAAAAGGATGTTCCAACCACCTCTCTTTCAGACTAAAAGGGGAGATGGCCAATCTCCAAGATGAGGAAACACCCCTGTCCCCTTAGAGAGTCACTCTGACAGTCCACCATAAAAAGGCCTCTGATCCCATTGGCCACCTCAGTGGCCTTTGGTTGCACACTTAGAATTAAGACAGGAGCAGGCTCTGAAAGCAGATGGGTGATGGGGGTCACTGCTTGTCCTGTCCTGACCACTCTCTCCCTTTCCTAGAAGGCTGCAGATCCCTGGGCCAGTTGGAATTTCCTCTCCCGGAAGCTGGCCACCCAGCCTCACCTGCCCACCCACTCCTGGGGTGCCCTGTACCCAGTGTGCCACCTGCAGCAGAGCCCGTCCCCCATCTTCAGACACCCACCTCGGAGCCCCAGACAGTAGCCCGTGCGTGCCCTCAGAGCGCCAAACCTCCCAGCGGTTCTAAGTCAGGTCTGCGCACGGGCTCCAGCTGCAGGCACACTGCAAGGAGCAAGGCTGCCCGCAGGCCTAGCCACCCCAAGCAGCCACGTGTCCAGCGCCCACGCCCTCGCCGCCGCCGTCGCCGCCGCACTAATGGCTGGGTACCTGTTGGGGCTGCCTGTGAGAGGGCTGTGTATGTCTTGGTAAGTGCCAGCTCTTAGCTGATGACGAGAGGGAGGGAGGCAGTGGGGACACATGACCTGCAGTGAGGTAGGTGCTAGAAGCACCTGGTTCTAGCTACTCTGAGAGCTGACAAGGGACTCCAGTTTACTTGTACCCCATGAACCAGTCATGCTGGCCCACCCAGCTTGCTTCCCTAGCCCCCTACTGATCCTGTACCAGACACCCCAGGAAGGTCAGGAGACACACAGTCATAGCTGGTGGCTGCCATCTCGGTGAGTGTCTTCCCCTCCCCTCCCTGCTCACTCTGTCCCTTACACCCTGGATTGTAAAATGGAGGACTTTCAATGGAGAACTTTTCTGGATAAGTCTATATAGGGGACGTTGGAATGGGCAGAGAAAATTAGTGACACAGAGAACATCTCAGATGATGAAAAGAGGCCAAGTGCGGTGGCTCACATCTGTAATCCCAGTACTTTAGGTGGTGGAGGTGGTAAGATCGCATGAGGCCAGGAGTTCGAGACGAGCCTGAGCAATATAGACCTCATCTCTACAAAGTAAAAACATTAGTTAGCCGGGCATGGTGGTGTGCACCGGGAGGCTGAAGTGGAAGGATTGCTTAGGTCCAGGAGTTCAAGGCTGCAGTGAGCTGATTGCACCACTGCACTCCAGTCTGGGTGACAGAGTGAGACCCTGGCTTTTAAAAGTAATTAATTAATTAATTAAAAATAAAAAGAATATTAACTAAAATTTATTGAGGCTGGGCAAGGTGGCTCATGCATATAATCCCAGAGCTTTCAGAGGCTGATGCTGGAGGATTGTTTGAGCTCAGGAGTTCAAGACCAACCTGGGCAACATAGCAAGATCCTGTCTCTATAGAAAAAAATTTTTTTTAATTAGCCAGGCATGGTAGCATGCATCTGTAGTCCCAGCTACTTGAGAGGCTGAGGCAGGAGGATCACTTGAGTCCAGGAGGTTGAGGCTGCAGTGAACTATGATTGCACCACTGCATTCCAGCCTGGGTGACAGAGTGAGACCCTGTCTCTAAAAATAAATACATACATAAATACATAAAATGTATTGAGCACTTCTTAGATGCCAGAACTGAGCTAAGCATTTTGTAAGTATTATGCCCTTTAATCCTCACCACTACCCTATGTGGTATATATCCCATCTTCCTATAATTAATCCCATTTTACAGATGTGGAAGCTGAGGCTTAGCAATACTTTAAATAATTTGTCAAAGGCTGTGCCCCTTATAACAGTGGTTTAAGGGTTCAGACCGAGACTTGTTCCATTAGGAAGTATGAGCACTTACCCAGCACTGGAGGGCTTGGAGTGAGAGTCAGCTGTCAAGGGTATGGTGGTCAGAGCTCAGCCCCAGAAGCTTCAGGCCACTTTTCCACACCTGTTCCCTTTTCTCATCCTTTCTCCAACCATGAGAATTCCCCAGCCCCATCCAAAAAAGGATAGTGGTTTGACAAAACCAAGGTAGTGGGTTTGACTACCTTGAGGAAATCGTGGAAAGGATGTCATTCCCTCTCTCTGTCCTTACTCTGAGTGTGGCCCTGCAAGCCTATTTGTGTCATTGGTTTGTTGCCTAGGATGAGCCGGAACCAGCCATCCGAAAGAGCTACCAGGCGGTAGAGCGGCATGGGGAGACAATCCGAGTCCGGGACACTGTCCTTCTCAAGTCAGGCCCACGAAAGACCTCCACACCTTATGTGGCCAAGATCTCTGCCCTCTGGGAGAACCCCGAGTCAGGTACCTCTCCCTCTGGCTGGGGACCCAAGGGGCAGCTGCCTTCAGCAGAACTGTAGGCCCCAGATTGGCCCCTGCCTGGAGTTTGACCTGGCATGAGTCTCCCCGTGTTCCTGGCACAGAGTCTGCCTTCCACTCGGCTGGGGTCTGTCTGCTGCCGAGGGCTGTGGGTGACCTTGTGGCTTGGGTTGGATCAGCTCATTAACCTTTCCAGCCAGCAAAGCCTGGGCACCTGTCCCCCCACCTCACCTGTCAGTGCCTTCTCCCCCTTCTCCCTCCATGCCTAACAGCATTCCAGGCCTCTGAATGCTTGGCCTGGGGCAGGGGACATGGGTTGCCGGAGCCTGCAGGATTGAGGTTGGATGAACCTCCAGGGCAGCCAGCCAGCCTCTCTGCCTGTCTAAGTAACTCAGGTTGCCAGTTCAAGCCATAACCACTGTGTTGTCCCCCCAGGAGAGCTGATGATGAGCCTCCTGTGGTATTACAGACCTGAGCACTTACAGGGAGGCCGCAGTCCCAGCATGCACGAGGTGAGCTGCCTGGCAGATGGGTCAGGGAGGGCAGGAGAGACAGAGGGAAAGGTTATGGCACTAAGACGTGGTAGGGGGAGGGTAGCCATGGGCTGTAGTCAGATCCCTGTGCTTGTCACTTTGGACTCCAGAGAACCTGGGAAAGGGCCCGGGATTTATTCTCTTTTCCCAACACCGCCCCAATTCATGTTTCAAAGGGAATAATAACCTTTGTCTTAAAAAGAGGAACAGAAAGGGAACCCTTGAGGTAGCAGGTGCCAGTGGGAGCAAGTGGATGTGTTCTCCTGGCAACAGGAAAGGTGAGGTGGAGCTGCATACCTGGTCACTTTTGGTATTTTCTGTAGTATGGGAGGGGAGGGGAGGAAAGACGCCTCCTAACACCCCATAGGCTCTCCACCAAGCTGTGTGCTAAAAGAGGTGACTGCCATCTGTGTGTGCCCTGGGCTCACCTTTTATTTCACTTTCCCTTGCAGGGACTTTCCATCTAACTAGAAAGATGAAGAACATTTCCCCTCTCCTACACTAGGCAGGGCTGGGGTTTGGGAGGTCAGTGACAATCAGGGGCTGGAGCAGATACCTGGCTCTTCTGGAGAAGGAGGGGACCTGGAAGGGACTCAGGAGGAATGCCTGGAGGCAGTAGGTGAGGCATACTTAGGCTGAATTTCCAGGGAAGCTTGCTGGAGTCGTCTCAGGTCAGCAGACCCAGCAGAGGGGTTAATGTCTGCCTTGCTCTGGGAATGAGGTGCTTTCCAGCCCTGGTAACAACCTCTACCTGTCTCCCTTTGAGCCCTTGCAGAATGAAGTCTTTGCATCGCGACATCAGGACCAGAACAGTGTGGCCTGCATTGAGGAGAAGTGCTATGTCCTGACTTTTGCCGAGTACTGCAGGTGGGTGGTTCCCTGCACCCTCTGGCTGGCCTCTTCCCTCAGGCTCCCCAGGCATATTTGGGGCTGCTTGGAATTCCCCGAGAGGATCTCATTCTGCTCTCTACCTGATCTTACTCACTGAGCCTAATCTCCCAGAACTTACTTCCTTATTGCCTGCCTCTACCATCTGATATTTTTTGGAAGAAAGAAGAACAATTGTGTTGCCACACTGAGGTAGAATGGTTGGAGCAGAGTTGGGGGGTAACATTAGTGCTCTTGGAAAAAATTTAGGCGAATTGGCAGGCGAATGGAGGGAGGCCCTGGCAAGTGTGGTTCTCCAGTGAGAGAAGATAGCCTGGTGGTTGGCAGAGCAGACATCACCCTTGGGATGGGTAGAGACAGTACCACCCCTTGGGGAGCTAGGATAGCCTAGCTCTCTGGGTAGGGTAGCGTAGGGTAGGGGAGGAAAGGAATTGGTCTTCCTGCAAAAGTGGCTGGAGTAAAGATAGTGAATGGTATCTCTCTACAGGTTCTGTGCCATGGCCAAGCGCCGAGGTGAAGGTCTCCCCAGCCGAAAGACAGCACTGGTTCCCCCCTCTGCAGACTATTCCACCCCACCCCACCGCACAGTGCCAGAGGACACGGACCCTGAGCTGGTGTTCCTTTGCCGCCATGTCTATGACTTCCGCCACGGGCGCATCCTTAAGAACCCCCAGTAGCCTCCTCATGCCCATGCTGGGGCTACCCATGGGCAAGTGAGGCTCGGGGTAGGGGGCACTGCTTGAAGCACAGCACTTGGTTAGGGGGCCACAGAGGCCTAAGTTTGCTGGCCTGTGGTTTTCTTGGGGGGGAGGGCAGGGGCCCCTGTGGGTTCTGGGCTCCAGGGGAGGGAGCTGGGGAGGCCAGGGTATAAGAAAAGCATCAGAACTCTCAGCTTGGCCCAAGGTACCTTCTGTGGTTCCCCTGGGTGGAGATTTCCGAAGAAGTCTTCTTTGAGGCTGGGCCAAGCCTGAGGGAAATGGGGCCCAAGGAGGGTGGGGGCGGGAAGGAGGGGCAAGGTCTTTCAGGAACCAGACCCAACAGGCCCTTCTGTAGCCTCCCCCGGGCCCTCAAAGGGGGAGTGGGGGCCAGCTTTACCTCACCCACTGTGATCCGCCGCTTCCCCTTCAGCCTGGGACCAGGCTTTCCTAGATCCCAGCACAGCTCTGAGCTTGTTCCTTTGAGGCATAGAGAGCCAGAGTCTGGCTTCCAGAGCATTGACTTCCTCTTCCTAGACTTGAGGCCTTTCTCTGGCTTTCCTCCTTTGCCCTGCAGTAGCAACTGGTGCTGGGACAAGTTGACCCACCTCTCACAGTCATGGGTGTGGCCCACTTGTGGGAGTCTCCTGTCCACCTCCCAGAGAGGGCCACCCAGCGGGTCTGGCTTCCCAGAAAGTTAACTGATCATTGTGGGGTTTGTCACGTCTGGGAGGGAAGATGGGTGCTGGGAGAGGGTTGGGGGCAGGGGGCAAGGAAAATTGCTACCTGATTTGTTGAAGATTTTTCCTCTTGCCTTACACATGGAGGTTCCAGGAAACCTCTTGCAGAACTTCACACATGATTCTTCAAGCCACACCCACCTGAAATCAAACCAAAGGAGTGCTGTGGCTCCCCTTGCCCTGCCACCCTTTCCCTAGTCTTTTGTAGATTGCACTAATTTACATCCCAGCAAGAATCAACACTGTATCAGTCCACAGACCTGCTGAGCTGCAGCCACTTGCTCTAGGAGCTAAGGACTTGCATTTTTAGTTTGTTCCTGTTGCCCAGAGGCCCTGTTCTCACCTCATGCTGCTCCCCAGAGTAGACTAAGAGGCTCAGTCCCCTGTTGTCCTTGTGGAGACTAGGCCTTGGCCCTGGCCCTGAGACTCTGTGAGGGGGCTGGAGCAGCCTGGTTATTTCCTATCTGTACCAAAGAGGAGTATGGTGGGAGAGGGAGTGGAGTGCAGTGTGGCTTGGGCCTGGCGCTGGGAACCTGCTAGCTGAGCACTTCCACAAGGGCATACCCCTGGGGGCAGGGGCTGGGGCTGAGAACTGCAGCCCTGGGTCTTCCCTTAGGGAAGAGGGGCAGACGAACCCAGCAGGCTGAGGAGGTGGCACTGGGTGAGGACAGCTGGGCAGGGGCTGCAGAGGGAGGTGGAAATGAACCCTGAGGGCTCCCCTGACTTGCCATGCCCTGTCCCTTAGTAGATGAGTTGCTCCTGATTGGTCATTGGGTTTGGGTGAGGCCTGGAGGCTTCAGAGGTGAATTTATGCTTGGGAAGCCTGATTCCAAACCTGAAGGGAAGGGACTTGGGTCTCCTTATATTGAATAAGCTGTTTGGAGGAAGGTGTCTGTCTGGGAGGATGGGGCAGTAAATGAGGTTGGCAGAGTGGCAGTGGGGGCTCTGCAGAGCCAGCCTTGGAGCCTGCTCATTCTGGGCCCTTGCTGCCAAGGAGCCCAGCCTCACCTAGCAGGAAAGGAGACCAAGGCCCTCTTCCCAGGAGGTAGGGTCTGCTGCCCTGAACTTAAACGCTTTTGAAATCTCTTAGATGTGGAAATATTTTTTCGAACCTGAAAATGCAGCTGGTAGAACTTCAATGGAAGCATAATCCATGTAAAATATATTTTAGTTGATATTTTGTAAAATGCACTTTTTGTGTGTGTTGATCCTGGTTTCCCAGATCTGTATTTCAGTGTTTACAAGGGAGGAAGGACCTTTCCTCACCTCCCTTTTGACAGAGATTAGAAGTACTTCTTTAAGAAAAAAATAAATTTGAGAAATTGTATTGATTTAGAAAAGGATCATTTCCTGTGTGTCCTGTCATCTTTTGGTGTGTGGGTGTGGAGAGACCCACTATTCTTATTTCAGAGGTCCCTCTTAACCCCTGTGGCATGGATGCTCACCAAGGCCAATGAGTAAAGAGGGCAGGGAAGCAGGGGGAAAAGAGAGTGAGGAAAGGAGACAGAGGGACTGGGAACTTGGAGTTGACTTCTTGATTTCGTGGTGGCCACAGCTGCCTGCTTAGGTCTGTGTGAAATACTTCGGTTGCCAGCCCTCACCTGACCAGTGACCTGGAAATTGGTCCCCAAGTAGGTACATGGTAAAGATACCTTCTTATCACTGGCCTCATGCAGTGGCTCCTGCCTGTAATCCCAGTGCTTTGGGAGGCAGAGGCGGGAGGGTTACTTGAGCCTAGGAGTTTAAGACCAGCCTAGGCAACATAGGCCATGTCTCAAAAAATTTAAAAATTAGCCCGGCATGTCAGTGCATGCCTATAGTCTCAGTCAGGAGGCTAAGGTAGGAGGATTGCTTGAGCCCAAGAGCACGAGGCTGCAGTGAGCCGTGATCATACCACTGCAGCCTGGGTGACAGAGTGAGATCCTGTCTCAGAAAAGAAAAAAAAAGCATCCCTCCTCATCACCTTGGGTAACTGGCCAGCACTGTCCTAGGGCCTCAGTGTCTTACAGCTGGTGCTTCTTGCTTGCCGAGGAAATGAAGGCCATATCATGGGGCCAAGGGTCTGCGGCCAGCTGACCCCTGCTTCAGCCCAGCCCCGGTCCCAGCCTGGAAGCCTCAGTGTTGACCATGTTCCAGGTGGGGCAGCTCTAAGGCCATAGAGGTTCCTGGGAGCCACAGCACGCCCCCAACCCTCTTCTGCATTTTGCTAAGGCATGGTGCATGTGGGCAGGAACATTTTTTCAGAAGTTATTGGTGGCACAGACACCACCATGGATTTTTCTAGCTCTGCCCTCAGTGTGCTGTCCACAAGACTCCCTTGAGGCGAGTGGTAGCTTGTCCTTATCTTACAGACAAGAAATTGGTATGGAGATAAGTACCAGGCCCAAGGATTCCCCCTGCCTCACCCTGACTGCTAACACAGAAAACTACCCTGTAACACAGAAGGGAGCACACGTAGCCACATTATCAAAAAATTTTTAAAGGTCTAAGGTCTTTTTTTCCTCTCCTGGTTTAAAAGACATACTTACTGGAAAATATGATTTTAATAGAAAATCCTATCACCAGAAATGTATACCTTTAGGATTATTGGAAGCAAGGAGCAGCGTAGACAAGGCAGAACCTTCACACAAACTTCTGGTGCAGCAAATGGACAGGTGGTAGCCTGCAGGTGCACTTGGGCAATCAGATGTGGAGAGCCTGCCCTGGAGAGCTGGAAGGCTGCAAGGCTTTACCGTTCCTTCCCCTGGCTCATCCTGTGTGCTTTTCCTGTTGCTGGGATTGTGGGGTCATCAGTGAGCCCTCTAGTATCACCTCATCCTTCAAGTCCCCTCACCCTTCTGAATTCATCTGATCACTGGTAGCTCCATTCTCCCACTGGTATCTTCTATTTTCCATCACCTGCTCTGTACAGTCTGCTCTCGAGTCAGCTGCTTCCTCCCTTCTAGCCATTCCATGATATGCTCCTTTAATCTCTGAAGGGCCGTGATTAGAAATTTAGGTTTTAGACTCAGAACCACCCATACTGAGTCACATCTTCCCTGAGCCTCTGTTACTTCAGCTGTACAAAGGGAATGTCCACACTAGCTCCCTGCCAGGGTGGCTGTAACAACTAAAGGAGATAATGAATACCAAACACTTAGTGGGCGCTGTCCTCAGTACACTTGGGCTCTAATCATATTCCTCTGCTGCTTCAGAGCCTCGCTGGCTCTCTGCAGGCAGCAAGCACATAGCTGGACGAAGTCTGGCTGCTGAGCCGGGTTCCCGGTGGGAAATGGTGGTTGCTGACATCCAAAGCACTTCGGGTCTGCTGTCCGCCCAAGTGACCAGCCTGGTGCCATGAAGCACACATTTAGCTCCAGGCAAGGAGACTGCGTGCTGTTTCCCTGCTGTTCTGTGCCCCCAGCTCCTCACCCTTCCAGATGTGTGTTGGCCACACCAGTAGCTGACGGACCAATATGTCAGACCCTCCCCAGAGTGCCCAGTTATCCGACTGCCTCATGCCTAGTGAGGAGAAGGCAGAGGAGGGGAGACTCCATTTCCAGACATTTCAGCATTACCCAGTGGACAAGCACTGTAGACAGTCCCCAGGTATTGCTAAACACAAGGGTCACCATGGAGACCCTGGTCAGTGTCTGAGAGTTCTGCTTCTCCTTCCTGGAGTGGCCACGACCTGCGGGACGGAGGGAGGTAAGGGTGGCAAGGGGGAGCACACCGAGGACTCCGCTTCCAGTTGAAAAGACCAGCCTCCGGCATGTCTGGACCCGGAGAGAGCGCTGCGCGCCTCCCTGCCTCTCGACCCGTTGCTGGAGGAAGGGCTAGGATAGGCCTGAGTTTGTGGTGAATCCCCCTTGTCCACTTCCCTAAGAACACACGCTGCACGAGAGCAGCCTCGAGTCTTTTCTGCCTTCGAGGTCTCAGGAGCTTTTGTCCCCAAGCCCAGAGGACAGCGGTGGCCCTGACTCAGGCGCCCTCTTCCGGGTAGGGGTCCGCGTGCGCCCTCCCAAGCCCGCGCCCCGCATGGGCGCCCGCCCCTCTCCCCGCCCCCGGCGTGGGCCCGCCCCCGCGCCTGTGTCACTGCGAGGCCGGGGGTGGGGAGCGGCCGGGCGGGACATCCGGCCCGGGTCCCTCGCCGCGCCCGCCGCCCGCCGCCCGCCGCCCGCTTCGGCGCCGCAGCCCGGGAGCCGGCCACCCCTACACGCGCCAGGGCTGTCCCTTGCCCTCCCCTCCCCAACTCGCTCCGGGCCCAGACCCTGCTCCCGCCCCCAGCCCGAGCCCGCCTCCCAGGCCGCCCTCGGATCGGCCGGGCCCGCGCAGGCCCCCACCCCGGGAGCACCATGTTCCCCCGCCCGCTGACCCCGCTGGCGGCCCCAAATGGCGCCGAGCCCCTGGGCCGGGCGCTGAGGCGGGCCCCTCTGGGCAGGGCCCGGGCGGGGCTGGGGGGGCCGCCCCTGCTGCTGCCGTCCATGCTGATGTTCGCGGTGATCGTGGCCTCCAGCGGGCTGCTGCTCATGATCGAGCGGGGCATCCTGGCCGAGATGAAGCCCCTGCCCCTGCACCCGCCCGGCCGCGAGGGCGCAGCCTGGCGCGGGAAAGCCCCCAAGCCTGGGGGCCTGTCCCTGAGGTCTGGGGACGCGGACTTGCAAGTGCGGCAGGACGTCCGGAACAGGACCCTGCGGGCGGTGTGCGGACAGCCAGGCATGCCCCGGGACCCCTGGGACTTGCCGGTGGGGCAGCGGCGCACCCTGCTGCGCCACATCCTCGTAAGTGACCGTTACCGCTTCCTCTACTGCTACGTCCCCAAGGTGGCCTGCTCTAACTGGAAGCGGGTGATGAAGGTGCTGGCAGGCGTCCTGGACAGCGTGGACGTCCGCCTCAAGATGGACCACCGCAGTGACCTGGTGTTCCTGGCAGACCTGCGGCCTGAGGAGATTCGCTACCGCCTGCAGCACTACTTTAAGTTCCTGTTTGTGCGGGACCCCTTGGAACGCCTCCTCTCTGCCTACCGCAACAAGTTTGGCGAGATCCGAGAGTACCAGCAACGCTATGGGGCTGAAATAGTGAGGCGGTACAGGGCTGGAGCGGGGCCCAGCCCTGCAGGCGACGATGTCACATTCCCCGAGTTCCTGAGATACCTGGTAGATGAGGACCCTGAGCGCATGAATGAGCATTGGATGCCCGTGTACCACCTGTGCCAGCCTTGTGCCGTGCACTATGACTTTGTGGGCTCCTATGAGAGGCTGGAGGCTGATGCCAATCAGGTGCTGGAGTGGGTACGGGCACCACCCCACGTCCGATTTCCAGCTCGCCAGGCCTGGTACCGGCCAGCCAGCCCCGAAAGCCTGCATTACCACTTGTGCAGTGCCCCCCGGGCCCTGCTGCAGGATGTGCTGCCTAAGTATATCCTGGATTTCTCCCTCTTTGCCTACCCACTGCCTAATGTCACCAAGGAGGCGTGTCAGCAGTGACCATGGGTGTGGGGCCAGCAGCTGGTGGGGACTGGTTTCAACGCCAGCTTCCTGTGCTTCTGCCTGTCATTCGGAGAAACTCTGGCTCTGGGGCTTGGGGCTTCTCAGGATCCTGGGTGGCAGAGACTGCCCTCAGAAGTTCCTTGTCCAGGGTGGGTACCCACAGTGACTCAGAGGACAGGGCTAGGCAGGAGACCTGCTGCTCCTCATTGGGGGGATCTCTTGGGGGGCAGACACCAGTTTGCCAATGAAGCAACACATCTGATCTAAAGACTGGCTCCAGACCTCAGGCTGCCAGGATTATGCAGTCCACTTGGTCTACCTTAATTTAACCTGTGGCCAAACTCAGAGATGGTACCAGCCAGGGGCAAGCATGACCAGAGCCAGGGACCCTGTGGCTCTGATCCCCCATTTATCCACCCCATGTGCCTCAGGACTAGAGTGAGCAATCATACCTTATAAATGACTTTTGTGCCTTTCTGCCCCAGTCTCAAAATTTCCTACACCTGCCAGTTCTTTACATTTTTCCAGGGAAAGGAAAACAGAAGCAGGGTCCTTGCCTGGTAGCTCCAGGACCCAGCTCTGCAGGCACCCAAAGACCCCCTGTGCCCAGCCTCTTCCTTGAGTTCTCGGAACCTCCTCCCTAATTCTCCCTTCCTTCCCCACAAGGCCTTTGAGGTTGTGACTGTGGCTGGTATATCTGGCTGCCATTTTTTTGATGCATTTATTTAAAATTTGTACTTTTTGATAGAACCCTTGTAAGGGCTTTGTTTTCCTAATAGCTGAATTTTTAATAAAGCAGTTTTATATATAAGGCGAGCATTTCTGTGATTTCCCTTGGAGCTCCTGTGGGCCCAGCAGATCTCCTCGATGTCTGTCTTCCCATGTAAGGAGAGGCAGCCTGTAGATAGAGAAAGTAAGGTATAACTTGGTTGGGCTGGTCCAGTGGGCCGTTGCCATTCCATGGAGACTTTGGGGGCTTTCTAATAGGCTATACCAGATCACAGACTCAGATTCTGGGATGTCACCACAGGGCAAGCCCAGTTAGGAATGGCCTCACGTCCAGAGCATACCTACATGGATTATTCCCTAAAAAAGTAGGTGGGTAGGAGATACAGGATCCTCCTCCTCTTATTCAATAAGAGTTGAATGAGAAGGTCCCCCAGAGCATTTTCTTTCTTTTTTTTTTTTTGAGATGGAGTCTCGATCTGTCACCCAGGCTGGAGTGCAGTAGCACCATCTCGGCTCACTGCAACCTGCACCTCCCGGGTTCAAGCGATTGCCTCAGCCTCCCAAGTAGCTGGGATGATTACAGGCACGCGCCACCCCACCTGGCTAATTTTTGTATTTTTAGTAGAGATGGGGTTTCACCATGTTGGCCAGGCTGGTTTCGAACTCCTGACCTCAGATGATCCGCCCACCTCGGCCCCTCCAAAGTGCTAGGTTTACAGGCATAAGCCACCGCGCCTGGCCCCGGGCCATTTTCGAATGAAAAAGAAAATTGTTATGTGAGCAAGGAGATTTTTTTCTGGCACTACAAGGAAGGAAGGCAAGGAGGTTGAGTGAGGGTCAGGCTCTTGTTGACTTAGGTCCAAAGAAAGTTGTGGAAGGAATACAGTTGGAGGAGCAGAGGACAGACTTCAGTATGGCCCATTGCCCCCATTGCTCTCCAGAGATCCCAGGCCCATCAGGAGTTGCTAGGCCCAAGGGAGAGTTGCAAGGCCAGAGCTGGGCCTTCTCTGTTAGCCCTATTTCACACACTCCCAGTGGGAACTGCTGTACTTTAGAGACCTGAGGCTATGGTAAGAGGTGGGGCCCAAGGAAGGGAGGCAGGGAGGGCTCCCTTGCAGGTGCTACCTGTCGCTAGCTTTGCTACTGATTGGACTTATGAGAGGAAAACTAACACTATTTCCCGTATTTGGGGTAGGGGGCTTCTACGGGCACTTATGGCTCTCCACTATGACTCATCAGGCCATGTTGCTTCCAGAAGGCCTTACCTGACCCCCTGTCTGGCTCAGATGTCCTTCTTCATAGTCCCCTTGGCTCTGGGGACTTTACCTAGACCGATCAAGTCCCAGCCCTATTCCTCACCAGCTGCCTATCTCTCAGAGCCTCTGTTTTCTCCAATGTGTCGTGGGAATAAAAACACCTATCTCATGTAGATTGCTAGGAGAGGGGGGGATTAATGAAGACAAAATGAATAAAAGGGCCCATCCCCGCACCTGGCTCAGTGGATGTTCTTTTGGATGCTGGTTGAACACCTGACCCCTCAGAGGCCTGTGGGGACAAGGGAGAAGCCAGGACACTGTGTCTGGCCCAGCACTGGATATCACTGCTACCTCTGGGCAGGGCCCCTTTGACCTCTGGGTTTACTTCCTCTACCAATGAGTCGGTCCTTCTCTGAGCTTCCGACCCCTCAGGACCCCCCTACTGCACCCTCTTTTTCCTCCTTGCCTGGGACTTTTAGCGGCTCCAGACCTACAGCAGCTAATCAGTCCCCCTAACTGGGGTCTGCAGCACGAACTGGAGAACCTGGAGAACACTGGGGCCGGCTGCTGTACTCACCCCATTTAATCTTCACAACAGCCGCGTGCCGGTGGGGTCATCCTGTTTTATAGACATGGAAACTGGCACAGAGAGGATAAATAACCTGCCCAAAGTGTCCAACCCAGGTCTGTCTGCCTCCCAAATGGGAGGGAGGAAAGGAGGAAGGCTTATGGAAAGTAGGGGTAGAGAGAAGAAGGAATAGGAAAGCGAAGTTAGAGGAAGGGTAGGTGGCGTTGTAGTCAGGGGTATTTGCAAACATTCTCCTTCCTCAGTTCTTTCATTCATTTGCAAAGAACCCAATTGAGCCCAGCTGACTTTTACCAGTTCCTGCCCTGGAGGAGTGTGAGACAGATAGTGCTCTTGATGTGGTTAATTTATTGGCTACTCTCCTCCGAGGCAGAAAATGGGTGCTGGGCCGTAGAGCATCCTGACAGCCACAAGTGGACACCTGTGGTGTGGGGAGGAGGGTGGGGGGAAGAGGAGAGGAGAGGAACAGGAGAGACAAATGCGACCTTCTGGGTCATTATTTTTCCTCTAGTCAGCCCCTGAGGAAAATAATTTGTCATCTAGCCTTCCTTTCAGGAAAACAGACTTCTTAAAAGAAGCTGCCAAGGAGGTAGCATAGAATTGTGGGGCCCAGCGGGCCCTAGTGGGTCCTGCTTTATGCTGGGTACTGGAGGCACTACCGGCTGTGGGTCACCGGGGCAGGGATGGGGGCATTCTCAGGACTGGACGCCTGGACTGTGTCTTCTGGAAATTCCTCCTTTTGTTTTCTTTTTTCTTTTTTTTCTTTCTTTCTTTCTTTTTTTTTTCCTTTGTTGAGATGGAGTCTCGCTCTGTCACCCAGGCTGGAGTGCAGTGGCAAAATCTCGGCTGACTGCAACCTCCGCCTCCTGGGTTCAAGCAATTCTTCTGCCTCAGCCTCCCGAGTAGCTGGGACTACACGCGCGCGCCACCATGCCTGGCTAATTTTTGTATTTTTAGTAGAGACAGGGTTTTACTGTATTGTCCAGGCTGGTCTCGAACTCATGACCTTGTGATCTGCCCGCCTCAGCCTCCCAAAGTGCTGAGATTACAGGCGTGAGCCACCGCGCCTGGCGGATTCCTCCTCTTCATTGCTTCTGCTGTGGTTCCCTACCCTCTGGAGCCAAGCCCTACCCTACCGCCTGGCTCCTCAAAAGACAAGGGGCCCCTTTAGAACTTACTCCCCGGACAACCCAACCCAGGTCCCCTAGGCACAGGGGCAGTTAACTTCTGTCACAGCTGAGGCCTATGAACAAAGGAAGGGGAGGAGCCCGAAGCAGGCTGGCCTTCCTGTCTCGACCCTGATTCCACTTCCAGGCTCCACTTCTTGTCCATTTCTCATCCCATCTGAAGCTACTGCCCAGAAACCACCTTAAATTTGGAGGCTCTTCCCGCTCCTCTTCCCACTCTCGCCTCTGCCCCCACACCCCAGGAGCATCACACCTCACAGGGCCCCTGCAGGACACAACAAGGGCAGAGTGGGGCAGCTGACCCACCCCCCTGGGTGGACACCGAACCCTCACCTTTCCATGGGCCTATCACCACAGGGCCAAGCTCCCAAGACCCCACTCAGGATGGATGTTTCTTTTCTTTTTCTTTTTTTTTTTTGAAACAGGGTCTTGCCCTGTTGCCCAGGCTAAAGTGCAGTGTTGCAATTATAACTCACTGCAGCCTCAACTTCCCAGGCTCAAGGAATCCTCCCACCTCAGCCTCCTGAGTGGCTGGGACTACAGATGTGCACCACTACGCCCAGCTAATTTTTTCTATTTTTTGTAGAGACAGGGTGTTGCCCAGGCTGGAAGGATCTTTCTTTTTGAACAAGCCCCTGCCTGGCTCTAAAGAGAAAGACTAATAATGAACAGTAACTACTGTGAACTGAGAGTACCCGTCCTGGTGCTTTACATGCGTCATCCTCTCCATTCTTACAACCCAGCAAGGTAAGTGACATTATTTCCATTTTCTAGATGAGGAAATTGAGCCTAAGTGACTTGCCCAAAGAGATGGCAGGGTTGGGATTAAAAGTCAGCTCCAACTAAGGTTTTTCTTTTTCTATTTTTCTTTCTAACTTTTAGGTTCAGGGGATACACGTGCAGGTTTGTTCCATGGGTAAATTGTGTATTGCAGGGGTTTGATATGCAAATTATTTCACTGCCCAGGTAATGAGCGTAGTACTCACTGGGTAGTTTTTGGATCCTCACTGTCCTCCCACCTTTCACCCTCAAGTGGTCCCAGTGTCCATTGTTTTCTTCTTTGCGGCCATGTATACTCACTGTTTAGCTTCCACTTATAGGTGAGACCATGAAGTATTTGGTTTTCTGTTGCTGGTGTTAATTTGCTTAGAATAATGGCCTCTAGCTCCATCCATGTTGCTGCAAAGGACATGATTTTGCTCTTTTTTATGGCTGTGTAGTTTTCTATGGTGTATATGTACCACATTTTCTTTACCCAATCCACTGTTGTCCATTTAAGGTTTGTTCCCCTCAAAATGAATATGCATTATAAACTACCCAGCTTATTGGATTTGTGATGTGCCTCATGTTCCTGTTCTCTGATTCATGTCCCCTTCTCCAGTCCTCCTTCTGAATACTGCACAAATGATTCTGTTCACAAGTCTCTCCAGCTATTAGAAAATCCCCTAGGTTTGCCTACCTGAAGATCAACTTTCCAGTACTGTTGGACCCAGACCATGAATGTACTAGACTATCAGTTCAGATCCTCTGAGAAGCAGATACAAAGACAGAATTAGATGTGCAAGAGATTTATTGGGGAAAACACCTGTGGAGGATAAAGGAGAAGGGAAGAGCAGGAGGCAGAAAGAGCCTACACTTGTGAAAGGAGAGAAGGAAGGAAGCATTGGGTAGGAAGAGTCTCAGATTACAGTGCAGCTCGAGAAAGTCTCTGAAAGGCCAGTGGAGAATCGCAGGCAAACATTGCCTATTAGAGGGGCTCTCTGTGGGCAGAAATGTTGCAGCGTTAGCACCCCAGGCATGTTCAGGCGTTGAGTAGAAGCAGCCAGGGGAAACCTGAATATTGAGCCAGACAGAAAGGTGTGGCAGCTGGAGGCTCTCAGCCAGCTGCACTTCTCCCAGCAAGTTCTCTTGAAGAACAAGCTGAGCAGTGCACCTCTGCGCAGACCTAGCATGTCTGCTGTGACTTATAGGTGTTGGCCCCCAGGGGTTTTGTTGACACAGTGACCTTTCAAACAACCAGAAAACAGCTGTGGGCCTAGCAAGAGCTCTAGGTGTCCTGGGGGTAGTGAACTAAACTCTCCCCCATGGTCATCCCCTGGCTTTATAGCTGGACCACTGCCTCTGCCCTCCTTTTTTTTTTTTGAGACTGTCTTGCTCTGTCGCCCAGGGTGGAGTACAGTGGCATGATCTCGGCTCACTGCAATCTCCGCCTCCTAGGTTCCAGCATTTCTTGTGCCTCAGCCTCCCCAGTAGCTGGGACTACAGGCATGTGCCACCATGCTCAGCTAATTTTTGTATTCTTAGTAGAGATGGGGTTTTGCCATGTTGGCCAGGCTGGTCTTGAACTCCTAACCTCAAGTGATCCACCCACCTTGGCCTCCCAAAGTGCTGGGATTACAGATGTGAGCCACCGCACCCAGCCTCTGCCCTTCATTTGAGCATGGAAGACATGCGCCATCACTGTGCTGAAATGCTCATGCTATAATTTTCAGGACATTTTCTCTGCAATTTACCCAACTCGCTGCAGGTTTTGATTATGTTTGGTTTGTGTCTTTGTCCTTAATTGGTGGATATTGATGCTCACCTTTGTCTACTTTCCTCTCTCATAGGCTCACATCCTTAGCTGGGGTGGAGGGAGCAGACTCACCCAGAGGCCGAATCTAGATGCTAGTGTCACGGACCTTTCCGGGATATCATCCAGTCTTCCTCTCAATGTGATTATCTGGCTGGACTTAAACTCCAGGGGCAGCCTGAGAGGGAAGGGAAATTCCCTCAAAGAGAGTGTCCAGGGACCTGCATGCATATGAATGCCAGATTTTCTGTAGCATCCTTCTACTGAGCTCTTCAGCTCATCACTGCCTGATCCTTGCTTCAACAGAGGATTCATCTACAGAGGAGAACTCATAGAGGCAAAGGGAATCACAGGATCAGCCCTGATCTGTCATTGTGAGGGGACAAGGAGGACCAATTTCAGGCAAGGTCATTTACTGCCCGCTGAACCCTCTAGCAGGAAAGCTGTGCCAGCCTCAGCCTGGGGGTAGGGCATTGGGGAGCAGAGAGAGATGAGGAGCTTCAAGGGTTCAGGAAGGAGGAGCCTGTGGTGCTATTCCTGCCAGTGGCCCAGCAGTGTCCCCAGACTTGGCTGGGCTGCTGCCTCACTGCTGGGTTGCAGATGGAGAAAAGCAGATATTCAGCCTCACAGCAGCCCAAGGAGCAGGAGCCCACCAAGCATCACCTGATTATTTTTCTGTTCTCAGTGCTGGAGAGATAGAGCTGCCTCTGTGACTCCTGCCAGAGCCCAGGGGCAGCAGAGTCCTCAGAATCCAAGCACCACGGCCAGAAGGGCCACCAGAGCAGAGGAGTCCACGGGAGGTGGAGATCAGGCTGGGCTCTTAATGTGCTGCTTCGAAGGGCCACAGGCTGCCTGGAGGAAGGCACTGGAAGCAGGCCCAAGAATAGTGGGGTTGGTTGGGTGGGGCCAGTCTTTCTGGTTGAGGAGCTAAGCAGAGTTGGGGGTCAGCTGACTCCTGGCAGCACAGGCATCTCTCTCTCCCCCATGAGAATTTATAATAAGCCTCTTCCATAGAAGCTGACAGACACAGTGGCAGGCCAGGCTCCTAGAAGTTCTGCTGCCTGGGTACAGGTGTCCAGTAATAAAAACAAGAGAGCTGTTCTGACAGATGAAAGAGAATGAGCTGGCCTACCTATGGCAGGAAAGCCAGGAAGGAAAACGCTAGCCCCTGTGCAACTTTTGGGGAGGTGTCTTTGATTTTTGCCCGCTGAGACTATCCTCAGCCCAGGTACCAACAGATAAAAAAATGACTAGATGGAGGACTGGGGGAGCGATGGCCACAGAGGAGGAAGAGAAAAGGAAGGAGACTCATAATTGCAGCTCAGATGCTGGCCCTCCCTGAGACCTTTCTCAGCTACTGACTAGCTAGCCCTTTCTTCCTCTGAAGTCCCACGGTTCCTAGTGCATACTTCTAGGAGAGCTTTCAACCCATGCTGTTACTTGTCTGTCCTACAAACTGAGGCTTTCCAAAGGCAAGAGCCAGGTCTTGTTCCTCTTTGTACTTGGTACTTAGTAGTAGCAGGTGCTTGATAAATGTTGAATCAGTGGAGGGCCTAATGATTGATCAGATGGAGGGAGAGGTATGTGTGTAACATGTGTGAATGGAAGGACAGATGACCAGGTAGATAAGTAGTTGGATGGATAAATGGACGAATGGAATGATGGTTGGGAAGAGGAACTTCTGCAGGAAGAGAAATCGCAAATCTCAATGGACATCTGGCGGTTGGCATATTGCCTCTTAAAATGAGACAACTGGAAGGAAGGAGAGATGTTCCACTAAAGAGGCAATAGCAGAGGCTTGGGGTCCAGGATGGAAGAAGTGGTCAAGGCAGAGCTGGGTCCTGGGCTTGGCCTCTGATGGTTGTTAGAGTCTCTTGGTTATAAAGGAGACAGAGCAAGCAGATTCTGGCATTCTAGTCCAGGCTCTGCCACAAGCTTCTGATGATCTTGAGCAAGTCCCTTCTCTGAGTCTCAGTCTCCTCACTTGTCACCTTCACCACCTTATGTGATCTTGCAGACCACACAAGGAAGGGAGTTTTGCACAGCATAAAACTCCACACACAGAAGAATGGAGTGCAGCAGTGGCATGAGAGCTTAGGAGTCAGGAAGTCCTAGATTCAGATTCTTGCTCTTTTGCTCTGGCACTTATTGGCTGGGCCGGCTGAGCAAGCCTTTAAACCTTCTGTTTCCTCACAAGTGAAATGAGCAAAATAATATCTATCTTGATGAATTGTTGTGAGGTTTCAAAATAAGTCACAGAAAGTGCCTGACATTCAATAAATGGAAGCCAATATTACATACAATGGATTGATCAGGGCTGCTGTGTGTGTCTGTGCAGCCGATACCAGGACACAGGCTGGGTCTCCAGAGGAAGGAAGGAGCACCTCCTCATTCTCACAAAGGTATTATCTGCTCTCTGAATTCTGCACCTAGGGGGCTGCCTCCAACAGGGCTAGGATGCAAAGCATCAGCTTCAGCTCTAATTCCTTACCTTCCACAGAGAAGTCTGAAGGCCAGACTCTGAACTTGGCTGATGACCTAATCTTGTTGGGCTCAGACATCTTCCTCCCACAGTGTGAAGATCATGATGCCGCCATCTGAGGCAGGGGAGCCCTCTGTATCTGGGAGTACTGTTCATACTCCTTAAAGAGCCAGGCATAGTGGGAAGGCTCCAGCACCCAAAATCCTGCCACCATCCCATGCCAGAAGCCTGTCATTCCACTGTTCTACGGCATTGTTCTCTTGGTTTAGGAAATCATCCCCATGTAGATGCAAAAGCCAACTCATCATAGTAAGGAGCCACCACTTGCCAATTACTTCTTTGTGCCAGACCCTGTGCTAAGAGGGGTCAGTACACCTTTTTCCTTTTCTTTATTTTGAAGATGCCCATTGAACTACTTTTATAACTATTTTATGACAGTGAACATCCACGACCTAGATTCACCGTTGAACATTTGCCATATTTGTTTTGTCTCTATATATGTATGGTAGGCTAAACCTTTTGAGACTCCATTATAGACATCATGATGCTTCATCCCAAAAAACTTCTGCATGTGTCTCCTAAGGAAAAGAACACTCTGCTATCTAACTGAATACCGTACTCAAAACTAAGGCATTTTACATTAATACAACAGTATTATATAAGTCCACATTCAAATTTTCCCAATTGCCTGAATAATGTGTGTTATGACTTAAAAAAAAAATCCAGGAATTAGGCGGGGCACGGTGGCTCATACCTGTAATCCCAACACTTGGGGAGGCCAAGGAGGGCAGATCGCTTAAGGCCAGGAGATAGACACCAGCCTGGGCAACTTAGCGACACCTTATCTCTTAAAGAAAAAACAAAATTCGGCTTTCAATCAAGGGTCATGCACTACATTTTGTTGTCATGGCTTTTCAGCCTCTTCTAATCTAAAACAAGCTTTCATTTTATTATTATTTTTTTTTTTTTGGTCTTTCATACCATTGCCATTTTGAAGCATTCAAATCTGCTGTTTTGCAGAATATCCCTTAATTTAGATTTTCTGGTGGCTTCCTTGTGTCAGATTCCAGTGGACCTGCACATTTCGTCCTCATAGTAACTCTGATAGGTTTTTTGACTTCATTTTATGGAAATGGGGGCTGAGGCTCAGAGAGGGCTGCCCCATAGCTATTAAGAGGCTGCCCTGGGACTGGATGCTGGTAGTTTGCTTTGTGCACTCATATCTCGTGCAGCTGTAATGTCTTAGCAGATGGGTTCTTTTTATGATGGCTTCATTTATCAGCCCCCTTTAGCACCTTGAACAGCCCCCTTTAGCCACAAACGAGCAGCAGAGCTTGACAGGGTCTGGCTTGGGAGAAAGAAGGGTAATCCAGGGGAAAGGACACCTGCAACATACTATCTGCAGTGAGCCCTGGCCTCCATAGTCAGCCCTGTCTGGAACCCCTCCACCCGAAGTGGTCCTTTTAGGCTATCTTAGAAATATGACTTTTTCTGCCCCTTCTAGACCTCCGGGAAAGTGATGCATCACATCACACACACATACCACACACACAACTTAGGATGTAACAATCCTCTGGGTACAGTCATCACTGAATTCTGTCCCGTTGCCTAGCAACCCTAGGACATTTCCGCCCTTTCCAGCCAGAGAGTGGTGGAGGGGGCATCCACATGGCTGGCTGGTACCTTCTTACTCTGGGGGGTCTCCTCATGATCAGTTGCATAACAGCCACGGCGGTCCTTGCACTCTGGGGAGTTACCCTCCTATTCCCAGGGGATGAGCAATCTCTTTAAGGTCTTTCCTCCTGGGCTGGGAGCCACACAAGTGTGCCATGGAATGTGGAGCTCCTCCCTGGGCAGAGTGCCTGAGAAGTAAGGGGAGGATGACACCTCCCCCTGCAGTGACTCTTTAAGAGAAAAGGGTAAAAGGAGAAAATCCAGGTAAGAACCTCATCATGCCAGGAGAGTTAAGCTTCTCATAGAATGGTTCCACAGACGTTCAGAGACCTGCTGGCCAGGAGTGCTGGGTTTGGGGCCTGGCCATGCTTCTCCATGAAAGGAGAGAGATGGATGGTCCATATGCCTGGGCAGATCCTAATTATCCAAGCCTGCAGTTACTCTTGCATACATGTATATTACTTTAACCATCTTATTTCGGTAAGGTTTAGGCCAAGCATCATTACCTGGGGTGTTCAGGACCCCTTAGGGGTCTGTGGACAGAATTCAGGGCATTGGTAAAGTTAGGGGAAATGTTACCTATTTTCACTAACCTCTTCTGAAATATATAAAATATTTTATGAAATAGTAAAATCTGTGACTTTGTCATTTATAGAAATCATAGATATTTTTATATCACTTTACAGTTGTTGAAATGTCAATTATTCTCACCACCACTTAGAAAGTATGGAAATTAAAAAAAAAATTTTTTTTAATTTTTTAAAAAATTAAAAAAAAAAAGAAAGTATGGAAATTATTAAATCTGTTGCTAGATCCTTAATGCGTTCATAGGTATAGTAGTCCCCCTCTGCCCATGAGGGAAATGGTTCCAACAGCCCCAGTGGAACTGTGACTAGTACCAAACCCTACATATACCATGTTTTTTTCTATACATACATACATAACTATGATAAAGTTTAATTTATATATGAGACATGGTAAGAGACTGACAACTATAACCAATAATAAAATGGAGAAATTTTATTTATATATATATACATATTTTTTTTTTTTTTTTTTTTTTTTTTTTTTGAGACACAGTCTCGCTCTGTTGCCCAGGCTGGAGTGCAGTGGTGCAATCTTGGCTCACTGCAAGCTCCTCCTCCCAGGTTCATGCCCATTCTCCTGCCTCAGCCTCCCAAGTAGCTGGGACTACAGGTGCCCGCCACCACACCTGGCTAATTTTTTGTATTTTTAGTAGAGACGGGGTTTCACCGTGTTAGCCAGGATGGTCTCGATCTCCTGACATCATGATCCACCCACCTCGGCCTCCCAAAGTGCTGGGATTACAGGCGTGAGCCACGGTGCCTGGCCCCAGAGAAATTATATTGTAATAAAAGGTATATGAATGTGATATATCTCTCTTATTCTCAGAATATCTTATTGTACTGTATTCTTGTGTACTTTTCTTCTTGTGAAGAGAAAGGGATAGTGTGGGATGGTGCCAGGTTCCATCATGCTACTCAGAATGGTGTGCAATTTAAAATTTATGAATTGTTTATTTCTGGCATTTCTCACTTAATATTTTTGGACCATGGTTGACTGCAAGTAGCTGAAATTGCAGAAAGCAAAACCACAGATAAGGGGACGGGGAATGCTATACATATCAATATTGTATTATATAAAATATTTTTAATATTTTGATAACTCAATTTCAATATAATTAGTTTCATTTCAATATAATTAGTTTCATTTGCAATCTGATGTATTTTTTATGCAAAGCATTTTTCTGAGGCTTCACCAAACCACCAAAGGGGGCTGTGGTATAAAAAAAGGTTAAGAGCCTTGGGTTTAGGCTATGGAAGTTTTTGTTAAACAAGGAATCAAGGAAGTATTTTTGGAGTCTTCTAATTTTGAACTTTAAATATTGATGGTAATTAAACAAATTATTATATAAAATTCCTAGTGGCTGGAATGACTGCCTTATACAGAGCACCGCCACTCCATTGCAGCTTCTGGGTTGACATTTACAACAGAGGTGGTGCACAGCAGCTCCACCCAAATTGTTCCATTCTGATTAGGAAAAAAACAGGCTGACCTAATAAGTAATGGTGATGATATTTTAAAAAATGGTGGAGAAGTTGAGCCCTTAGTAAAATGAAGTTGCTAAACTCAAAAAACCTGTACTCCAGCAGGCGGCACCAGAGTCAGGTGCGTAGAATTCAGTTGCAGAAAACACAGTCGCATTTGCCATATAAAGTTAACGACGTTAATTTGAATTGTTTCTGTTGTAATTTTGTTTGAATTTGTAAGTTTTGGGTTTTTTTTACTTAGCATATGTGTCCTTAGCTTCATGTTTGTGCTTGCTTGAGTACATGCCCAGAGATCTAGGCATTTTTTCTTATTCTTTAATTGGGGGTACTTTACTCACGCACGAGAAATGTTGCGCTCTGTTACTTACTGATAACTCTTTATGTTTTCCTCTTTATTTATTTTTATTATTATTATTTTTTTGAGACGGAGTCTCGCTCTGTCGCCCAGGTTGGAGTGCAGTGGCGCAATCTCGGCTCACTGCAAGCTCCGCCTCCCGGGTTCACGCCATTCTCCTGCCTCAGCCTCCCAAGTAGCTGGGATTACAGGCGCCCGCCACCACGCCCGGCTAATTTTTTTGTATTTTTAATAGAGACGGGGTTTCACTGTGTTAGCCAGGATGGTCTCGATCTCCTGACCTCGTGATCCACCCACCCCAAAGTGCTGGGATTACAGGCGTGAGCTACCACGCCCAGCCCATGTTTCCCTCTTTAGTTCACCCCTGTTTCTTTTGAATGACTGAGTTCAGGTCTCAGACATTAGAGTGACTTGATTTCCAAGTCTTCCCAGATACAGGATTAAGTAGCAAATTACCTAGTAATTTCTGGAGATGTCAAGTGTGTGATTCCTGGGTTTGTCCCAAGTCACTTTTCCACATTATGAGAACAGAAGCATATTGGTGGTTTTATTACAGTAAGCCTTGTTGGACTGCTGTTTGAATTTCTCAAGGTACGGCTTCTTTGTCATGTAAGCACCAAGCAGGAGGTGAAGGGACCACAATGTCATGCTGCCAAGGGGACAAGTTGGGCTGAACATGTTGTACATAAATATTCCCCTTTCCTAGTCTACTTCTGGGAAAGCATTTATGTTTTCTATAATTATATTCATATATATAATATATATAATATATAAATATCTATGTGTGTGTGTGTGTGTGTGTGTGTGTGTGTGTGTGTGTGTGTATATATATATATATATTTTTTTTTTTTTTGAGGCAGAGTCTCACTCTGTCACCCAGGTTGGGAGTGCAGTGGCACTATCTCAGCTCACTGCAAGCTCCGCCTCCTGGGTTCAGGCCATTATTCTCCTGCCTCAGCCTCCCGAGTAGCTGGGACTACAGGCGCCTGCCATAACACCTGGCTAATTTTTTGAATTTTTAGTAGAGATGGGGTTTTACTGTGTTAGCCAGGATGGTCTCAATCTCCTGACCTCATGATCTACCCACCTCAGCCTCCCAAAGTGCTGGGATTACAGGCATGAGCTACCACACCCAGCCGATAGATTCTTTCTTAAATCTGTGGCCAGGCCTATAATTGTTATAATGAAAATTAGAAAACCTACAAAATGTCACAGGATTAAACTTTAAAGTCTGTCTCAAAGGACTCACAAAGTAGTGATTCACTTTGACCCCCTCAAAGATCAAATATTAAGCAATTTACCAGTTAATGTTTTTAAATGATGTGTAGCCCTTATTGGACTCCAAGTTCCATTCAAGATGGCATTGTCATTCCCAGAATGGCAGACCTCTCTCTGTCCTGCTCCCCAACTAATCTTTTGAACATCCCAGCTGCTCACATTGCCCCTCCACAACATGATAGCTTTTCCAATTGTTCTGGTGACCTCACTGTATGTTTCCGTGTTACTCAACAGCCTGTGGAGTGGCGGCCAGCCTTGGACAGTGCTCTAGTCCCATGGCTGTGCCCTTCTTTGGGGGCAGCTTCCTCTTGGCATTGCCTCCTCCCTGCCCTCAGGAGACACTCTCTTCTCTGCCATCTTCCTCTGTGGTGTCGTATCCTTACTCAAAAATACAAGTCCTTGTATCACCACACCTGACTCCTTGATATCGGGTGGTTTCTCTTCTGTCATTCCAGCTCTTGAAGTGTCTAGAAAGCTCAGTTTTACATTCCTTTTCTAGAAGAATCCTGGAAAATAAGTCTTCCAGGACCTGGCTGGAGGATACAGCTTGAGGAACATCACCCAGAGCAGCATTAAAGGATGTTTCTTTTTTTTTCCCCCCAAATCAATAGGTCTTTTATTGCATCATTTAAATATCACAAGTAGGTTTTAGGAGTCATCTGACATCTTGCTTCTGTAGCTGGACAACTCTTAGTCTTAGTCATCAGCCTGCTGAACAGTTCGTTTTTCAGAGACATATATGCCATCCAAAAATTTCCTGATATCCTTGTTTTTAACTGTTGTGGCTTGCTGAATTTGAAACAAGCTCAATGTTATTTTCTTCAAGGATTAATTCACCTTTTTGGGCTTGAGATACTGAACAAGCAACACCTGGTCTCATCTGAACCCTGTGGATGTATTTTTCACCCAAGAAATTTCGGATTTCAACAAGAGACCCATTCTCTTAGATAATGATGTTGATGGGGAAGTGAACATACACAGACCTCATCTTGTAACAGAAGCCCAGTGTCACACCCTTGAGCATGTTCTGTATGTGACTACAAATAGTCTGAATGGTAACCAGTTCCTTTCTGTTACTGCACCATTTGTCAACCGGGAGCCTCTTTTTTTTTTTTCTTTCCAAGAAGATTGAGTTCTACATTGATGTGATTGAAGTTCCTCCACAGGGTTCCTCTGGGGCCTTTCACGATAACTGTGTCCTTTCAGAGTAATGTCGACATTTCTGGAATGTCGATAGTCTGATTGCTGAAAATGGTCTTCATTCTCACAGTAGATGCAGCAAAGAAAGAAAGGATGTTTCTAGACCATGGTTTTGTTTTTGTTTTGTGATAAAAAACACGTAACATCAATTTACCCTCTTAACAATTTTTAAATGTACAGCACAGTATTAACTACACACACACTGCTGTACAGTAGAGCTCCATAACCTTTTCATTTTGCATGACTGAAACTCTATTCCCATTGAACAATTCCCCATCTCCCCTCCCTCCCCACCATCCCCTGGCAACTACCACTCTACTTTCTGTTTCTATGAGTATGATTACTTTAGATACCTCATATAAGTGGAATCATACAGTATTTGTCTTTTTGACTGGCTTATTTTGCTTAGCATAATGTCCTCAAGGTTCATCCATGTTGTAATATGTACCTGAATTTCCTTCTTTCTAAGGCTGAATAATACTTCATTATTACACCACATTTTCTTTCTTTCATCCAACAATGGACATTAGGTTGTTTTCACATCTTGGTTATTGTGAATAATGAGGAAATGAATGTGGGCATGCAAATATTTCTTTGAGATCTTTATTTCAAGTCTTTTGGCTATATTCCCAGAAGTGGGATTATTGGATCATATGGTAGCTCTATTTTTAAGTTTTTGAGGAACCTCCATAGTGTTTTCCATAGTAGATGCACTATTTACAATCCTACCAACAGTGTGCAAGGTTTTCAATTTCTCTACATCCTCATCAATACTTGTTTGTGATGGGGTTTCCCTAGGTTGCCCAGGCTTGACTCACATTCTTGGGCTCAAGCAAACCTCCTGCCTCAGCCTCCTGAGTAGCTGGAACTACAGGCATGTGCCACTGTCGCTGACTAACACTGTTTTACAGTTTTGTTTTGTTTTTTATAGTGGCCATCCTAATGGATGTGAGATGATAATTCACTGTGGCTTATGATTTGCATTTCCCTAATTAGCCTTTTATAGGCTTGTAGACCATTTGTATATCTTCTTTGGAGAAATGTCTATTCAAGACCTTTGCCCACTTTTTAATCAGGGTTTTTTGTTTGTTTGTTTGCTACTGAATTGTAGAAATTCTTTATATATTCTGGGTATTAACCCATTATCAGATATATGCTTTGCAAGTATTTTCTCCCATTCCATAGGTTACCACTTCACACTATTGTTTCTTTTGCTGTTCAGAGGTTTTTAAGTTTGATGTAGTCTCATTTTTACTTTTGTGGCCTGTGCTTTTGGTGTTACATCTAAGAAACCATTGCCCATTCCAATGTCATGAAGGCTTCCTCCTATGTTTTCTTCTTGTAGTTTTATACTTTAAGTCCTTATGTTTAGGTCTTTAATCCATTTTGAGTTAATTTTTGTATATGACATAAGGTAAGAGTCCACCTACATTCTTTTACATGTGAATGTTGTTTCTCAGCACCATTTGTTGAAAAGACTGCCCTTTCCCCATTGTGTAGTCTTGGCATCTTTGCTGAAGATCATTTGACCATATATGTGTGGGCTCCCTATTTTGTTCCATTGGTCTATATGACTATCTTTATGCCAGCACCATACTATTTTGTTTACTATAGCTTTGTCATGTTTTGAAATCCAGAAGTGTGAGGCCTCTAGCTTTGTTCTTAGCTCTCAGATTGTTTTTTTACTATTTGGAGTCCTCTTAGATTCCATATAAATTTTTAGATGATCTTTTCTATTTCTGCAGAATATGCCATTGGTAGACCAGGGTTCCTTAACCTGTGGTCTCAGAATCCCTGGATGGCATTCAGGGTGCTGAGCGCCCCTGACACTTTGTGTTTCTACTGCTAAGCATTTTTGTCTGGTCTCTGCTGAGACATATGAGTGTTCCCAGGAGCCTACAGTCTAGGCTCCTAATTCCACACTTCACAAAGTCAAGAGTAATGGCCATGGGCAGTGGATTTGTCATGATGCAAGGGGGATTCACAAATAAGCATCAAATTCAAAGGAGCTCATGGAATACATATCCAGTTTTTTTTGTTTTTTGTTTTTTTGAGACAGGGTCTCTCTGTCACTTTGGCTGGAGTACAGTGATATGATCATAGCTAATTTCTTTTTCTTTTCTTTTTTTTTTTTTTTTTTTTTTTGAGACAGATTCTTGCTCTGTCACCAGGCTGGAGTGCAGTGGTGCAATCTTGGCTCACTGCAACCTCTGACTCCCTGATTCAAGCAATCCTCCTACTTGAGCCTCCCAAGCAGCTGGAGTTACAGGCATGCGCTACCACGCCCAGCTAATTTTTGTATTTTTAGTAGAGACAGGGTTTCACCATGTTGGCCAGGATGTTCTCCATCTCCTGACCTTGTGATCCGCCCCCCTCGGTCTCCCAAAGTGCTGGGATTACAGGCGTGAGCCACCGTGCCTGGCTAACACTTGGCTAATTTTTAAAAATTGTTTTGTAGAAGTGGGGGTGTCTCACTGTGTTACCCAGGCTGGTCTTGAACTCCTGGCCTCAAGCATTCCTCCCACCTCAGACACAAAGTGTTGGGATTACAGGCATGAGCCACTATGCCCATTCAGTCTGACTTTATTATTACTTACTATTGTTGCTGTTGGATTCTTCAGTTAGCATTGTGATACTCTGGGGAAAATACTGCTGTCTTAATCTATACACTCATATAAGACTTTATTACATAGAGAACATTAACTGATTATTGCAATGGATAGTATTTTGCCTAAAATGGATGTCCACTTTTCTCAAAATCTGACCTTCTCTGTTTGGCTCTCTGGTGGTGTATCATCATAGGCTATAAGTCCCACAGGAACTGGACAGTATCATTTTTATTTTTTTGTGTTTGTTTTTGAGACAGGATCTTGCTTTGTTAACAGCCCAGGCTGGAGTGCAGTGGCATAATCACCACTCACTGCAGCCTCAATCTCCCAGGCTCAAGCAATTCTCCCACAGCCTCCCAAGTAGCTGGGACCACAGGCATGCACCACCACACCAAGCTAATTTTTGTATTTTTTGTAGAGGCATGGTCTTGCTATGTTACCGAAGCTGGTCTTGAACTCCTGGACTGAAACAATCCACGTGCCTCGGCCTCCCAGAGCACTGGGATTATAGGTGAGCCACCTCTCTGGACCGCTAGTATCTTTTTTTTTTTTTTTTTTTTAAGACAGGGTCTTGCTCTGTTGCTCAAGCTGGAGTGCAGTGGCATGATCTCAGCTCACTGCAACCTCTGCCTCCCAGGTTCAAGAGATTCTTGTGCCTCAGCCTCCCAAGTAGCTAGGATTACAGGTGTGCATCACCACGTCCACCCAATTTTTGTATTTTTAGTAGAGACAGGGTTTCACCATGTTGGCCAGGCTGGTCTTGAACTCCTGGCCTCAAGTGGATTTACCTGCCTTGGCCTCCTAAAGTGCTGGGATTACAGACATAAGCCACTGCGCCTAGCCCTGACAGTATCTTTTTTTTTTTTTTTTTTGAGATGGAGTCTCGCTCTGTCGCCCAGGCTGGAGTTCAGTGGTGCAACCTCCACCTCCCGGGTTCAAGAGATTCTCCTGCCTCAGCCTCCTGAGTAGCTGGGACTACAGGTGTGTGCCACTATGCCCAGCTAATGTTTTGTATTTTTTAGTAGAGGTGGGGTTTCACTGTGTTAGCCAGGATGGTCTCAATCTCCTGATCTCATGAGCCGCCCACCTCAGCCTCCCAAAGTGCTGGGATTACAGGCATGAGCCACCGCATCCGGCCTGACAGTATCATTTTTAATTGTCCTTGCTCTAATCTTGTTAAGTGTAGGTGTTTGTGATGAAAATGTTACTTGTGTGTACGTTCCCTGGCCATGTCCAGCAGGTTAGGAAGCAGCTTCACAATGTGTTTACACATTTTGCTCAGTAGCTTGTATTCTTAAACTGCTATTGGAACAGTAACATTTTTTAAATAATTGTTAATTTAATAATTGTTAATGAGACTCTTGCTGGTTAAAACACAAGTGAAATAACAAGATCTTATGCTTTATTTTTCATAATTCAAGGCATCCCTTTCCTCCTGGAAAGCACCACCTGAAACATTAGGATAATGTTGCAAACATTAGGATGATGCCTCCTTGTACCCACAAAGCAAATTTGCCAATCTTGTGTTGGTTTTCCCCCTCTGCCCCTCTCTTTGACTACAGTGCTATGGCTTTGTCCTCATTCCTTTTCCCTCCGGAGCCACAACTTTTCTCAGGGGTGTAGATACTTTACCATTCAGAGTGTGCTGTCATGAGCATCACTGGTCAGAAAACCATTCATGCATTGCCAGGGTCATTAGTGAGTGCCTACCTTGAGCCAGGCAGGTGCTAGCATTTCCCCAGAGGAACAATACAAGTTGCATTCTGGTGACAGGCCTTGTGAAAATTTTGGTGGTCAAATATGTTAGGGAAATCCAGACTTACACAACATTTAAAAGATGACTGCAGAATGTTTATTTTTCCTAATACGTTAATGTGTCTCCTATATTTGCGTGAGAGGTGTAGACAACAGAACATACACTGTTCTTCTTCCCAACTTGTTTGACCAGGTAATCTCTTTTTCACAAGTGTGGAGATCCTCTGAATCCGCTTTGGGAAAGACAAGTTTCTAGCAGACTCACATCAGCTCTTAAACCAGCTTTGTTTATTGTTTCCTGTAGATAAACACATGTACCAAATGTTCTCACATACTTTTTTTTTTTCTTTTTCTGGTGAGACAGGGTCCCTATCTGCCACCCAGACTAGAGTGGCGCAATCACGTGCTCACTGCAGGCTGCGCAGTGGCGCAATCACGGCTCACTGCAGCCTTGACCTCCCGGGCTCAAGCGATACTCCCATCTCAGCCTCCCGAGTAGTTGGGATTACAGACGCGCGCCACCATCTGGTTAATTTTTGTGGAGACAGGGGTCTCTCCACGTTGACCATGCTGGTCTCGAACTCCTGCTCTCAGGTGATCCTCCCGCCTAGGCCTCCCACATCGCTGGGATTCCAGGTATGAACCCCGTGGACGCCTCCATCTTCTAATTTCTGGCTGAGCCAGAAGATGACTCAGGAAAAAAAAGGGACTTCCGGTTTTAAAATGGCGACTTTACTTCCCCGCCCCACAGAAAGCCAAAAACAAATATGCAGCCCCGAGATCTTCCCCAGCAACAATCTGGAGCTCAGATTTGAGGATGAGACAGATCCCGGGGGCACGGAGAAGTGAAAATCTTTCGAAAATCCTTCCGAGCAGGCGGTAGGAAAATCAGGCTTTCACATCCGCCACGCCCCTCCCCACCACTGAGTCCCACACCAGGCGCGGGGAAACTTTCCCTCCGCGCGCGGGTTCCGTGGTGAGAAGAGCGAGACCCAAGTGTCAACCAGGTTTCCCACCATGTTGGGTTTCCTGGCAGGAGCCGTGTCCTTGCCTCAGCCATGGAAAACGTGGTGCCTGCTGAGGGGAGCCACATCCCCAGGACTGGCAGAGACAAAGGGGACGGTGGACGGACCACCATCCCTGGCCCTGGAAATTGCTCTGTAGCCAATCAGAGCGGGTACTCAGCAGCGCCGAACTGGAGGAGGCCAGTCCCCAGGTGCTTGGGCGCCAACCCCTAGGCAGCCTTACCCCCAGGTAGACGGAGCGGGTGGGTACCGGAGCATTTATTGTATTACTCTTCGAACTGTGCGTATATTTTAGGTGTACTCCTTTGAATTTTTTTTTCCCAAAAGTTAGGTTTTCGGCCGGGCACGGTGACTCACGCCTATAATCCCAGCACTTTGGGAGGCTGAGGCGGGCAGATCACCTGAGGTCAGGAGTTGGAGACCAGTCTGGCCAACATGGTACAACCCCGTCTCTACTAAAAATACAAAAATTCGCTGGGCACCATGGCTCACGCCTGTAATCCTTGCACTTTTACTTTGGGAGGCCAAGGCTCGCGGATCGCTTGAATCCAGGACTACAAAGACCAGCTTGGGCAACATGGCGAAACCCCGTCTCTACCAAAAAAAAAAATTAAATTAAAAAAAAAATCCCAACAACAACCACCCAAAACTAAAAATTAGCCAGGCGTGGCTGCCCACACCTGTGGTCCCAGCTACTCGGGAGGAGGAAGGATTATTTGGGTCCGCAAGGTGGAGGGTGCAGTGAGCTGAGATCATACCACTGCATTCCAGCCTGGGTGACAGTGTGAGACCTCGTCTACAAAAAAAAATTGTTGGCTGAGCGCGGTGGCTCACGCCTGCAATCCCAGCACTTTGGGAGGCCGAGGCGGGCAGATCACAAGGTCAGGAGATCGAGACCATCCTGGCTAACACGGTGAAAACGCGTCTCTACTAAAAATATAAAAAATTAGCCGGGCGCGGTGGCGGGCACCTGTAGTCTCAGCTACTCGGGAGGCTGAGGCAGGAGAATGGCGTGAACCCCGGCAGGCAGAGCTTGCAGTGAGCCGAGATCGCGCCACTGCACTCCAGCCTGGGCGACAGAGTGAGACTCCGTCTCAAAAAAAAAAAAAAAAAAAAATTCTTTTTGTAGAGGTGAGGTCTCGCTATGTTGTTCGGGCTGGTCTCGAACTCCTGAGCTCAAGCCTCCCGAGTAGCCGGGATTACAGACGCGCGCTACCGTCCGACTAATTTTTGTATTTTTTGTAGAGACGGGGTGCGAGGTACGGGGGGGCAGTGGGGTGTCTCTCCATGTTGCCGAGGCTGGTCTCGAACTCCTGCCCTTAGGCGATCCTCCCGCCTGGGCATCCCACATCGCTGGGATTCCATGCATGAACTCAGTGGGCGCCTCAGTTTTCTAACTTCTGGCTGAGCCAGAAGATGATTGAGGGAGAAAGAGGACTTCCGGTTTTAAAATGGCGGCTTGACTTCCCCGCCCCCCAGAAAGCCAAAAACAAATATGCAGCCCCGAGATTTTCCTCAGCGAGAATCTGGAGCTCAGATTTGAGGATGAGACAGATCCCCGGACCACGGAGAAATGAAAATCTTCCGAGCAGGCGGTAGGAAAAATCGGGCTTTCACATCCGCCAAGCCCCTCCCCACCACTGAGCCCTGCAGCAGGCACGGGGAAACTTCCCTCGGCGCGCGGGTTCCGTAGTGGGAAAAGTGAGGCCCAAGTGTCAGCCAGCTTTCCCACCATATTGGGTTTGCTGGTAGGAGCCGTGTCCTTGCCTCAGCCATGGAAAACGTGGTGCCTGCTGAGGGGAGCCACATCCCCAGGACTGGCAGAGACAAAAGGGACGGTGGGCGGACCACCATCCCCGGCCCTGGAAACTGCTCTGTAGCCAATCAGAGCGGGTACTCAGCAGCACCGAACTGGAGGAGGTCAGTCCCCAGGTGCTTGGGCGCCAACCCCTAGGCAGCCTTACCCCCAGGTAGACGGAGCGGGTGGGTACCGGAGCGTTTATTGTATTACTCTTCGAACCTGTGGGTATATTTTATGTGTACTCCTTTGAATGTTTTTTTTCCCCAAACGTTATGTTTTTCGGCCGGGCATGGTGACTCACGCCTGTAATCCCAGCACTTTCGGAGGCTGAGGCGGGCGGATCGCCTGAGGTCAGGAGTTCGAGACCAGCCTGGCCAACATGGCGCAACCCCGTCTCTACTAAAAATACAAAAATTTGCTGAGCACCGTGGTTCACACCTGTAATCCTTGCACTTTGGGAGGCCAAAGCTAGCGGATCGCTTGAGTCCAGGACTACAAAGACCAGCCTGGACAACCCGGTGAAACCTCGTCTCTACTCAAAAAAAAAAAAAAAAAAAAGAAAAAAAAAGTCCCAACAACAACCCAAAACCAAAAAATTAGCCAGGCGTGGCTGCCCACACCTGTGGTCCCAGCCACTCAGGAGGAGGGAAGATTATTTGAGCCCGCAAGGCGGAGAGTGCAGTGAGCCGAGATCATGCCAGTGTATTCCAGCCCAGGCGAAAGCCCGGGTGACAGACCTTGTCTCCAAAAAAAATTTGTTTTTGTAAGGGTGAGGTCTCGCTATGTTGTTCGGGCTGGTCTCGAACTTCTGGGCTCAAGCAATCCTCCCACCTCAGCCTCCCGAGTAGCTGGGATTACAGACGCGCCACACCATCCGACTAATTTTTGTATTTTTTGTAGAGACGGGGGGGGGGGGGGGGTCTTTCTATGTTGCCGAGGCTGGTCTCGAACTCCTGCCCTCAGGCGATCCTCCCGCCTCGGCATCCCACATCGCTGGGATTCGTCGTGAGCCAGTGCCGCCTCCATCTTCTAACTTCTGGCTGAGCCGAGATGATTCAGGGAGAAAGGGAACTTCCGGTTTTAAAATGGCGGCTTGACTTCCCCGCCCCCAGAAAGCCAAAAACACATATGCGGACCCGAGATTTTCCCCAACTACAACCTACAGCTCAGATTTGAGGATGAGACAGATGCCGGCGGCACGGAGAAGTGAAAATCTTCCGAGCAGACAGTAGGAAAATCGGGCTTCCACATCCGCCACGCCCCTCTCCGCCACTGAGCCCTACACCAGGAACCAGGCACAGGGAAACTCTTCCCCGGGCGCTCGGGTTCCGTGGTGAGAAAAGTGAGGCCCAAGAGTCAACCAGGTTTCTCACCATGTTGGGTTTCCTGGCAGGAGGCCTGTCCTTGCCTCAGCCATGGAAAACGTGGTGCCTGCTGAGGGGAGCCACATCCCCAGGACTGGCAGAGACAAAGGGGACGGTGGGCGGACGGCCATCCCCGGCGCTGGAAACTGCTGTTTCCAGGAGAGGCTCCAGGGAGGATCGCCTGAGGGCAGGAGTTCGAGCTCAGCCTGCGCAGAGGCTCAATCGGAGCGGGTACTCAGCAGTGCCTCGCTGGAGGAAGCTGGTCCCCAGGTGCTTGGGCGCCAACCCCTAGGCAGCCTTCCCGCCCAGGTAGAGGGGGTACTTTTACCTCTACCTAAAGTAATACAATACCTTTATTGTACTACTCTTCGAACTGTGCATATATTTTATGTGTACTCCTTTGAATGTATTTTTTCTTTTTTCCAAAAGTTACGGTTTTTGGCCCGGCGCGGTGGCTCACGCTTGTAATCCCAGCGCTTTGGGAGGCTGAGGCGGGCGATCACCTGAGGTCAGGAGTTCGAGACTAGCCTGGCCAAGATGGTGAAAACCCATCTCTACAAAAAATACAAAAATTAGCCGGGCCTGGTGGTGGGCGCCTGTAATCCCAGCTACTCAGGAGCCTGGGGCAGGAGAATCGCTTGAACCCGGGAGGTGGAGGTTGCAGTGAGCCGAGATCGCACCACCGCACCCCAGCCTGGGCGACAAAGCAAGACATCATCTTAATAAAAAAAAAGTTTTGTTTTTGTCTTGCTTTAATATTAAGCATCGCAGCTTTTACAATCCACATGCTATTGTTTGTGGACTTCAGAAATGTAGAACCAGGAGGGCACGGTGGCTAACGCCTGTAATCCCAACACTTTGAGAGGCCGAGGCGGGCGGATTTCTTGGGCCCCGGAAGTCTCATTTTTTTGTAGAGACATGGCAAAGCCCCATCTCTGCAAAAAATACAAAAATTAGCAGGGAGTGGTGGCGGGCACCTGTAGTCCCAGCAACTCAGGAGGCTGAAGCGGGAGGATTTCTTCAGCCCGGGAGGTCGAGGCTGCAGGGAGCCATGATCGTGCCACTGCACTCCAGCCTGGGCGACAGAGCATGACCGTATCTCAAAAAATAATAATAATAAATAAATAGAAATGGAGAATCAACTTCCTGAAGTTTGTTTTTGTTGTTGTTGTTGTTTTGAGATGGAGTTTCACTCTTGTTGCCCAGGCTGGAGTGTAATGGCGTGATCTCCGCTCATTGCAACCTCCACCTCCCGGGTTCAAGCGATTCTCCTGCCTCAGCCTCCCAAGTAGCTGGGATTAGAGGCATGTGCCCACCACTCCTGGCTAATTTTGTATTTTTAGTAGAGACGTGTTTCTCCATGTTGGTCAAGCTGGTCTCGAATGCCCGACCTCAGGTGATCTGCCTTCCTTGGCTTCCCAAAGTGCTGGGATTACAGGCGTGAGCCACTGCGCCCAGCCTCAAGTTTTAAATTATAATAAACATTGACCATTTTTGGTTTGCGCTAACAAAAAAAATCCTTTGTCACTTATCTACTATTTTAAATTTTTTTTCAAACTATGCATAAGAAGATTTTGATGCTTGGAATGCCTGTAAATATTATTCAGTTTAGCTGTGTACCACATAATAGAACACTTCCTTCTCTATCCTTGTAAAGACATAATCTACTTGGGGTGTTTGGCATAGCGATTAAGAGCACAGAGTGGGAAATCAGGCAGACTTGTGTTCAGATTCACAGTTAATGACTTGTCTGTATGACACTAGGTAAATTGGTTCACTTCTTGCAGCCTTGGTTTCTGGATGTGTAGAATGGGGTTTGGAGACTTAGATTGGGATAATGCATGTCATACTCTATAAATTGCAGCCATTTGTATAAAGTACTTACTAGCACTATTGTTGGATGTAATCTTGTGAACTAGCAGGTGGAATGAGTGACTTGGTTTTAGGTGCAGCAGCAGGTCTTCCTGTGCTCTACTTTTGTAATGGTTAATTTTGCATGTCCACTTGGCTGGGCCACGAGATGCCCAAATATTTGGCCAAACATTATTCTGGGTGTGTCTGTGAGAATGTTTTGGGAAGAGACTAACATTTGAATGAGTAGACTGAGTAAAGCAGATTGCCTTTCCTAACTTGAGTGAATTTCATTGAATCAGTTTAGAACCTCAGTAAAACCAAAATGCTAACCTTCCTTCCAAAGTAAAGGGGTAACTCCTTCAGCCCGACTGCCTTGAGTGGGATCCTGGTCTTTTCCTGCCTCAGACTTGAACTGAAACATAAGCTCTTATAGGTCTAAAGCCTGCTAGCTTTCAGACTAGAATTTACACTATTGCCTCTCCTGCTTCTCAGGCTTTTGGACTCCAACTGGAGCTATACCTTTGATACTCCTGGGTCCCCAGCTTGCCAACTACAGATTTTGGGACTTCTCTTTAGGATAAATCTTTCTATGTTATGTATATATCCCATTTGTCCTGTTTCTCTGGAGAACCGTGACTAAAACAAACTGGCTCCCACTCTGTCACCCAGGCTGGAGTGCAGTGACACAGTCTCGACTCCCCTGACCTCTTAGGCTCAAGCAGTCCTCCCACCTCAAGCAGTCCTCCCACCTCATCCTCCCAAGTAGCTGGGATCACAGGTACATGCCACCATGCCTGGCTTATTATTATTATTATTATTATTATTATTATTATTATTATTATTATTATTTAATTTGTGGCCAGGCATGGTGGCTCATGCCTGTAATCCCAGCACTTTGGGAGGCTGAAGCAGGCAGATCACTTGAGTCCAGGAGTTCGAGACCAGCCTAGGAAATATGGCAAAACCCGGTCTCTATCAAAAAAAAAATATATATATATATATATTCAGACATGTTGGCTGGAATATGTGGTCCCAGCTAGCTACTAAGGAGACTGAGGTGGGAGGATTGTTTGAGCCTGGGAAATGGAGGTTCCAGTGAGCCAAGATCACCATTGTACTCCAGCCTGGGTGACAATGAGAAGACATTTGCTCAAAAAAAATTTTTTTTTGTAGAGAAAAGGTCTTGCTATGTTGCTTGGGTGGGTCTTGAACTCCTGGGTTCAAGTATCCTCCCACCTCGGCCTCCCAAAGTTGAGATCACATGTGTGAGCCACCCCTGGTGTGTTTCTTAAACCCAAAGAGGAGCTTACAGATAGGGAGAAGCAAATACCTGATGTATGAATATAGATAGCTGTCACTGTCAAATAACTGTCTCTGAAAACCTTTCCCTTCAATATATGCTCAGTCTATGAGTAAATGTGTTTCAAGCATGCCCAAAGCCGTTTTTAAGTACCAGCGCTCTTAATGCAAGGCATTGCTGCTGTCAGTATGATGTACCAGTGAGATACTTGCCTTAATGAAACCAATTTGAAAGTTTCAAACACTCTCTATTCTCCTGACATGTATTTCAACGTTTCAGGATCTGCTTTCTAGGTTAAAAGGATAAAATAAAAGGAGGGGTGCCTGCCGCCAAAACAGAAACTTCAGATATCAGAAATTAGGGTTAGGAGATTTTTGCTGTATGCACACAGATCAGAAAAGTGTGCTGATGCCTATTCAGTACCAAGTGAATGTTGTCAGTGTCTTCAAATGGGTCAAAATGTCTCAAGTATTGAGATCCAGAATGACTGAAATAATCTGCTTCTGGCATGATCAGGTATCAAAGTGTGGGTTTTAGTGTGTGTTTCTGTCCCCAAATCTCCCATTCCCTCGTAGTTCTCATTTGTGGATTGAATGAATGCCGCATGCTTGTGTTTCCATAGCAGACCTTGCCTCGTGGTTTTGAAGTGGTCTCCATGCTGTTTGAAGTGCTACAGGCAATGGTGGCAAGAACTGGGTGCTGATACATGCTGTGAGTCAGTAGTTCTGATGAAACATCCATCACTGTGATTAGTCTCTTTTTCTGCCACTTCCTGTTCCTAGTAGATCAAAGGGCTAAAAATGCCCCTGTATCAGTAATTATCTACCAAACCATCTGTACACATAGATCATGCTGTTTAGGTTTACAGGTACGTACCCAAAATGAAGAATATTTGTCTTGTTGTTGTCAGGATATATGTAGCAGTCCTACCGGAATCAGTGCTCCACAGATTCATCAAGAGGGGCACCAATTCTATTTTAGTATGTGGGTTTCCTATTGACAAACAGTGGCTCTTTTTCCATTGAAATATGTTATTCGCCTCAGTGAATCCTAATACAGTGGTTTCAACGTCACAATTGCATGTGCTAATAGAATACCCAAGCTTCTAGAAAGAGTTATTTATATGCATTGTCTCCATTTCTGAACTTCCTATTCATTCCTCCACTCCAGCCCCCATCACTCCATAGAATCATTTTCCCCACAGTCACCAGTGACCTCTGTCTCACTAGATTCAATGGGCATCCTCAGGCTTCTTTCTTGACCTCCCAGCAGGATTCAGTCCTGAGAATCACACTCTCTCTGCTGAAACACCCTCCTCCCTTAGCTTTCTGGACAGCCCTCTCTGCTAGTGTTACTCTTCACTCTCTGACCCCTGCCTACTCTTCTGGCTCTTTTGTGGGTTATTTCCTACATTCAGTCACTGAATGTTGAGGCTTGTCAAGGTCTTCCCCAGTCCTCTTTCTCTTACTGTATGTTTTCTCCCAACTCTCTCATTCTTGCCCAATGTTTCCTTTTTCTTCTCTTTTTTAGAGATGGGGTCTCACTTTGCCACCCAGGCTGGAGTGCGGAGGTACAATAATAGCTCACTGGAGTCTCCAACTCCTGGCCTCAAGCAGTCCTTCCTTGGCCTCCTGAGTATTGGGACCACAGGTGTGCATCACCACACCCGGCTAATTTTCTTTTTCTTTCTTTCTTTTTTTTTTTTTTTTAAGAAATGGGGTCTTGTTTGGTTTCCCAGGCTGGTGTCAAACTCCTGGCTTCAACCAATCCTCCTGCCTCAGCTTCCCACAAAGTGTTGGAATTACAAGTGTGAGCCACCATGCCTGGCCAAATGCCTGATGTTTCAAGTACCATATATGCCAATGATCTCAAATACAGATCCCTAGCCCAGGGCTCACCCTCTGTGTTACCGAGTCATGTATCCAGATGCTAATTAGCACCACCATTTAGGCATCTCAAAGGTACTTACAATTAGACATGTTCAAAATTCATGCTTTTCTCCCCAGTAAAAAGGAGGAGAGGAAGAAGTGTGTTAGTCTGTTTTGCATTGCTTATAAAGGAACACCGGAGACTGGGTAATTTACAAAGAAAGGAGGTTTATTTGGGTCACAGTTCTGCAGGCTCTACAAGCGTGGCACCAGAATCTGCTCAGCTTCTGGTGAGGTCTCAGGAAGGTTTTACTCAGAGTAGAAGATGGAGGGGGAACACGCATGTCACATGGTGAGAGGGAGCAAGGGAGAGAGGAAGAGGTGCCAGATTCTTTTTTTTTTTTTTTTTTTTTGATATGGAGTCTTGCTCTGTCACCAGGCTGGAGTACAGTAGCACGTGATCTCGGCTCACTGCATCCTCCACCTCCTGGGTTCAAGCAGTTCCCCTGCTTCAGCCTCCCGAGTAGCTGGGACTACAGGCATGCGCCACCACACCTGGCTGATTTTTGTATTTTAGTAGAGACGGGGTTTCACCATGTTGGCCAAGATGGTCTCGACCTCCTGACCTCATGATCCACCCGCCTTGGCCTCCCAAAGTGTTGGGATTATAGGCATGAGCCACTGCACACAGCCCAAGCCTTGCTTTTGTACTCTATTCCTGTCATGATGAACAAGACCTCTATTCATGCAGTTCCACAGGCCACACACCTGAGAATCTTGCTTAACCCCTTTTTCTCCCCATGTTCCAGTCAGTCGTCAATCTTGTTTTATCTTCAAGATGCCTCCACTTCTCTGTATCTCTACTCCTTCTCTAGTGCCACAATTAAGGTGATGACTAATACTGTCTTGTGTCTGAACTATTGCAATACCCTCCTTTCTAGCTTCCCAAATCTCCATTGTCCCATTCCAGCCCAATTCCACTTACATCCTTCAGTAGCTTCCCTCCACTCTTAGGATAAGGACCCATATACTCAGCACAGCCATAGAATAAAGACCTACATACTCAGCACAGCCATAGACCATGCATGGTCCACGCTGTCTTCCTTTCTCACCTCCACTTCCCAGAACACTTTTTCTAGCCACATAGGTCTTTCAGGTGTCAGTTACACCTGCTTCCCTGCCTACCACAGAGCCTCTGCACATGCTGTTCCCTCTTAAATGCTTTCCCTCCTCTGCGTCTACCTTGCATTGCCTGTCATCCTTCAGACCTTCCCAGTTGTCACTTCCTCAGGGGAGCCTCCTTGACCCCCTCCAGTAGATAAGTTGGCCTGCTATAAGCTTTCACAGTGAGATGCACCTCATCTTTATGGCCCTCCTGTCTATGTGTGATTATGTATCTCCTAGGGCAATTATTTAATTAATGGCTGGCTCCCAATTAGCCAATGAATTTCAAGCAGATAGACACCATGTATCTACTTGTGCTTACCTTTGTGCCTTCAGCTTAGCTGTTGCAAATACTAAGAATGTTAAACTGTTGAACAATAAAAGCAGTTTTTCAATTTTGTTTTAAAGTATTTTAGTGGCTGTGCAAGGTGACTCATGCCTGTAATCTCAGCACTTTGGGAGGCAAGGTAGGAGGATCGCTTGAGTCCAGGAGTTCAAGACCAGCCTGGGCAACATAGTGAGCCCTTCTCTCTACAAAAAAAAATTAAAAAATTAGCCAGGTGTGATGGCATGTACCTGTAGTCCTGGCTACTCGGAAGGCTGAGGAGGGAGGATGGCTTGAGCCCAGGAGTTAGAGGCTGCAGTGAGCTATGATTGCACCACTGCACTCCAGCCTGGATGACAGAGCAAGACCTTGTCTCTAAAAAAAAATAAATAAAAAATGTTTTAGTGGGTTTGTATTTCCATTTCCTTAAGTAACTATAAATATAAAGGTTTTCTACTTGCCTCTTTTGATATATTTCTCAATCATGAATGGATCTACAAAAAGGGAGGAAGTGGTAGGCACCCAAAGAGCCAGAGCCTGCAGTAAATGAGGTTTTTGATGTCCCAGGTCTTATTTAAATCCTGAATGTCGGCCAGGCGCTGTGGCTCATACCTGTAATCCCAGCACTTTGGGTGGCCAAGGCGGACGGATCACGAGGTCAGGAGATCGAGCCCATACTGGCTAACACAGTGAAACCCCGTCTCTACTAAAAATACAAAAAATTAGCCAGGTGTGGTGGTGGGTGCCTATAGTCCCAGCTACTCGGGAGGCTGAGGCAGGAGAATGGCGTGAACCCAGGAGGCAGAGCTTGCAGTGAGCCGAGATCGTGCCACTGCACTCCAGCCTGGGCGACAGAGCGAGACTCCGTCTCAAAAAAAAAAAAAAAAAAAAAAAATCCTGAATGTCATGGGTGTTATTGCACTTCTGACTCAATGCTGCTGAAAATGTCCCCCGGGAGACTGCCGCTTGTTTCAAGGGACTATGAGCCATGTTACCTCCCAATTCTGGACATTTTCTAAGCTGTATCATCATGTTTTCATAATCTGACAACCTGCAGCTCAGTTAATGACATAAAACAATTCCATGATCTCTAAGACAAGCCCCCAGCACATTGAAGTCACTGGATGAGACCTCAGCACCATGGGCCCCTCCTCTCCACTGGGTTGACTCTGCCAGCTCACTCTCAGCTGAAGCTGCCCTTGCTGCTCCTGCCTCTGCCATGTCTACCACTCTGTATAGCTGCCCTTTTCTTACTGCTCTGGCCACTGGCTGCCAAAAAGAGACACGGCCACTACCCTGGCCCTCGTGACATTCAACTGCAGCTGCCATCTCTGCTAATGCGAGGGGAGGGATGGTTTCTCCACTGACATCAAGCCCAGCTCTCTTGAGTCTGGGCCAGACCTTGAATAGTCTGGCTTGTGAACGAGACACCAGCTAGTTCTTCCAGATGGTGTTCATGTGGCCCAGCGCTCTCCTACCTTAGGACGAGTTCCTGCCCACCCAGCTTGCTTCTCTCAGAAGTTTGGGGCAGCATTTTTCTACCTTTCTTATTTAGGAGCCCAATCTTTTTTTTTGAGATGGAATCTTGCTCTGTCACCCAGGCCGGAGTGCAGTGGTGTGATCTTGGCTCACTGGAACCTCCACATCCCAGGTTGAAGTGATTCTCCTGCCTCAGCCTCGCAAGTAGCTGGGACTCCAGGGGTGTGTTACCACACCTGGCTAATTTTTGTATTTTCAGTAGAGACGGGGTTTCACCATGTTGGCCAGGCTGGTCTCGAACTCCTGACCTCAGGTGATCCACCTGCCTCGGCCTCCCAAAATGCTGGGATTACAGGCGTGAGCCACTGCGCCCGGCCCCCAGAGCCCAACCTTGAATCCCAGCATCCTCTCTGCCATTTCCTAAGACACCCAGTGGGCCTCTGGATAAAAGACGTTTTTGATAGAGAGTTCTGTTATCCCAGACCCCGAGGTGACCCTAGCATAATCCCTGAACACTTTCCCCTATGCTGAGGCTTCTCCCCTAGACCCCCATTCTATTACATAGTCTGTGCCCCCTCAGCTCAGTCATTAATTTTCTGGGCAGCCTCCTTTGACCTGCAGACCAGATCAGATCTCCATGGTTTGCTCCCTGATCACTGTGTCCCTCTCTTCTGTAGCTCTTACCACAGCTTGTAATTCTATATTTGATGCATGTCTATATCTCCCTCTATAAGGTGAGGTCATCAAAGGCAGCAGTTCAGTCTTTCTTGCCTACCACTCCATCTCCAGCATGCTGCTCATCTGGTCCATGGTAGGGCTCAGTATTTGTTGAAGGAGTGAATGAACTATGATTCACTTCATTATGTGTCGGTCTTTTAAAAACATTTATCTTCAATAAACCCGTTTCTCTGTGATGGCAAGTAAAACATTTTTGGAGGCAGTCACTAACCAGCATGCATTGCATGTGTGAGCACCACAATATTTTTATACTTGTGGGTTTGATAATCCAACCACATGCTTTATTAAAGTATTTCTTTCAGGGTTGTAAAAAACATTTCATTACTGGCTTGTGGGCAACCTGGCTCTGGGGGAAAAGGGTCGTGTTACCACACTGCAGATAGGTGAGGATACCAGTGCCAGGCAGGGAGGAGGCTGTGAGGATGCCCAGCCCCTGCTTAGGGATACTGCTTCTCCCCCTTCACTTTTGCAGATTGCAGAGGGCTTGAAGAAGGGATGCAGGCAGTTTGAGCACTGAGTGGCACGTATTCCTGCAATCCCCAAAGTCATGAGGGGGCTCTTTGGAGGGGGTCTCAGAATTGGACTGTATGGTTTGACTTCACATATTTCTGGGTTTGCTTTGTAGTTTGTCAAGTCACCATACTATATGCTACTGGCAGATGATAATATGTTAACCAAAAACGACAACAAAGCAGTTGTGATGTGAAGGATGAGGCTAGACTTGGAGCCAGAACCATCATCCAGTACATTGGTTCTTGGCACATAGTGAGAAAGAACCCTTGTGGAATGGAAGGAGAAGCTCCTGGGAAGCAGTGTGTGAAGGTGGAAAGGGTCTTGTTGCCAAGGCAATAACCATTCACTTCCATGGAGCACTGGCCAGGGGCAGGTGCTGTGCTGAGCACTTTGCATGCATGATCTCATTTAACCCCACAGTAATCTATGAGGGGTTTTTTTTCTTTCTCTTTTTTCTTTTTTAGAGACAGGGTCTTTGCCACCCAAGCTGGAATGCAGTGGTGTGATGATAGCTCATGTGGTCTCAAACTCCTGGGCTCAAATCATCCTCCCACCTCAGCCTCCCGAGTAACTGGGACTACATGTGTATGTCATCATGTCCAGCTAAGTTTTTTTGTTTTTGTTTTTGTTTTTTTTTCTGAGACAGAGTCTTACTCTGTCACCCAGGCTGGAGTGAAGTGGTGTGATCTCGGCTCACTGCAACCTCCACCTCCTGGGTTCAAGCGATTCTTCTGTCTCAGCCTCACAAAAAGCTGGAATTACAGGCGTGCACCACCACACCTGGCTAATTTTTTAATTTTTAGTAGAGACAGGGTTTCACCATGTTGGCCAGGCTGGTCTCCAATTCCTGACCTCAGGTGATCGCCCGCCTCGGCCTCCCAAAGTGCTGGGATTACAGGCATGAGCCACCGCGCCCGGCCTTTTTAAAAAAATTCTTGTAGAGACAGGTCTTGCTATGTTGCCCAGGCTGGTCTCAAACTCCTGGGCACAAGTGATTCTCCTGCCTCAGCCTTCTGAGTCCCTGGGATTACAGATGAGAGCCACTCACCTGGCCAGTTAGGGTTCTTATTATCAACATTTTCCGTAATGAAAGCAAGTGTCAGAGTGAAAAAATGTGCCTGAGGTAACACAGCTAATAAATGTCAGAGCCAGGATTTGAAGCTAGTTCTGTTGGACTAGACATCAATCCACTTAACCTTGGGATACACTGGTTATCAGGTAAGTTGGGTTCAAGCCCTTGCTCTTCCATTATGGCTGTGTGTCTTTACCTTATTTCTGTGAAAACATTATGTGCAAAATGTGAATAATAATACCTATGGCAGAATATTTCTGCAAAGATTAAGTGAAACTGTGGATGAATGCTTTAGAACTATACTGTCTGATACAGCAGCCATTAGCCACGTGTAGCTATTGAACTTGGAATATGGCTAGTCTGAATTGAGATGTTTTATAAGTGTAAAACATACACTGGATTTTGAATACTTAGTGGGAAAAAATGTAAAATTTCTCAATAATTTTTCTGTATTGAATACATGTTGAAGTGATAATATTTTGGATATACTGGGTTAAATAAAATACATTACTAAAATTAATTTCACCTGTTCCTTTTTACTTTTTAAATGTGATTACTAGAAATTTAAAATTACATATGTGACTCACATTACATTTCTATTGTACAGCACAGCTCTGGAGCCCTATAAATATGATTTATTATTGTTATGGTAATTTCACTCAGAACGATATTCTGTTTCGTCACTGAGGTCATCACCTAGACTGAGTCTCCCATAGAATGAGTCCCCATTTTTCTATAAATGTGAGTTTTAGTATATAAAAAGATTATAAGTATTCATCTTTTGAATCTAGTCTTTCTCGTATGTATTTTATTGTCGTTTTTCAAATACACAGAATCTTCCAAGGAGACAGAAGTCCCTATGTCTGGAGAAATTAACCCGTTCAAATATATAAATGACAATTTAAAACATTCTGACCCACATACTTTATTCAGGTAACTAGAGAATAACCTTCATCTTGTGGAGCACAGAATCACTTTTCCCTTGCACATGGTGGAAATAATTCCCTCCCTCCCCCCACATTACTCATCAAATGTTGCATCTTCCAATTCAAAACAATGCCTGAATCATTACTGTTTCAAACCACTATCTGTGAAAGCATATCATTTTAAGGCATGCATAAAGTTTGTGTTCTTACTTGACCCATCATTCCAGCCTGGATACTTTTGGATCCTGATTTTCTCAATGAACATAATACTGTCCCTTTCTACCTTATGTTTTTATGCAAATTTCATTTTAGACTTTCTGTAATTCCTTCAGGTCACTAAATGATAAAAGATGACACGGCTAAAGATAGACTAATTAACTAAATTATAATCTCCATAAGGACAGAAGGCCCAAATTTACATACCTGAAATAGAGGACTGGTCTACATTCCATATTGAAGTTAAATTCCAAGAAAATGCAATTTACAATGAAAGGATTTTTTGTTTTCTTTTGTGGGTAACACTAGCTATTGTAACACATAATCCCAACATATAACAGGTTTAATATAACAAGCTTATTTCTACTGCCCGTAACAATCCAGTGCTAATATTCCTGGTCAGTTGGGTGCCTTTCCTCCTCTGGTGATTCATGCCCAGGTGATTCCTCATCACACAGCTTCATTATCCCCTTGGCTTTGTCATCCATGCAGCCAGTCAGCAAAGAGAGAACTTGGAGAAGGTACACATATTCCTTTTTTTTTTTTTTTTTTTTTTTGAGATGGAGTTTTGCTCTGTTGCCCAGGCTGGAGTGCAGTGGCATGATCTCGGCTCACTGCAACCTTTGCCTTCTGGGTTCAAGCGATTCTCCTGCCTCAGCCTCCCGAGTAGCTGGGACTACAGGCTCCCGCCACCACGCCAGGCTAATTTTTGTATTTTTAGTAAAGATGGGGTTTCACCATATTGGCTAGGCTGGTCTCGAACTCCTGACCTTGTGATCCGCCTGCCTTGGTCTCCCAAAATGCTGGGATTACAGGGGTGAGCCACCACGCCTGGCCCATATTTCTTTAAACTGGCCTGCAAGTGGTACACAATTACTTCTGTTCATATTCCATCATGCGAATTTATCACTTGGTCCCACCTAGACACAAAGGGAGCTGGAAAGACAGTTCCTGGATGGGAAGCTTTTTCCTAGCAATACACTACACTACAAAGAGGAGCATGAAGTCTGGTAAACAGCTCTCCATCCCTGCTACAACTTTTTTTTTTTTTTTTTGAGTTGAAGTCTCACTCTGTTGCCCATGCTGGAGTGCAGTGGCATGATCTCGGCTCACCGCAGCCTCTGTCTCCTGGGTTCAAGCAATTCTCCTGCCTCAGCCTTCTGAGCAGCTGGGACCACAGACATGTGCCACTGCGTCTGGCTAATTTTTTATATTTTTAGTAGAGATGGGGTTTCACCATGTTGGCCAGGCTGGTCTTGAACTCCTGACCTCAGGTGGTCCGCCCACCTCGGCCTCCCAAAGTGCTGGCTTTATAGGTGTGAGCCACCGCGTCTGTCCTCTGCTACAACTTATACATGGAAATTATTTCTATAAGGATGAATGCAAAATGTTGAGATGTATTCCAGACTTCACCATCCAACTTACCTATCATTACTGCCCCTAAACACATTAAATAACACTTAAAATGCATTGCATAAAATAGGGATAATAAAAGATTGTGTAATCATTTATTGCACCAAAGGCAGTGGTCATAAAAGTGTACCCCCAAGATGGAATGAGGAGGCATAGGAGGATGAAGGAGTGGCAAGATGACCAATCTCCACATCCATTCACTGAATTGGGGGGCAGATGCAAAGACAGGGCAAGAGGATTCTATATGAGGGAGGCTGTAGTCTGGTCTCCTTATTGCTCTTAAAATTAGTAAAGAAGTATCGACTGTTTTCCTCTCAATTTTATTAACAAAAATCATATGGTTATTCGTATTTGCTCTCTCCTGGCCAAAGTTTCTAGATGACCAAAGTTGCTAGCTGAAAACCTTGGAAAGATGGCTTAACACCCACACTGTCATATGTCATATGATTATGTGCAAATTTACTTAAAATGAGAAAGGGTAAACGTGAACAATGACCTCTCATTTCTTTATATTCCCCACAGTGCCTAGCAGTGCCTTACCACAGCAGGCACCTGCTAGATATGTATTGATTTTTGATGGATTTAAGTGGATCCAGTTTGTTATGATTGTGCTTTGAGTCTTCTGTTCTAAAATATTCAAGTTTTGCATATGTTATAGGCATCAATCCTCTTCATGGATACTTCTTTCTTTGATGTAAAATGAGTGCATTCAATAAAAATGTCCTCTAAATTGAGGTGTCCCCATGTCTTTAGTTCTGAATCTGCTATCCAGCTCTGAATCTGGTGATTGGCTAAGGAATTAAATTTGTTTTTTATGTTAATTAGAACATAATAAAGAAAAGTATCTTTTAAAAATCTGAAGATGGACATTTGTTTAAAAAGGCAGTAACAGCCGGCTCATGCCTGTAATCTCAACACTTTGGGAGGCTGAGGTGGGCAGATTGCTTTGGGCACAGGAGTTTGAGACCAACCTGGGCAACATTGCAAAACCCTATCTCTACAAAAAACAAAAAAATTAGCCAGGCGTGGTGGCATGTGCCTATAGTCCCAGTTACTCCACCTACTTGGGAGGCTGAGGCAGGAGGATCACCTGAGCCTGGGAAGGTCAAGGCTGCAGTAAGCCATGATCATGCCACTGCACTGCAGCCTGAGTGACGGAGTAAGACCCTGTCTCAAAAAAAAAGTCACCTTGGATCATATTATCATATCATATGCTTATTTATTGTATGTACGAATGTAGGGCATGAAAAGTTTGGCAAACATCCAAACCTTTGATAACACTCTGTAGGTTAGGGCATAGGAGGGCGATGTGGGACAGCCTCTGCAGAGAGCAATTTGACATCTCAAAACTGCAAATGCACTTCCTTCTATCCAGCAGACTCCACTTTAGAAATTTACCTTAAAGATAAACTTATGTTTAAAATGACATGTATAATAGGTTATTCACTGCATTATTGTTTGTAATGGCAAAACATTGGAAACAACCTAAATGCCCACAGATAAAAGGACTGGATAATTAATTTATGGTACATTCATACAGTGAGATAATATCATATTATTTGAAAAATATTTTTTAATGAGAAGGCTCTCTGTAAGCTGATATGTAAAGATTTTCAGCTGGGCAAGGTGGCTAACACCTATAATCTCAGCACTTTGGGAGGCCAAGGTGAGAAGACTGCTTGAAGCCAGGAGTTTGAGACCAGCCTGGGCAACAAAGTGAGCCCCATCTCTACGAAAAAATAAAAATAGCTGGACGTGGTGGCACATTCCTGTAGTCTCAGCTACTCAGGAGGATGAGGTGAGAGGATCTCTGGAGTCCAGGAGTTTAAGGTTTAGGTGAGCTATGATTGCGCCACTGCACTCCAGCCTGGGCAACAGAGTGAGACCTTGTCTCTAAATAAATTTTAAAAATAAATAAATGAAAAGATCTTTAAAATATATTAAGGGGAAAAAGCAAGATATAGAGCAGTGTGAAGAGTATGCTATATTTTGTGTAAAAAGGAGGGGAGCTTATTCCTATGTGTGTGTTGGTGCATAAAGCAACTCTGGGATCAGATTAATAAAGTAGAAGGAAAACAGATGGGAAGGGTGGCTAAGAGATGCCATAGGAGGGAGACTTTGTGAAAATGTTTTAAATATCTCCTGACAGTTGAATCTTCTTAACATATTGCCTATGCAAAAAGTTAAATGTAAAAAAATTCACATGATTTCAGTGAACTTTTTTTGAGACGGAGTCTCACTCTTGTCACCAGGCTGGAGTGCAGTGGTGCAATCTCGGCTCACTGCAACCTCCGCCTCTCGGGTTCAAGCCATTCTCCTGCCTCAGCCTCTTGAGTAGCTGGGATTACAGGCATGCGCCACTGCGTCCAGCTAATTTTTGTATTTTTAGTAGAGATGGGGTTTTACCATGTTGGCCAGCATGGTCTCGATCTCTTGACCTCGTGATCCGCCCACCTTGGCCTCCCAAAATGCTGGGATTACAGGCATGAGCCACTGTGCCCGGCTCAGTGAACTTTTAATTCTACTTTGGTAGGATGATGGTGGTCTTAGGAAAATTTGAATCTTCATGACTAGTGACATAATTACATGGTACAGACCATCCTGTATAGCTAATTGCTTCTTGTGCCTAAGTCTTGTCTTCCCAGTGAAATCAATCGCTGGCCCTCCTCACCTCTTTTGGAACCTCTGCAGTGTTTAACCTGGGAACCCAGTGAATATCTGAGGACAGACAACTGGTTGATTAGGCCTCTCAGACTTTCATTCCATTTCATCGTGAACACTTCTCATATATTTACAACTTTTCCTTTCAAGTAAATCAAAATATTAACGTACAAGGACAAGGCAGACAGAAAGGCACATAGTTGCCAGGTAAATTGGGCCTCCTCAGAGTGTATCTTCAGGTTTTTAACAAAAGGCAGTTTCCATCTTATTGATGAAAATGTGTTTGCTTTCTATTTAATTACCCATTGTATGTTAGATGGTATTTCGTGGTTCAAATGGCTGTCTGTATAAAATGCCAACATTTAAAATCTATTTCCTCCACTCCTGTTTCAATGTCGACAACTCTATTGTTAGAATCTGCGAGTTGGTGTCTTTGGAACCAAAGGAATATTCAGCTGAGATGTTTGATTTTACGATTCGATGCGATCTCACTTCTCCATGTAAGCAGCTTCCAACAAAATCACTTACTGGAGAAAAGAGAAAAGACCTAACAGTCCAGCGCGCTGTGTAGACCGCGGGGGCTGTGTCAGGGGAGCAGGCTCTGGAACACTCCCGCCAAGGCCAAGGGGGCTCCCGCCTCCCCTCCAAGCGGTGGAAACCCGCCCTCCGCCAGCCTCTGGCGGTGGGAGTGGCTCCCCCTGCAGGATCTGCGGAGACGCCTCCTGGGCTTTCTGTTCGGGCCTCGCGTTTCCCGGGCGCCTCGGTGTGAAGGCAGCTTAGTGCTGTGCCCGCCGGCCCACTGCTTCCCAGTGGGGGAGTTTGGGTGAGCAATGGCAAGCCAGGGGGCCCGAGAAGCTGGGGAGGAGTGATGTTGCCAGCCAACCCCCAGGCAGGACCCCAGAGCTCAGCCGGGACAGCCCTGTCTCCTACCTGTACCCGGGGCTCCTCCCCCAGCACACAGGACGGATGGTTCGAGGCTGGCTCTCCCGGGTTAGCATCTCTTCACTCCCACCTCACAACCTTTTCTTTTCCCAGCCCCAGCTAGAGAGACTCCAGAACACATATGCTTGGGCGAATTATTCTGAGGCAATTAACGTGGCTGGGTCTCAGCTTCCTTTTTTTGTGTAATAATACCAAATTGACGATCCCTTTAGAAAACTATTTGGTAGTTTCTTATAAAGTTAGCCTGGGTGCAGTGGCTCACGCCTGTAATCCCAGCACTTTGGGAGGCCAAGGCAATAGAATCGCTTGAGCCCAGGAGTTCGAGACCAGAGAGAGAGAGAGAAAAAGAGAGAAAGAAATTAAAATTTATGTCCACCGAAACACTTGCCCACAAATGTTCATAGCAGGTTTATTCATAATAGCCAAAGACTACAAACAACCAAACGTCCATAAACAAGTAAAGTCATAATACTTTGTGATGTATTCATATGATGGAATACTAAGCATAAGAGGAACAAACTACTGATACATACTACAGCATGAACGAATCTCAAAAGCACTGGATTAAATAAACTGCTCTACAATTCTGTATGAAGGTCTGAAAACACTAAGCTAATCTGTCGTATTAGAAATCAGAACAGTGGCTTCTTTGCATAGTACAGACTGAGAAGGGCACAGGGAACTTTCTGGAGTAATGGAAATGTTCTATATCTTGACTGAGGTGATGGTTACATGAGTACATACATTTGTCAAAACTCAGAATTGTACTTTAAAATTTGTACATTTTACTGTATGTAAATTAAGCCTCAAATTTAAAGTACATTTATTTATTTATTTATTTATTTATTTATTTATTTATTGCAGAGTCTTGCTTTGTTGCCCAGGCAGGAATGCAGTGGTGCAATCACGGCTCACTGCAGCCTCTACCTCCTAGGCTCAAGCAATCCTCAGCCTCCTGAGAGTAGCTGGGACTACAGGTATGTGTCACCACACCCAGCTAATTTTTTCATTTTGTTGTAGAGATAAGGTCTTGCTTAAAATACCTTTATAAGCCAGGCACAAAAACACATACTTGCATGTTCTCATTTGTGGGAGCTAAAAATTAAAATAATTGAACAACTCATGGAGCTAGAGAGTAGAACCATGGTAAGAGAGGTTAGGAAGGGTAGTGGGGAGGGTAGTAGGGTTAATGAGTATAACAATATACTTGCATAGAATGGATAAGATATAGCATTTGATAGTACAACAGGGTAACTACAGTCAACAATAATTTATTGTACATTTAAAAATAGCTAAAAGAGGCTGGGCGCAGTGGCTCATGCCTGTAATCCTGGCATTTTGGGAGACCGAGGCAGGTGGATCACCTGAGGTCAGGAGTTCGAGACCAGCCTGGCCAACATGGTGAAACCCCATCTCTACAAAAATTAGGCCGGGCGCGGTGGCTCACGCCTGTAATCCCAGCACTTTTGGAGGCCGAGGTGGGCAGAACAGGAAGTCAGGAGATCCAGACCATCCTGGCTAACATGGTGAAACCCCGTCTCTACTAAAAATACAAAAAAAATTAGCTGGGTGTGGTGGCGTGCGCCTGTAGTCCCAGCTACTCAGGAGGCTGAGGCAGGAGAATCGCTTGAACCTGGGAGGTGGAGGTTGCAGTGAGCCAAGATCATGCCACTGCATTCTAGCCTGGGCAACAGAGCGAGACTCCATCTCAAAAAAAAAAAAAAATACAAAAATACAAAAATTAGCCCGGTGTGGTGGCACGTGCCTGTAATCCCAGCTACTTGGGAGGCTGAGGCAGGAGAATTGCTTGAACCTGGGAGACAGAGGTTGCAGTGAGCTGAGATCGTGCCACTGTACTTTAGCCTGGGCAACATAGCGAAACTCCATTTAAAAAATAAAAAGCTAAAAGTGTATAATTGGAATGTTTTTAACACAAAGAAATGATAAATGCTCGAGGTGGTAGATAACACACTTCCCCTGATGTCATTTTTATTTTTATTTTTTTTTTGAGACAGAGTCTCGATCTGTCACCAGGCTGGAGTGCAGTGGCACGATCTTGGCTCATTGCAACCTCTGCCTCCCAGGTTCAAGCGATTCTCCTGCCTCAACCTCCTGAGTAGCTGGGACTACAGGCGCATGCCACCATGCCCAGCTAATTTTTATATTTTTAGTCGAGATGGGGTTTCATCATGTTGGCCAGGATGGTCTCGATCTCTTGACCTCGTGGTCTGCCCACCTCGGCCTCCCAAAGTACTGAGATTACAGGCATGAGCCACTACGCCCAGTCCCTGATGTGATTATTATGCATTATATGCCTGTATCAAAATATCTTATGTACCCCTAAATAGATACACCTATGCAGCCATAAAGATTAATAAAATAATTTAAAAATATCTTTGAAAAAAATAAGTTTATACTTCATAGGGTGGTTGTAATTATTAAATGAGTTACTATGGAAAGTGGTTAGAGCAGTACCTGGCATTTAGATGTTACCATATAAATATATAGCATTTGTAGTGTGTGTGTGTATATATATAGTATTTACGCAGCATTTATATATAGTATTTATAATTAGTCTGAAATCTGTGACATTGTGGAAAAGATTTACGTTTTGAAGTATTGTATGTTCAGAATTTTCCATGAAGGAAATTCACAATGTGGAAGGAGGAATCACTTTACCACTGTTTCAGTCTCATAAGGGGTTGTGAGGATCAAATGAGGCCATATACCTCAGCTACATTTGTATTTGATTAATAAAAGAAAATACGGGCGTAGATAGTTGTCATCCAACTTAACTTGCCAACATAATTTCTGTATCTGAGAAATGCTGCTTCAAGTCCAAAGCAGCATAAAATGATGCAAGAACATCACACATTCTCATGACCTGCACATCACATATGCAACAATTCCATGAATGCTCATAGATGCACCAGAAGATATCACGCAGACATGGTTCTTTAAACTGCTGCTCTGTGAGACTCTTTGGGGAGGGGAAAGAGCTTGACTGCCTGGGTTTGAATGCTGGTTCTGTCACTTATTACATGTGATATTGGAGGAGTTACTTAACCTCCCCAGGCTTCTGTCTCCTCATCTGTAAAATGGGAATGATATCTACCTCCTGGATTTCTGGGCAGGTTGGATGAGAAAAGCTATGTGTTTCAGAAATAAAAACTGTTGCTGACCTCTGCAGACTGTGGATGCTGGTGATGCAAGTACTCTTTGAGCAGGCTGTCTCCTGTGGGTGACAGTGTGTATTCCCACGCGCAGTCTTGGAGAGGCAGGACCTGGGTGATCTTCTTAGGGAAAGGGGAGAGATGGAAAGTCCAGAGGAAGATCCTGGAGGGAGCACTTGGGGCTGGGCAAGATTCAGAGACTGCTCAGAGAAAGGGTCCATGAGAAACAGCCAAAAAGGAAAACAAGGGAAGAGATGTTTAATGGAAAGAAATGCTTCACCCTACTGTATGTATGAAAAATCTCCTCTTTCCTTGGTCTCCTCTATAAGCCTTCAATAAAATCCACCTGTGTAGGTGGCGTCTTCTGGGAGGGGTGAGAGAATTGGTAAACCCTGCTTCGAGGATTCCTTAGGGAGGAAAGGTGTGCAAAACACTCACATCTGAGTTACTTCTGTAATGTGCCTTGCACAGTCCTAGGTTCAGGGTATGTGCGTAATAAGTGACAGACATTTTACGTCGTGTTATGTGTGTGCACACATTCTGGTAAAAACTTGCCTCACTCAACGCCGCAGGCTCATGTCAGCGGCCCAGCAGGAGTGTTTCTATGGCAACCATGGCGTCTCTGCGCCTTCAAGGTGAGCGCTCGTGAATGGGGATGTGGGTCTAGTGGGTTCCAGTTCCGCCAGTAGACCAGCAAATCCTCCCTCTTTTGGCAAATTATTCTCTTCCACTCGCCACTTAGCTTCACGCTGGTCGTAGGTGCCGGGCAGTGAACCGCGTCTCCGCTCTTCTGTCCCGCAGCGACCGCGCAGGTCCAGGGCCCGCTCCAGGGGACCTGGCCACGGTAGCTCCTAACCCGGGCAGATAACAGGCCTCTGTGCGCTCCGCTTGACCCCAGCGCGGCCCCAAGCTCCGAGGCGGGCTGGGGGCGTCCTCACTGCGCGCCCTCTGATCATGGCTCTGGCCTCACGCCTCTAGCCGCCGCGTAAGAGCCGAGGAGCGCACAGGGACAGGTTCCCTGGCCGGACGCTCCCTCCCCAGGGCCCGGGTCAGGGTCAAGGTCTCGGCTCTGCCGGTACGCAGCACCGCCCCTTGGCGCAGAGCCCGCGGGAATGTGCGGGCCGCCCCAGCGCCGACCTCGCGCAGCCGGTTCCGCCGCCGCCGCCAGGGCGAGACTGGCTGCCCGCTTGGACCCGGCGGCGGGGCGGAGCCGAGGCCGCGGGCTGGGCAGCCGCCCGGTGCGGACTGTATGTGCCTCCCACGATGGCCCGTGGGGCCTGCGCTCTGCCCGATCAGATGGAAAAGAACGTTTTAGATTGGAGTTTTAAGACGACTCTCCCGATGCCGCTTGAACTGGGTACAGGTGTGTGTAAAAACAGGGTCACAGGCTCAGTGCATTCAGTGGTGATGCAACTGTGACTGAACGCCAAGCCCTCCGGCAGGCAACGCCGGACAGGCAGCCCTCCAAACCCACAGAGGAGCGCGACCCCTCCCCATGTCTGAACCCCACCCGCCTCTGCCCTCCTCTCTGCTCCCCAAACCTCTACTTTGGGGATAAGTGTTAACTCTCCTGGCTCTGACATCCCACCTGATGAATGTCCCTCTGCAAGGATCTGGGGTTGCCCTACACGTGTTTGGGCCCTCTTTTTTCGGGCCTCTGGCTTTAGCCATAGACCTTGGTCTTTGTCCTGCTTTCTCCTCCGCCTCACCATCACCCTGTTTTCCCTATGACCCAATCTCCTTCCAACACCCCCCGTCCCTTCATCAGCAGCCCCAATCCTGATGCCTGAGCAACTTCATTAAAAGTAACTACCATCCACCGTCAGCCCAGGATCACTCAGCTCCTTCGACTGTAACCCTAGAATTCAACTCTCATAGCTATCCTTGCCTTCATTTCTTAGACTTCACAATTCTGTGGTTATTTCTGGCTCTCTATTCCCCATGCTCACTAATCTCCACCCTTAACATGCCCCCACATGCTGCCCTCCAGCTTTTTTGTCTCCATGGTCCCTGACTCAGACCTTCCCTCCTGAGTGGGGCCCCCACCTCTCTTGAATCTGGGATCACTGGCCCAGCCCAGCACAGAATCTTCTCCGGATGTTGGCCTGATGGAGTTTGTGTGTCCTGCTGGTGTCCGCATGTTGAGACTCCAGCTGCTGCCCTGCTCCAGGCCCCAATCCCAGCCTGCATCCTCGTATGTGCTCCCAAACCTGTCAGTGGAGTCCGGAGCCTTGGCAGGACCCTCTTCTGTCCAGCAGGCCTGCCACAGTCCACAGAACAAATTCCAGCTCCTGCTGCTTCTGCTGAAGGAATTGGAATCCCATTTCTTTTTCTTTTTCTTCTGTGTTTGTTTGTTGTTGTTGTTGTTGTTTTTGAGACAGAGTCTTGCTCTGACACCCAGGCTGGAGTGCAGTGGTACCATCTAGGCTCACTGCAACCTCTGCCAGCTGGGTTCAAGCAATTCTCATGCCTTAGCCTCCCGAGTAGCTGGAATTACAGGCGGGTGCCACCTTGGCCGGCTAAATTTTTTTGTATTTTTAGTAGAGACGAGGTTTCACCATGTTGGATAGGCTGGTCTCAAACTCCTGGCCTCAAGTAATCAGGCCACCTCAGTCCCCCAAAGTGCTAGGATTACAGGCGTGAGCCACCATGCCTAGCTGGAACCCCATTTCTTAATCTCACCTGCCATTAAAGGTCCTGCATCCTCCTGGGTCCTCCTGGAACAGAAGTTATACTAGCCTTCATGGTGAAGGAGGAGCAGTGCTTAGCCTCATCCTTCCTCCCGGCACACCCAGGGATGCTATTGGGTCAGCCAAACATTACCACCAGGAATTGGTAAAGGAAACAAAGGCTGGTTTGATCTTCAGAGTCTTGGCTGCTCCTGTTTCCTAAAATTGATAGTGACTACATCGTTACTCTCTGAGTACCAGCTGAGTATAGTAAGGGACTCCCAGAAGGGGAAAGCATCGTCCTCTCCCCTGGCTTAACTAAATCCTACCCCTTCCATCAAGTCCCAAGTCCTACACAGCTGAGGGCTTAATTAGAGCCTGCCTTTATCACTCGCTGTGGTCTTCTCTGTCATTGCTGTTTCCAGAAAGAGACAGTGATGTCAACTCCGTCCCTCTGGTCAGCTCTGGAGCATCCGCCACATCTTAAGCTGGACAGCCAATCACATGCCAAGGGAGGCTGGGCTCCCCCTTCCAGGGGTTCTCAGGGTATGTGCTGTGGATGTGTGCCCAAGAAGGTGTGTGCTCATGGGTCTCTCCTGCCCCAGGAGGCCTCTGCGGAGTTGTTCTTGGCCCATCACTGAGGACACGCTGTGTCCTGCCTCTGGATTCTGGATGAGAGCAGGAGTCCATCCTGTTGGGGATTCACACTAAAATACTGCTTCCCACATTTGAGGATTTCTTGCACCATGAAAGACTTCGTGGGGAGGGGCCAACAGGGGATGGCTAACTTTTTACTTTGCCAAGCAAGTTCATTCAAAATAATTACTATTGGCTGGGTGCAGTGGCTCACGCCTATAATCCCAGCACTTTGGGAGGCCAAGGTGGGCGGATCACTTGAGGTCAGGAGTTCGAGACCAGCCTGGGCAACATGGTGAAACCCTGTCTCTACTAAAAATTCAAAAATTAGCTGGGCGTGGTGGCGTGTGCCTGAAATCCCAGCTACTTGGGAGGCTGAGGCACCAAGAATCGTTTGAACTGGGGAGGCGGAAGTTGCAGTGAGCTGAGATCCTGCCACTGCACTCCAGCCTGGGCAACAGAGCGAGACTCCATCTCAAAAAAAAAAAAAAAAAAAAAAAACCCAACAAAACAAAAAACCACCATCTACTATCCCATCAGTTCATAAATAAAGACTTTCTAATTCCCAAAATATGGAAATGACATCATTTTAGATTAATATCCATTTGTTTAACTTTTTGTTTTAGAATAATTTCACACATAAAATTTGCTACAATAGTACGATGAACTCCTATATACTCTTCACCCAGATTCACCAGTTGCTGATGTTTTGCTATATTAGGTTTATGAGTTTCTTTTTTTAAAAAAATTTTTTTAAGACGGAGTCTCACTGTGTCACCCAGGCTGGAGTGCAGTGGCTCAATCTCGGCTCACTGCAACCTTTGTCTCCTGAGTTCAAGCAATTCTCCTGCTTCAGCCTCCCAAGTAGCTGGGATTACAGGTGTATACCACCATGCCCAGCTAATTTTTGTATTCTGAGTAGAAACATGGTTTCACCATGTTGGCCAAGCTGTTCTGGAACTCCTGACCTCAAATGATCCACCACCTCGGCCTCCAAAAGTGCAGGGATTACAGGCATGAGCTACTGTGCACAGCCTTGGTTTATGATTCTCTCTCTCTACATTCATACACACAGAGAAAGAGAACACGTGCACAAGACAGAATACTCTCTGTTTATATAAATTTCTTTACTGAATTATTTGAGAGTAAATTATAAACATTGCACCTCTTTACCCTGAAATACTTATGTACTATCACCAAAACCAGGAAACTTAACATCATTGATATATTATAATCTACATAATTAAAATTTTGCCAATTATCCTAATAATGTCCCCTCTCCCTCCCCCTGCTGCTACTTCTCTCTCTTCTCCCCTTCTCCTCCTCCCCACCCTCCTTTTCTTCCTCCTTCTCTACACCCTCTTCCTCCTCTTTTTCTTTTCTTTTTCCTCTTCTAGGCATTGCTTTCTCTGGCCCAGGATCCACTCTAGGATCACACGTTGTTTTTGGTTGTCATGTCTCTTCAGTTTCCTTCAATCCGTTGACAGTTTCCTCAGGCTTTTTTTTGTCTTTCATGACATTGACATTTGTGTGTATGAAAAGTACAGGCCTGTTATTGAGTAGAAGGTCCCTCAGTTGGAGTTTGTCTGATGTTTGTTCATGGTTACACTCAAGTAATGCATTTTTGCCAAAATACCACAGAAATGATACGTCCTTTCTCAGTGCGTGACATCAGAAGGCATATGAAATTGGTTTGTCCTATTTAAGAGATGTTAACTTTGCTCTCTTAGTTAAAAGGGTGGCCACCAGATTTCTCCACTGTCAAATTACTATTTTCCCCTTTGTAATTAGTAAATAATTTGTTAAGTGGATTAATAAGTCTTTTAAAGGAAATAAAATCTTCATTTTACATCTTCCTAAATGAGTCTTTTTTTTTTTTTTTGAGATGGAGTCTCGCACTGTTGCCCGGGCTAGAGTGCGATGGTGTGATCTCGGCTCACTGCAACCTCTGCTTCCTGGGTTCATGCGATTCTCCTGCCTCAGCCTCCTGAGTAGCTGGGATTACAGGCACACCCCACCACACCCAACTAATTTTTTGTACTTTTAGTAGAGATGGGGTTTCACTCTGTTGGCGAAACTGGTCTCGAACTCCTGACCTTGTGATCTGCCCGCCTCAGCCTCCCAAAGTGTTAGGATTACAGGCGTGAGCCACCACGCCTGGCCAATAAGTCTTTTAAAGGAAAAAAGGCTTTTTGAAAAATTCATAACATAATCCTTATTTTGGACTGACTCTTAAAAACCCTGGCACAAGGATGCAAGCAAATTACTCATTTATCTATCAAATCCTTGAGTACTGCACGTGCCAGGTACTGCTCCAGACCCTGCCTTCTCCATCTAACTCCCTCTTTAGTCATCCTGGACAGAGTGGCCCCAGGCTTGGGTCCCCAAAGCCATTTCTTGAGCCGCTTGAAGGCAGGAGCTGATACAGAGACACAGTAGGTAGTGGTTCTGGAATCTAGGGTACCCAAAGTGTAACAAGGAGACCTGCTCTCAACTCTATGGATACAGCAAGGCTCTTCTGTGATGAAAGAAGTAATATTGCTGACATATGTGTTTATATTTTAATTAGCTTTCTCCGAGTTACACTGTAGTAACAAATAACCCAAAACTCTTAGTGGCTTACAGTAAGAAGGGTTTATTTCTTATGCACATTTTATGTCGGCTGTGGTCATTGGTGGTTCTGCTCTGTGTTGTCCTCTCCATTCTGAGATCTGGGCAGAAGATGTAGCCTCTGTTTGAAATATATCATCCTCATGGCAGAGGGAAAAGGAAAGTGATGAAAGTCTGCCATAGTTCTTAAACCTTCTGCAGGAAAAAGCATAGTCATTTCCACTTACATTTATTGGCCAACGCAAGTCGTGTGACCATGCCCGCCATTAATGGGGCAGTGAAGTGTATTCCTCCTAAAAAGGAGTGCCGCAAGTCATATAGCAAAAGGAGAGGACGTATAATCACCTCACAGGAAAGGATAGAATAAATCAGAACCAATAATGCAACCAACTATGGTAGAATTCTTTTTTTTTTTTTAATTGAAACAGAGTTTCACTCTTGTTGTCCAGGCTGGAGTGCAGTGGTGCGATCTCGGCTCACTGCAACTTCCGCCTCCCAGGTTCAAGCAATTCCCCTGCCTTAGCCTTCCGAGTAGCTAGGATTACAGGCACCCGCCACCACGCCCAGCTAATTTTTTGTATTTTTAGTAGAGACGGGGTTTCACCATGTTGGCCATGCTGGTCTTGAACTCCTGACGTCAGGCGATCCACCCGCCTCGGCATCCCAAAGTGCTGGGATAACAGGCGTGAGCCACCGCACCCAGCCAGTAGAATTATTTTATACAAGTTCTCTGCACCAACCTTCCAATCTACAGGAAACAGAGAGGGCCAGAGGAACAAGTTAAACAACACCGTGAAGAAACACTCACTCAATCCAAAATGTGGAACATTCTGTAAGAAAGCCGGCCTGGAGTCTTCAAAAAGACAATGTTATAGAAAAAGAAAGAAGTGACTCTTCCAGCTTAAAGGATACAACAATTCATAAGCTTGGATTGAATCTGATTTTTAAAAATCTATAATTAGGGACAATTGGGTAAAATGTTATATAAACTAAATATTAGATGATATTAGAGAATTATTGTTAACTTTTTAGGCATGATAATGGTTTTGTAGTTATGTAGGGGAATGTCCCTCTTTTAGGAGAGACATGCAAATATATTCAGAGGTGAAGTGACATAACATTTGCAATTTACTTTCAAAAGGTTAAGCAAAAAAGTATTCATGGCTGGGCATGGTGGCTCATGCCTATAATCCCAGCACTTTGAGAGGCCGAGGTGGGCAGATCACCTGAGGTCAGGAGTTCAAGACCAGCCTGACCAACATGGAGAAACCCTGTCTCTACTAAAAATACAAAATCAGCTGGGCGTGGTGGCGCATGCCTGAAATCCCAGCTCCTCAGGAGGCTGAGGCAGGAGAATCGTCTGAACCCACGAGGCGGAGGTTGCGGTGAGCCGAGATTGCGCCATTGCACTCCAGCCTGGGCAACAAGAGAGAAACTCCGTCTCAAAAAATATATATATATATTCATATATATATATTAAGAGAGAGAGCAAAGTTGTATAATGCTTAAAATGTTGAAGGTTGGTGGAGAGTGGAGGGGTGTTAATACTATTCTTTCAAATTTGCTGTTTTTGAAATTCGTAAAAATAAAAAAATAGGAGAAGTATATAGTTGTAGTTGTGATTAATAAAAATAAAGCGGCTGAGTGCAGTGGCCTCACACCTTGTAATCCCAGCAGTTTGGGAGTCTGAGGCGGGTGGATCACGAGGTGAGGAGTTTAATACCAGCCTGACCAACATGGTGAAACCCCGTCTCTATTAAAATTAGAAAAATTAGCCAGTCATGGTGGTGGGTGCCATTAATCTCACTACTTAGGAGGCTGAGGCAGGAGAATCCCTTGAACCCGGGAGGCGGAGGTTGCAGTGAGCCAAGATTGCACCACTGCACTCCAGCCTGGGCAAAAGAGCGAGACTTGGTATCAAAAAATAAATAAATAAATGAAGCTCACTTTAAAATGTTTCTGAATTTATCTTAAAGTAACATGAGGAGAAAAAGAAAAATTATTTTAAAAAAGAATAAAATGTTTCTGAACTTACAGTATTTTTAAAATCATTATAAGTTTCTCTATTGGTTTAATCTCCACTAACATATGAGGAGAAAGCCCTTAATTTTTATTTTATTTTATCTTAATTTTTTTAGAGACAGGGTCTCAGTCTGTCAACCAGGCTGGAGTGCAGTGCCACAATCATAGCTCACTGTAGCCTCAAACTCCCAGCACTTTGGGAGGCTGAGGCAGGAGGATCGCTTGAGCCCAGGAATTTGAAGCTGTAGTGAGCTATGATCACACTACTGTACAAAGTGAGACCCTGTCTCAAAAAAATTAAAAATAAATAAATAAGATAGAAAGCCTCCTAATTCAGCCTTTCTGGAAAGTCTTAAGTAATATACTGTATTATATGAAACACCTTACAAACTTCATATCCACTTTGTCTTGGGAATTTAACTAAGAAAATAACCGTGGATTTCTGTAAAGATTCAGCAACAAGGAAGTTCATCCCAGCATTATTTACTTCAGTGAAAAAAAATGGGTATAATTTAAAGTTCCAACAATAATTGGTTAAATAAACTATGGCCCAGTCACCCAAAGAAAGGAATACAATACAGCCATCAAAAATGATGCTGTGGGCCGGGCGTGGTGGCTTATTCCTGTAATCCCAGCATTTTGGGAGGCTGAGGTGGATCATTTGAGGCCAGGAGTTTGAGACCAGCCTGAGCAATATGCGAAATCCCGTCTCTACAAAAAATACAAAAATTAACTAGGTGTGGTGGTACATGTCTGTAATCCCAGCTAACTCAGGAGGCTGAGGTGGGAGGATTGCTTGAATCCAGAAGGCTAAGGCTGCAGTGACCAGAGACTGCACCACTGTACTCCAGCCTGGGTAATAAAGCGAGACCATGTCTCCAAATAATAAAATAAAATAAAAGGTATTGCAGAACAACAAGTGAAAGATACTCGTACAATGTATTTAACAAGTGGAAAGATACTCGTATAATATATTTAGTTTATGAAACAACAGTATGTACTGTATAATCCTGTTTTTGTTGAAAAAGAAAAAAAAAACTTAGAAAAAAGACTGGAAGAATATACACTCAAGTGCCTAATCTTGGTTATCTCTGGAGACTGGATTTACAGATAATTTTTATTATTTTATTTTTCCTTATATCTACTTTAAAAATGTTATAAAGTGAACATGAATTACTTTTAAATTAAAAAAAACATAAAAATGATATTTGAAGGAAGGCTACTGAATTGCCAAATATTTTCTTCTGAAGAACATGAAGGAGCCCCCTTGTGGGTCCCTGGACCCTTAATCAGAGCTGAGACCAACCCGAGCCGCAAGGTGGCAGTGCTGTTCGCTGAGGCTGCCCTGGGGCTGAGCACTGTTGGGCCACACCCTCGAGAGTTTCCCCTCCCCCAGCTTCCCTTTTACCCCAACACACATGGGCACCCCCTGAAAGAAGAGACAACTTGGTGTGCACAGCTGCTCTGCCTCTCTTTGCACCTAAGTCCAGGGTGACAGGGGAGCGGAGACGACAAATCGAGAATGTCCTTTCCTTGGAGGAAACTGGGAGGCTTCCCCCAACAACCATTGCCTCTAGATGTGGCTCCAGCTGCCAGATATTTTGTGTGTGTGTGTGTGTGTGTGTGTGTGTGTGTGTGTGTGTGTGTATTCTGCATGTTTTGCTTATTGTATCATTTTTCTTGGATGTTGTGTATTTGTTTTAATGTTTAGAACTTGTTCTTTTATTTCAGGACAATATGAACAGAACACAATGTTGAAGAAAATACATTTACTGTGTACCCAATTCTATGCATATTTTCTTCTGCTTTTCACTCCACACGTTGTTCATCATATTGGAAATCCTTTCTATACCTGCTTTGAAGCAGGATCAATGCACTATACTGATATAATTTCACCAAATAACTACTGACATGAATTCATAAATGGTATCATTTTGCATTCTGCTCTGTAGGCTTATAATAAAAGTACTTCGTCTACAAAGCAATAGTGCAACTTTATTTATAAAATCATTTTCCAATTAAGAAAATTTGCAATGATTTATAAAAGTGGACATTTGCACAATCTTTTTCATAATTCATGAAATTGTTTAAAGTGTAAAATTCAGTATTTTTTAGTATATTCACAGAATTCTGCAACATCACCACAATCAATTTTAGAATATAATTGAATCTTGAACAACGTGGAGGTTACGGGTACCAGCCTCCCTGCAGCTGAAAATCCATGTATAACTTTTGACTCCCCCAGAGCTTAACTATTAATAGCCTTCTGTTTACCAGAAGCCTCACTGATAACATAAACAGTTGATTAACACATATTTTGTATGCTATATGTATTATACTTTTACAATAAATTAAGCTAGAGAAAAGGAATGCTATCAGGAAAATCATAAGAAAGAAAAAACTATGTTTACTATTCATTAAGTGGAAGTGGATCATCATAAAGATCTTCATCCTTGTCATCTTCACGTTGAGTAGGCTGAGGAGGAGGAGGAAAAGGGGTTGGTCTTGCTGTCTTGGGGTGGCACAGTCAAAAGAAACTTTGTCCATCAGTGGACCAGTGCAGTTCAAACCTGTGTTGTTCAAGAGTCAACTGTATTTTCATCACCCGCGAAAAAGAAACCCTATATCCATTAGCAGTCACTCTTCATTTCCCCTATATATTTGCCTATTCTAGACATTGCATATAGATGGTGTGTCCGGAATTGGTGGGTTCTTGGTCTCACTGACTTCAAGAATGAAGCCGCAGACCCTTGCGGTGAGCGTTAGAGCTCTTAAGGTGGCGCGTCTGGAGTTTGTTCCTTCTGATGTTTGCTTGTGTCCGGAGTTTCTTCCTTCTGGTGGGTGGCGGCGTGTCTGGAGTTGTTCGTTCCTCCCTGTGGGCTCGTGGGCTCGCTGGCTTCAGGAGTAAAGCTGCAGACATTCGCGGTGAGTGTTACAGCTCATAAAAGCAGTGTGGACCCAAAGAGTGAGCACTAGCAAGATTTATTGCAAAGAGCGAAAGAACAAAGCTTCCACGGTGGGGAAGGAGACCCCAGCGGGTTGCCACTGCTGGCTCGGGCAGCCTGCTTTTATTCTCTTATCTGGCCCCACCCACGTCCTGCTGATTGGTAGAGCCAGTGGTCTGTTTTGACAGGGCGCTGATTGGTGCGTTTACAATCCCTGAGCTAGACACAAAGACTCTCCACGTCCCCACCAGACTCAGGAGCCCAGCTGGCTTCACCTAGTGGATCCTGCACCGGGGCTGCAGGTGGAGCTGCCTGCCAGTCCCGCGCCGTGCGCTCGCACTCCTCAGCCCTTGGGTGGTCGATGGGACCGGGCGCCCTGGAGCAGGGGATGGTGCTCGTCAGGGAGGCTCGGGCTGCACAGGAGCCCTTGGAGTGGGTGGGAGGCTCAGGCATGACGGGCTGCAGGTCCCGAGCCCTGCCCGGCGGGAAGGCAGCTAAGGCTCGGTGAGAAATCGAGCACAGCGCCGGTGGGCTGGCACTGCTGGGGGACCCAGTACACCCTCCGCAGCCGCTGGTCCGGCTGCTAAGTCCCTCATGCCCGGGGCCAGCAGGGCCGGCCTGCTGCTCCGAGTGCGGGGCCCGCCAAGCCCACGCCCACCCGGAACTCCAGCTGGCCGGCAAGCACCGCCCGCAGCCCCGGTTCCCTCTCGCGCCTCTCCCTCCGCACCTCCCTGCAAGCTGAGGGAGTGGGCTCCAGCCTTGACCAGCCCAGAAAGGGGCTCCCACAGTGCAGTGGTGGGCTGAAGGGCTCCTCAAGTGCCGTCAAAGTGGGAGCCCAGGCAGAGGAGGTGCCCAGAGCAAGCGAGGGCTCTGAGGACTGCCAGCACGCTGTCTCCTCTCAGTGGGATTATACAACGCGTGTCTTTTGTGACACTTTTCTCACTCGGCATAATGTTTTCAAGGTTCGTCCATGTTGTAGCATGTATTAGTACTTCATTCCTTTGTAGTGCCAAATAATATTCCATTGTATGGAATTTTATTTATCCATCCATCAATGGATGGATATTTGGGTTATTTCCACTTTGGGCTACTATGAATAATGCTGCTATGAATATTCATATACAAGTTTTTGTGTGGGATATACCTAGGAGTGAAATTGCTGCATCATATGACTGTTTTCCAAAGTGGGTGTACCATTGTACGTTCCCACTAACAATGTATGAGAGGGTTCCGGTTTCTCTACATCCTCGCAGACTCTTGTTATTGTCTGTCTTTTTGATAATAGCCATCCTAATGAGTGTTAAGTGGTATCTCATTGTAGTTTTGATTTGCCTTTCCATGATGGCTAGTGGCCATTTCCGTATCTTCTTTGGAGCTATGTCTACTCAGATCCTTTGCCCATTGTTTAATTGGGTTATTTGTCATTTTATGATTGAGTTGTTAAAGTTCTTCATAAATTCTAGATAGCAGTCCCTTATCAGGTATCTGATTTGCAGATATTTTATGCCATTCTGTGAATTGTCTTTTCACCTTCCTGGTGGTGTTCTTTGAAGCACCAAAATTTATAATTGTGATAAAGTCCAGTTTTTCTATTTTTTTTCTTTTGTCACTTGTGCTTTGGCCAATCCCAAGGTCACAAATATTATCCCTATATTTTCTTCCTATATTTCTTCTAAGAAATATATGGTTTCTCCAAAGTAATGCAGATTATTAAAAAAAGAGAAGAAAAGAAATATATGGCATGTAGGGTGTCAGATAGGGCTCCGATTTCATTCCTTTGCAATTGGATATCCAGTTGTCCCAGCATCATTTGTTAAAAATACTATTTTTTTCTCCATTCAACTGTCTTGGCACTCTTGTTGAAAATCAATTAATCATAAATATAAGGGTATATTTCTGGACTCACAATTCTATTCTATTGCTTTATGTCTGTCCTTATGGCAGTACCACACTGTCTTGATTACCACGGTTTTATAGGAAGTTTTGAAATTAGGAAGTATGAGCCCTCCAACTTTGTTCTTCTTTTTCAAGACTGTTTTGGCTATTCTGGATTCCTGGAATTTCTATATGATTTTAGAATCAGCTTGTCAATTTCTACCAAAAAATCCAGCTGTGATTTTACTGTAGATTGCAATGAATCTGTAGATCATTTTGGGGAAAACTGGCATCTTAACCATGTTAAGTTTTCTGATAAATGAACATAAAACGTCTTTCCATTAATTTAGGTGTACATCTGCTTTTTAAATGTTACTGGGCAGGGAGCTAAAATATCAGAGGGTTCTAGTTTATTCTCAAACACTTGGGTACCTTGAGTAAAGCCCATTAAGCATGTAGATGTCACCCAGCAAAGCCTGAGGAGGACAGTCCCTACCTTTGCAGTACAGACAGTTGCTCAGCATAACTCAGAGTTGCTGCCACAAGCTGCTGGTTTTCTTTTCTTTCTTTCTTTTTTTTTTTTTTTTTTTGAAACAGTTTTGCTCTTGTTGCCCAGACTGAAGGGCAGTGGCGCAGTCTCACTCACTGCAACTTCTGTCTCCAGGGTTCAAGTGATTCTCCCGCCTCAGCCTCCCAAGTAGTGGGGATTATAGGCGTATGCCACCACGCCTGGCTAATTTTTGTATTTTTAGTAGAGATGGAGTTTTCGCCATGTTAGTCAGGCTGGTCTTGAACTCCTGAACTCACTTAGGTGATCCACCCACCTCGGCCTCCCAAAGTGCTGGGATTACAGGAGTGAGCCACTGTACCTGGCCAGCTGCTGGTTATCTGTTACAAGAAAAGGTGGATAAGGGCTGGGCACGGTGGCTCATGCCTGTAATCCCAGCACTTTGGGAGGCTGAGGCGGGCGGATCACCTGAGGTCAGAAGTTCAAGACCAGCCTGACCAACATGGAGAAACCCTGTCTCCACTAAAAATACAAAATTAGCCAGGCATAGTGGCGCATGCCTGTAATCCTAGCTACTCAGGAGGCTGAGGCAGGAGAATTGCCTGAACCTGGGAGGCGGAGGTTGTGGTGAGCCAAAATCCCGCCATTGCACTCTAGCCTGGGCAACAAGAGCAAAACTCCATCTCAAAAAAAAAAAAAAAGGAAAAGTTGGATAAGTCTCTCTGGATTTATTTTCCTTACCTGTAAAAAGGAAACAACCATAATTACCTCAACTACTTCAGTAAAATTGTGTTGAACAAATTTTTTGAATTATAAAAATAAATAGGTAAAAGATAGTTTATTAAATAGGATATAAAAAGGGTCAATAAACAAATGAAAATATGCTCAATATCAACAGCCAACTGAGAAATGCAAATTAAAGCCACAGTGAAATACACACCCACCAGAATGGCTAAAATTAAAAAGACTGATACTACCAAGTCCTGATGAACACATGGAACAATTAGAACTCTCATTCATTGCTGGTGGGAGTGTTAAATGGGACAACCACTTTAGAAAACATATTGGCATTTTTCAAAAATAAAACGAACAGACATAACAGTAGTTCCATTTTGTGGTATTTACCCAAGATAAATGAAAACGTATATTCACAGAAAAGCTGTACATGAATGTTCATAGCTGTTTTATTCACAACAGCCAAAAACTGGAGACAAATATCAGTTGATGGGAGAATGGATAAGTAAATTGTGGTATATCCAGAACAATTAAAGACAAGTCAGTAATTTAAAAGAACAAATTATTGATACACACAACATGCATAATATTTTTTTTTTTTTAGACGGGAGTCTCACTCTGTTGCCCAGGCTGGAGTGTGATAGCGCGATCTCGGCTCTGCAAGCTCCAGCCTCCCGGGTTCATGCCATTCTCCTGCCTCAGCCTCCCAAGTAGCTGGGACTATAGGCACCCGCCTCCATGTCCAGCTAATTTTTTGTATTTTTAGTAGAGATGGGGTTTCACCGTATTAGCCAGGATGATCTCGATCTCCTGACCTCATGATCCGCCCACCTCAGCCTCCCCAAAGTGCTGGGATTACAGGCGTGAGCCACCGCGCCCAGCCACAACATGCATAATCTTAAAAATATTATGTTGAGTGAAAGAAGCCAGACACAAAAGAATATGTACTGTATAACTGGATTTATGTAAAATTCTAGAATGGACAAAACTAAGCTATAGGGACAGCAGATCAGTGGTTGCCTGGGGCTTATGGGGGTTGGGGCAATTGGCTACAAAGATGCATGAGAGAACTTTCTGGAATGATGGAAAGGCTCTGTCTTCATTGGGGTGGTGGTTACATGGGTGTATACCTTTGGAAAAATTCATCAAGCTGTTCTTTTTCTTTCTTTTTTTTTTTGGAGACTGGGTCTTGTTCTGTTGCCCAGGTTTTCTACAGCCTCGACCTCCTGGGGTCAAGCAATCCTCCTGCCTCAGCCTCCTGTGTAGCTATGATTACAGGCCTATGCCACTATGCCCAGCTAATTTTTTAATTTTTTGTAGAGGCAGAGTCTCGCTATGTTGCCCAGGCTGGTCTCCAACTCCTGGGGCTCAAGCATTCCCCTCACTCAGCCTCCCAAAGTGCTGGGATTATAGGCATGAGCCGCCATGCCCAGCCAAGCTGTTCTTTTTGTTTTTTTGAGATGGAGTCTCACTCTGTCGCCCAGGCTGGAGTGCAGTGGCACGATCTCGACTCACTGCAACCTCTGCCGCCCAGGTTCAAGCAATTCTTCTGCCTCAGCCTCCCGAGTAGCTCGGATTACAGCCGCCTGCCACTGTGCCCGGCTAATTTTGTTGTATTTTTAGTTGAGATGGGGTTTTACCATCTTGGCCGGGCTGGTCTCGAACTCCTGACCTCGTGATCCACTCACCTTCGACTCCCAAACTGGTGGGATTACAGGCGTGAGCCACTGCGCCCAGCCAATTTTTGTATTTTTAGTAGAGACGGGGTTCACTATGTTGGCCAGGCTAGTCTCAAACTCCTGACCTTAGGTAATCCGCCCACCTCAGCCTCCCAAAGTGGTGGGATTACAGGCATGAGCCACTATGTATGGCTGAGCCCTCTTCTTCTAAAGTCTCGCCAAACTATGTTATGTCTCCTAAATATTCAAAAAGTCCTTCTAAATATTCTAAAGCCACACTCTTTTAGACTTATTTCCAAGACCTCAGGGAGGCCTGCCAGTCCTTCTCAGGCCACTGTAACTGACCTGAAGTGTCCTCTTACCCAGACCTCAGCTCCTTTGACCTCACCCTGGCAGGCCACTGGGACCTCGCCTGCTCCTCAGAGCTGACCCTGCCTGACACCCCTTGTTTCTCCCTTAAGCTTTGAGTGCAGAGACCCAGGACATTCAGGATTCAGCCACAGGTGCTCAGGGAATACTGGGTGGCCACTGGCCTGGGTTCTCCAAGCCTTAGAAGTCACCTGCCCACAATGTCTGGTCCACCCAACGCCCTGGCCCTTGGGAGCTCATACTTTGGTGTCTCTCCTTAGGTATAAATAAAATAGTGTCAATAATTACATATCTTTGTCCTTGGCCTTTTTTTTTTTTTTCTCTCCATGACCTGCAAGTCACCATGGATGGTGGCTGGGGTGGTTGGGCTTTACTGTTCTTTCCCACTGAGAGTGCAGACGAAAGACCTCTGCGGCAACACCTGTGAACTGCCTGGTGCCTGCGTGGGCCCACTGCGGACTCACCTCACATAATGTGGGCTGTGTAGACCAGAGCCAGAGAAAGTTAAAGCTGCTCATGCACTAGGGATAAACACAATTGACAGTGGTCACTGTCCTTCCAGAACATTTTTTTCATGAAAATATGTGGACTTGTTTATAAGTGTGTGTTGGGGGGTCATTTGTTTTTAACAGGCTGGGCTCATGCTCTTTCAGCTCAATAAATATTTATTGATTAGCTACTGTATGCCAGGTACTGTTTTATATAACTGAAAATAATACTGTAACTTGCTGTTTTTTCTTAAAAGCATAAAATCTTTCCACATCAGTACATAATGATCTCCGTCATTATTATTGACAGTCACATGGTATTCTGTAGCATGGCAGTTTCACAACTCTAGAATTTAACTAATTTTAGACATTCAGATTGTCTCCATATACTTTTCCATTACAAATAATGCTGCCGTGAATGCCTTTGTCATATGACCTTGTACACATTTGTAAATATTTCTAATAGACTCCTATAAGGGAAACTGCTTAATTAGAACAAATGTGCTGGCTGGGCGCATTGGCTCACACCTGTAATCCCAGCATTTTCGGAGGCTAAGGCGGGCAGATCACCTAAGGTCAGGAGTTCAAAACCAGCCTGGCTAACATGGCAAAAACCCATCTCTACTAAAGATACAAAAATTAGCTGGGCATGGTGGCATGTGCCCGTAGTCTTGGCTTCTCAGGATGCTGAGGCAAGAGAATCGCTTGAACCTGGGAGGCGGAGGTTGCAGTGAGCACCACTGCACTCCAGCCTGGGCGATAAAGCGAGACTCTGACTCATAAAAATAATAATAATAAAGTAAATATACTGAATTTTTTATTTTACTTTATTTTTTGAGACAGGGTCTTGCCAGAGCAGCAGTACACCGAGACAGCAGTACAGTGATGTGATCTCAGCTCACTGCAACCTCTGCCTCCCAGGTTCAAATGATCCTCCCGTCTCAGCCTTCCAAGTAGCTGGGATTATAGGCGCAGGCCACCATGCTCGGCTAATTTTTGTGTTTTTAGTAGAGACAGGCTTTCACTGTGTTACCTAGGCTGGTCTCGAACTGCTTTTTTTTTTTTTTTTTTTTTGCGACATAGTCTCACTCTGTCACCTAGGCTAGAGTGCAGTGGCATGATCTCAGCTCACTGCAACCTCCGCCTCCCGGGTTCAAGCATTTCTCCTGCCTCAGCCTCCCGAGTAGCTGGGACTACAGATGTGGGCCACCATGCCTATCTAATTTTTGTATTTTTAGTAGAGACAGAGTTTCACCATGTTGCCCAGGCTGATCTCGAACTCCTGATCTCAAGCGATCCACCCGCCTCAGCCTCCCAAGGTGCTGGGATTACAGGCGAGAGCCACCGCATCCCACTGCATGTTCTTAATTGTTGTACATAGGTGCTATGGTTTGAATATTTGTACCCTCCAAAACTCTTGTTGAAACTTAATCCCCAGTGTGGCAGTATTGGGAGGTGGGGCCTTTAAGAGGTGATTGGATAATGAGGGCTCTGCTCTCTCACAGATGGGTTATTTCATTCATAAATTCGTGGATTAATGGGTTACTATGGGAGGGGAGCTGGTGGCTTTATAAGAAGAGGAAGAGAGACCTGAGCTGGCACATTAGCACATTCAGCCCCCTCACCATGTGGTGCTGTCCTCTGCCTTGGGACGCTGCAGAGAGTTCCCACCGGCAAGAAGTCTCTCACCAGATACAGCCCCTTGACCTTGGGCTTCTCAGCCTCCGTAAGAGTAAGAAACACACTTCTTTTCTTTATCAGTTGCTCAGTTTTAGATATTCTGTTATAAGCAACAGAAAACAGACTAAGATACCCGGTATCAAGATTGTACCCATTCATTCCGCTACTACTAGTGTACAAGAAGGCCCTTTCCCCTACTCCCTGTGGCCTATCTTCAGTAATTTTGTCAATTTGATAGATAAAAATGGGCAATAATCTTTTCAACAGAAATCAGCCTCAGCGGTCGATACTGACTGAGCAGTTTACAACCTTCAGCACAGGGCACTTCTAGAGTGTAAACTGAGAGAGGCGAAGCTCTGGCCACTTTCATGGGGAAGATTCGGATTTGGCTAACACTTGCACGGTCAGTCATGTACGTTCACACACTTGGTCTTCTTTCTCCCTCACCACCACCCTCTAAGGTAAATATCATTATCTCATTTTTTCAGATGAGGAAACAGGCCCAGAGAGACTAACTTCTCTAAATCAAAAAGTTAAGAAGTAACAGCCCAGGGGGTGGGGGAGTCTGAGAGTGAAGGGAAGAGTAGCAGGGGCAAGGCCATCATTAACCCTGGAGCTTGCGTGGAGCCAGGGCTGGGTCTCAAGGCAAGGCCAGACCAAGGGAGGAGTGGAGGATGGAATGACATGAAATTCTTTGCCATGGGCTGCAGACTGTGGAATCTGTTTTGCCTGTGCTCAAGGCTTGTTCTGGTTGGGCATGAGGTAGAGGCTGCAAAGAGTCCAGGGCCCTCAAATCCAGGGAGGGGAAGACCCCAGGTCTGGTAATGCAGAAGGCCTGAGGAGAGAGTGGGCAGGGATGTTACCCTGGTGATGTCGGAGGTGGGTTGGAGTTGATTATATGGGCGCAGGCCTTGTCCACAAGCGAATGGGAAACTTCTATCCTCCTAGCTGGCCTGCCCAAAGCCCTTAGCACAGATCCCATTTCTCAAAAAACTATTAAAAAAGAAAAAGAAAAGTAAAAGAAAACCCCTCAACAGTCCTCTTTGCATAATGGTGGCTCAGAGCCTGGGAGTTCCAAGGACAGACTTGTGTGTAACCACCTCTGGCTCCAGTACATGCTGAGTGGTATTCAGCGCTCAGCATTCTGAAGAAATATTTTCAGCAGTCTTTGGGTGGAGACCCAGTAGGCAGCTAAGTGCCTTTCTCTGGAGATTCTGTTCCCCGGTGAAGGTCAGCTCAGCTGGACAGCCTTCCAGGGTCACAGAAACCTCTGTGGACCCACACGTACACGAGAAGCAGCCGCTCTACAGGGGTGGCTTCATCTCAGCCCCTTTTCCCACACAACCTTGGTGCACAATATGCTACTCTCTGCCAGGGGTCTTAAGGGGAAGCTTAACACATTGCAGCATCACTGGAGTGGTGGTTTGCCAGTGTTTTCAGATGACAGAGGTCCGAAGAATACAGAAAAGGGCCTTGCATCCTGAACCTGGTGAAATTGTGGCCCAGGATCACAGGAAAAGGACACACATTTCCTTGGCCTTTTTATTTGTGAAAATAGTACAAATAATAGAAACTCTATTATTTGGTTGGTTATGTGTTTATTCTTAGGAAATGCATTTATATGCAGAGAGAAAAAGCAGAGGGAGAGAGAGCAAGCACATGCAAATGTGGTAACATCAGTGAATCTGGGGAAAAGGTATTTGGAAATTCCTTGTACATTCAACTTTTCTGTAAGTTTGAAATTGTATCAAAATAAAAAGTGAGTACTCTCTTCCGCAGTGCATATACTAAAATTGGAACATACAGAGATTAGCATGGCCCCTGCGCAAGGATGATCAGATGGTTTGGATGGTTTTTTTTTTTTTGAGACGGAGTCTCGCTCTGTCACCCAGGCTGGAGTGCAGTGGCGCGATCTCGGCTCACTGCAAACTCCGCCTCCTGGGTTCACGCCATTCTCCTGCCTCAGCCTCCCAAGTAGCTGGGACTACAGGCACCCGCCACTGCGCCTGGCTAATTTTTTGTATTTTTAGTAGAGACGGGGTTTCACTGTGTTAGCCAGGATGGTCTCGATCTCCTGATCTCATGATCTGCCTGCCTTGGCCTCCCAAAGTGCTGGGATTACAGGTGTGAGCCACCACGCCCAGCCGGTTGGGATGGTTTGTCCCTTCCAAATCTCATGTTAAAATGTGACCTCAGGCCGGGCGTGGTGGCTCATGCCGGAAATCCCAGCGCTTTGGGAGACCAAGGTGGGTGGATCACCTGAGGTCAGGAGTTCGAGACCAGCCTGGCCAACATGGTGAAACCCCATCTGTACTAAAAATACAAAAAGTGAGCCAGGTGTGGTGGCACATGCCTGTAATCCCAGCTACTCGGGAGGCTGAGGCAGGAGAATTACTTGAACCTGGGAGGTGGAGGTCGCAGTGAGCTGAGATCATACCACTGCACTCCAGCCTGGGCAACAAGAGCGAAACTACATCTCCAAAAAAAAAAAAAAAAAAAAGTGACCTCCAGTGTTGGAGGTGGGCCTAATGGGAGATGTTTGGATCATGGGAGCAGATGCCTTATGAATGGCTTGGTGCTGTCCTTATGGTAGTGAGTGAGCTCTCACTCTGAGTTCATGTGAGATCTGGTTGTTTAAAAGAGCCTGGCACCTCCTCTCTCTCTTTCTTTCTCTCTCTCTCTCTCTGGTTGTTTAAAAGAGCCTGGCACCTCCTCTCTCTCTCTCTCTTGCTTTGTCCCTCTCTTGCCATGTGACACACTGGCTCCGCTTTGCCTTCCACCATGATTGTAAGCTTCCTGAGGCCTCACCAGCAGCAGATGCTGGTGCCATGCTTCTCATACAGCCTGTAGAACCGTAAGCCAAATAAACCACTTTTCTTTGTAAATTACCCAGTCTCAGGTATTCCTTTTTTTTTTTTTTTTTTTTTTTTTTTGAGACAGGATCTCGCTCTGTCACCCAGGCTGGAGTGCAGTGGCACAATCTTGGAACTGACTCCCGGGCTCAAGTGATAACTCCCATCTTAGTTAGCTTCCTGGGTAGCTGGGATTACAGGTGTGCGCCACAACCCGGCTAATTTTTGTATTTTTTGTAGAGACAGGGTTTTGCCATGTTGCCCAGGCTGGTCTTGAACTCCTGAGCTCAAGCAATCCACCCATCTCAGCCTTCAAAAGTGCTGGGTTTACAGGCATGGGCCACTGCACCTGGCCAGATATTCCTTTAGAGCAATGCAAAGTGGACTGATACAGATGACATGCAAATTTGTGACGTGTTCCATATTTTTTACTGCATGTTCTCATTTATAAGTGGGAGCTAAATGTGCACACATGAACACAGAGTGTGGAATAGTAGACACTGGAGACTTGGGAGGGTAGGAGGGTGGGAGGTGGGTGAAGGATGGGAAATCAGGGGATACAATGTGCATTATTTAGATGATGGTTACACTAAAAGCCCAGACTTCACCACTGTGTAATATATCTATGTAACAAAACTTCACCTGTACCCCTTAAATTTATATTTATATTTTTTATCTTTTTTTGAGACAGAGTCTCACTCTGTCACCCAGGCTGGAGTGCAGTGGCGGGATCTCGGCTCACTGTAACCTCCGCCTCCCAGATTCAAGCGATTCTCCTGCCTCAGCTTCCCGAGTAGCTGATATTACAGGCGTGAGCCACCATGCCTGGCCAAATTTATATTTTTAAAAAGTAACAAAAAGAATTACAAAAACCAGAGGAGCATTTTAAGGTAAATTAATCTTCATTCCCACAAGACTAGCGCAAGACTGGGTTTAAATTTTGCATAGATTTTGATTTTTGTTGTTGTTGTTTGAGACATGGTCTTGCTCTGTCACCAAGGCTGGAATGCAGAGGCATGATCACCGTTCACTGCAGCCTCAACCTCCTGAGCTCAAGCAATCCTCCTACCTCAGCCTTCCAAGTAGCTGGCACCACAGACACACATCACCACACTTGGCTAATTTTTTTTAGAGATGGGGTCTATGTTGCTCAGGCTGCTCTCAAACTCCTGACTCAAGCAATCCACCCACCTCAGCCTCCTAAAGATTTTGTGGGTTTTTTTTTTAATATGAAAAGACATGTTATTATTATTATTAGTGCATACACCATATTGCACTTTCTCCAATGGCAAATGAGGCAGAGGATAATATTTCTCTTTAATTCCCCAAGAACCTCAATATCATCTGTCTTCTGGAGCATCCAGTTTCTTCTGACATCTGTGCTAATGTCCACGAAGATGCCAACCGTACTTAGTATAAAGAACATTTTGCTAAGTTGTTCTATTATGGGTTCTTGCTCAAGGTGTTCACTTTTTTCTTCTCTAGTTTTCAGCACTTGACCATGTGTTTCTTCATTATTATACACAGGATCTGGTCAAGGGATAGGTTTTGTGCGTTCATATGGAATGTCTATAGAAGGATGGTAACATACTATTGTCCTGGTATCAGGTGTCAAAGCAAAGTCTACTTTGCAATTGTAGTCACCTGGAAAAGAAGAGTACGGAGATTTATGACAAACATAAGGCTCCATTTTGGATTGAAGATAAATGTTTCCAGATAGTTCTCTTTGATACCACCCATCTTACTGCTGCTACTTCCATGTAGCAAGATGCTTATCAGGTAGTATGAAAAAAGATGCTTCAAAGAGAATCTGCTTTTAAAATCTGGTTCTGGGCACATCAATTTTCATCCCTGCTTAACAGCTGCTCACCATGAGCCCATCATCTTGTCTCCTTATTTTTGTATAGATCTTAAATTATTTTTACCCAGTTGCAATCATAGACAAATTTGTAGTCTGCTTTTTTTCACTTAACATTAGTTAAAACTGTTTTCCATACTGCTGCATATTCTTTGTAATTATCATTTTAATGATTTATAATTTAATTGTTTTACTTGAATTTGGTTTTTTGTTTTTTTTTTTTTGAGAGAGAGAATCTCACTCTGTCACCCAGGCTGGAATGCAGTGGCGTGATCACAGATCACTGCAGCCTCAATCTCCCGGGTTCAGTTGATCCTTCCACCTCAGGCTGGCGTGTGCCACCAGGCCTGGCTAATTTTTTTGTATTTTTTATAGAAGGGATGTTTCACCATGTTGCCCAGGCTGGTCTCAAACTCCTGTGCTCAAGCAATCCTCCTGCCTCAGCCTCTCAAAGTGTTGGGATTACAGGCATGAGCCATTGCACCTGGCCAATTTATATTATATATCATAATTTCTATTCTCCTGTTGGTGGACATGTAAGAGGAATAGGATACTGGTTCATGATGAGCTCTGTACCAGGTGCTGCCCATCGCAGGCTACATACAGGCATTATCTTGTTTGACCCTCATGATCCTGCTATGCCCCAGGCTCTGTTCTAGTCTTGGGAACACATCAGCAAATTAAATAGACAAAATGGAACTTACGTTCTAGTTGAGGTCAGGGTCAGGGGGAGATGTGCAATTAAAAGTATACATAATGCTGAAGAATTAAATGTTGAAGGAGTTTAAATTTTGAAAGTGTTTGCTATACATAATTGTCCTGCATTATTATTATTTTATTTATTTACTTATTTTGAGATGGAGTTTCCCTCTGTTGCCCAGGCTGGAGTGCAGTGACGTGATCTCAGCTCACTGCAACCTCTGCCTCCTGGGTTCAAGCGATTCTCCTGCCTCAGTAGGAGTAGCTGGGACTACAGGCGTGCACCACCATACCCAGCTAATTTTTGTATTTTTAGTAGAGACAGAGTTTCACCATATTGGCCAGGCTGGTCTCGAACTGCTGACCTTGTAATCCACCCACCTCAGCCTCCCAAAGTGCTGGGATTACAGGCGTGAGCCACCGTGCCTGGCCATTGTCCTGCATTGTTATAAAGAGTTTTCAGCATGTTTTTAAAAAAAGGATATACATAATAAATAAGAAAAGTATGTGTTATAAGATGCCAAATAATGTGGAAAAATAGCAGAGTAAGGAGAGTAACGGGTGTAGGAGGAGGGAGTGTTTTCATTTGAAATAGAGTAGTTGGGGTAGACCACACCGAGAACATTTGAGCAAAGACTTGGAGGAGATGAGAGCAATCCCTGAATAACACATGAAGAAATCAAATGACTTTTACAGTATGTTCTCACTATGCCATTAGAAAGCAGGCATTAGAAGGGCTAAGATCCCAAGAGGGGCTGGTGAAACTTGTATATATCTACATCATTGGCTAAAATATAAATCAGCCCAGTTCTTTTGTGAAGCATTATGTTAATTCACACAGCCATTTAAAATATTAATGACTTTTGACCTGGTAATCCCACTCCTGGGAATTTGTCCTAAGGAAATTTTTGCAAAGAAGAGAAAAAGCTCTATGTGGAAAAATCACTGCAGCAGTATCCATTTCTCTTAGTCAGGTCTAACCTTAGTCAGGTTTATTTCTCACAGTTGGAGAAATAAACTGTGAGAGGTTGGAGTCTGAGATTTGGGGGCCAGCAGGGTCCAGTTCTGGGAGAAAGCCCTCTTCTGGGTCTCCAACTGTATTAGTCCATTCTCACACTGCTATAAGAACATACCGGAGACTGGGTAATTTGTAAAGGAAAGAGGTTTAATTGGCTCACAGTTTGGCATGGCTGGGGAGGCCTCAGGAAACTTACATTCATGGCAGAAGGGGAAGCAAATATGTTCTTCTTCACAGGGTGGCAGGAAGGAGAATGAGATCCAAGTGAAGGGGGAAACCCCTTCTAAAACCATCAGATCTCGTGAGAACTTACTATCACAAGAATAGCATGAGGGAAACCGCCCCCATGATTCAGTTACCTCCCACTGGGTCCCTCCCACCACACGTGGGGATTGTGGGAACTACAATTCAAGATGAGACTTGGGTTGGGACACAGCCAAACCATATCACCAGCTGTCCACTTCCCATTGTATCCTCACAATGGGAGAAGAGAACTAGCTAGGTCTCTGGCCCCTTTTTGTAAGGGCACTAATCCCATTGATAAAGGGCCCACTCTCATGACCTAATTACCTCCCCAAAGTTCCATCTCTATATACCATCACATCAGGATTAGTGTTTCAACATGTATATTTTAGAGGGACACAAACACACAGTCCATTGCACCATCAAAGTGAGGAAGTGATGGGCTCAGAATGGTCTTGGAGTCAGATGTCGGGGTCTGAAGGCTTGGCTGTATGACCTGCCACTTGGTATCTGTGTGGTCTTGGGTTTAGTGACTTGATCTTCCCGAGCCCATGCCTGCCGTGATGGAAGGAAGGAAATCAGTTTGGGAAAGTCCGGGGGGACCAGACTGTGGAGGGTCTTGACTGCTAAGCCAGTGACTCCAGGCTCTGTGTAGTCAGCAGGAGAATCATTACAGGTATTTGATCAGAGCTGTGCATCAGGAAGATTAACGTGACGGTGGCATATAAGATGAATGGAACGGGGGAGAATGCAGAGGTGGGGAGGCCACTTAGGAGGCTTCTGCAGTAGTCTACATGAGAGGCAATGACTAATTAAATGAAACAGCCCAAATTGTATGAGCACCTCATAGGTGATGAGCCATTATCATAAATCTCCAGCCTCCCCATAGCATCTGTTTTAAAGTCTGCACTGAACAGAAATATTACAGAATAATGCTTTATATTTCTAACCCTTTGCAGTTCAAAAAGTGCTTTCATGAGCATTCTCTCATTTGATCTATGGTGTTTACAAATTGATATTTTGAAGGAGTTTTTCCAGATATTGAAATTGGGCCTATAGATTTATGGTTTTCAGGGCCCACCCCTTCTCTCCTCCTCCACTTAGCTTCCTTTCATTCAGTCTTAAGGCACTTCATGGTTCTTAATTCCTTTTCACAACCAAAAAAAAAAAAAAAAATAGTGCATGCTGAACAACACACCAGGCTCCTTGCTAAGTCCCTCCAAAAGCAGGGAAGTCATCAGTGTGCGGGATTTGAGCACATGTGGTTTATTTAATCATTCCTTCATCTTTCTCTGATTGCAGTGGAGTTTCACATGTTCCACCATATGCTGTCCCTGAAATGCTCTGCACACACTAGTGAGAGCCCACGATGGGGCCTAGCCTTTGCCTTCCCTCCTTGTCTGCCAGGATTGAAGGAGGAAATCTGGTTGGGAAAGTCCTGTGGGACCAGATTGTGGAGGAGCTTGACTGCTAAGCCAAGGACTCCAGGCTCTATGCTGTCAGCAAGAGAAACATAGGTATTTGATCAGAGCTGTCCATGAGGAAGGTTAATCCAGCAGCGACTCCCTTAATCCAGCAGTGACTCCCTCCAGCTTCAGCCCTTCCCCAGTCTCAGGGTTCGGGGGAGTGTCTTTTGCTGGAGTCCTCCAAAGGGGTCCCAAGTCACACAGACACAATTCAGGAGACACAGGACTAGCGATCACCCAGGAGGCCTGCAGCCTGGGTCTCCACTGTGATTAAGGCTTCCTAACTCTGGCTTCTTGGGCTTCCAGAGGCACTAATGAGCAGGGCTGAGCAGTAATTAAGACTGTGCTGTGTTCCACATCATCACGCAGCACAGCTGCAACTGCTGGGAGGAAGGGGAAGGAGAGAAGACCGGGAAGAGGCCTTTAGCCCTGTCTTACCACTCTGAACCTATTTGCTCTCCAGGCTCTCCAGTGCAGCAAGGGGGGTTGGTAAAGCCATGGGATGAGGGAACAGCTACAGGAGATCGCTGCCCAGGGCTGGGGAAATAGCGTTCAGACACCAGCCAGCTGTTGCTGCTCCATTCTGCATCCCAGGTGGGGTGCCAATGGACCAAGCCATGATTTTCTCAGAGGTGAGGACCCCCGTCTTGCAACCAGCCTGGCACTACAGGCCCTGCAGCAGGAGGGGGCTGTGATCTGGCCAGGGGGAGCTGGGTGGAGGACGAGTAGGACACATGCAGTTATGAGTCTCGGACCTTCTCTGGCTCACATCCCCGAACAGGGGCCTCTCTTGGTGAGGGCCCACTGCAAGAACAAGTACTCAATGAGCAACACAGAGCCACGCTCTGGAGATTCACAGGTCACACTACAAGCCAGTTCATTCCACAGAACACACTCTCCAGTGGAGAAGTGGAGGTCAAAACAGAGTCATGACTGCTACAACGGTGATGAGAAAAAGTTCCATGGGGCCACAGAGTCGCCTAGGGTAGACTGAGGACAGCTTCACTTATATGGTGGCACTTGAGCTGAACCTTGAAGTAGAAGAGGGATTCACCAGAAAATATGGTTTTGGCAAAGGGAATAGAGAACAAAGGCAGGTGGCATGAGATAGTCGGCTACCAGGAGACGTGGTGGGCCTGGCCCAGAGCATGAGTGGAGCGAGAAGGGAAGGATTCTGGAGAAAGGAACCTAGAGAATCTAGAATTCTAAAGGACCACCAGGGGCTCCAGGCCTGGCAGGAGCGACTAACAGGATGACCCACCTTCCCCAACTTACACCACCTCAGGCGCTGGGCAGATGCTCTGTGACTTTATCAGGATCCCTGGGGGGTGGTGCCAGCCCCAGGTGCTGAGCTGGAGCGGGGATCACAGAGAAATCAAGGGACTCAAGGAGGGAAGGCAGCTGGAGGGAAGGGGCTTGGCCCTGGGCTCTCATCCACTCCTGAAGCCCATGCAGGGAAACAGTGAATGATGCAGTGTGTATGTCCCGAGGTCCCAGCCTCGTGTGGGGCCATCGCGGCACCAGCAGCCTTCCTGTCTCCTGCCCATTGAGGTTTCCAGAACCCAGGGAAGAGGCCAGAGATTCAGTAATAGCTCTATAGGAGCACAACTAGAGAGTGATGACCAACTCCCAAAATATAGAACGTTTATTTTGAGCTCCACAATACATGTCAGTCAGAGAAAGAAAGGTTCGAGTCTCAAAAATGCTGGATCTTGGCCAGGCGCAGTGGCTCACGCCTGTAATCCCAGCACTTTGGGAGGCTGAGGTGGGCGGATCACTTGAGGTCAGGAGTTTGAGACCAACCTGGCCAACATGGTGAAACCCCGTCTCTACTAAAAATAGAAAAATTAGCCAGGCATGGTGGTGGGCACCTGTAATTTCAACTACTGGGGAGGCTGAGGCAGGAGAATTTCTTGAACCTGGGAGGTGGAGGTTGCAGTGAGCCGAGATGGTGCCACTGCATTCCAGCCTGGGTGATAGAGTAAGACTTCACCTCAAAAAAAAAAAAGCTGGAGCTTCAGTAATGCTGACCACTTTCAAATATATGTAATCAGCACTCATTTCAAATAGTCTTTTAGCAGCATGCTAACTTATGACTACAAGGTCTGTAGTCCCCTCTCCTGCCAAGTGTCCCCTTCCCCTGTACAAGTGGCCCAGAGGCAGTTCTCCAAGGGGATTTGGAGATTGTACTCCTGTATAAAAGAAAGCCTGTGGTGCTGCTGTGTTAAGTTACCCACCTATTGGCCAGTGAGTGCCCCCTTCATGTCTTTCCTGAAGGTGGATTTTCAGTAAATAAGAAGACCACATTTTTTATTCTGAGGCTGTGGTCTTGTTTTCCATAGCAGTGTGTCCCAGAAAGCTCGAGATCTCTTGCATGGCCATGATTTGAAAGTCTGGAAATGGGATCCACCGGTAAGCTGTGTTCTCCATGGAGCTCACCCGAGGCTGCCCTGCACCCCTCGCCTCTCCCTCAAGGGGTCACAGGGCACCTGTGGGCACCTCTTTCTGTTGCCTGTATGTCTGCCCCAATAGGAGAAAGAGGAGGCATAGAGGGAAATGAGTCTCCTTCACTGGTTCGAATTAGGGGGAAGCCTGTTAGTCCAAGCCCCCCTCAAATTCAGGCAACGACCAATCCGGCTTCCCTTCCTGTGTCCTTGTCAGAGAAGAGGCCGCTGGGCCCAGGCCTGTCCCTTTCCTCTAACCTGGCAGGCATGGGAAGCAACTGTGGAGGAATTTTAGAGCTGGGAGAAGCAGAGGGAGGATAGGAATGCCTTTTATTTTCTTTGAACTTTTCCATTTATAATATTTCTATTTTCAAAAGAATAATTTGGTACTTTTTAATTTAGCATATTTTCCTTAGAGCAATAAAGGCGTTTGCAATATGGCAAAGGTGACATTTGATCTGAAGGAGTCTGGGGGAGCTCTGAGTATAGGGAACTGACCTTTAATACCCACCCATGAGCGCTGCCAGCTGGGGGCCTGAGGTCTAGTGCTTGCCACAGGTCGGCTCACCGCAGGAGCCTGCCGGTGACCAGCCTGGCCCTCTTCCCATGGGTTCTCTAGCTGGCTCTGACTAAAGCCCCGTCTCTCTCGGCTCTCTCGCCAACTGTCCCACTTCTCAGCTTCTCCCTTTCTTCATTCAGCCCAGCCCAGAAGCCCTGAGGGCTGGGCCAGAGGGAAGCAGTTGTTGCTGTTTTTCCCCAGCTCCCGCTCAAACCTGACACCCACAGAAAGGTCAAGCCCACGTGGTTCTGCACATCCCTGCCTGGCCCGCCCTGGCTGTTACCATGACGACTGCTGGGCTGGAAATGTCCTTCGCCACCTCTACTCAGCACACTGGTGGCTGTCCCACGCTCCATCCTCAGAAAAGCTGCTCCTGCCAGGGGTTCTGGAGTTACAGGGCCTTTGGGAATAAGACAGACCGACAGACACCAGGAAGATAGACGGATACAGTCAGAGGCACACACTAACAGAGTCAAAGAGAGACAGACATACGTAGGAGCACGGAGAGTGCGAAGGTGCGAGGAAATGAGGTGGCGACACAGCCTCAGCCGTGCAGGACTGCAGGAAAAATAGAGCAAAGCGGAGCCTGAGACAGAGACAAGAGACAAAGGGAGGCACAGGGGACACGGGGGCCCGTGGCACCACAGCAAGAGGCCAGGCAGAGGAAGAGAGGAAAGGCAGAGACCAGGGCAGTCAGCTCTCCGCTGCCCCTGCTCCCATCCCAGGAAATTTCCTTGCCCAATAAGTCTCTCTTGGCCTCATCCTCTCTGAGATGTCAGGCAGGGCCTGTCTGAGTTGATTTGCTGGCCAGGCTGTTCCTCTGGCTGGACAACATTTGCCACCTTAAGAGGGGCCCTCCCCTAATAACAGTGATCAAACTGTTGCCACCCTGACACACACACACACACACACACACACATCCCGCTCCTTGCCCTTGATTCCATGTCACCCCAAACTCATCATAAATACCTACTCAGCCTCACTTCGCCCAGGTGGTGAAATGGGCACTGGAACAGTGTGAAGGGCTGATTTTCAAATTGCGGCAAACTCTAGGGAATAAGTGTGAACCTCAGAGATGATGAAGCCCCTGGAGGTAATGAATGGGCAAGAGGAGGGAAAAGACAGACTGAACAGTGAGTACCAGACAAGAGTGTGGGGGCAGCAGGGTGGGAGAACGGATCAGGGAAGAGAGAGACGGGCTCAGAGCTCTGACTAGGGCAAGCCAGAGGAGCGGTAACAGGAGGGCTGGGCCAACTGGATTGGCCTTCAGGGCCTGGCAGGGAACCCTGCCTCCAACATCAGTGCCATGATTTCCCATCTTTGAAGTGTCTCCAAGGCTTTGAGGGAGGCTTCTCAGGGTCTTTGAATTCTTTGTCGTTCTTCTTAGCATTTTTTTTCTTTTTCTTTTTCTTTTTCTTTTTTTTTTTTTTGAGGTGGCGTCTCGCTCTGTTGCCCATGCTGGAGTGCAATGGCGTGATCGCGCCTCCCAGCTTCAAGCTATTCTCCTCCTTCAGCCTCCCGAGTAGCTGGGATTACAGGTGCCTGCCACCATGCCTGGCTAATTTTTTTGTATTTTTAGTAGAGACAGGGTTTCACCGTGCTGACTAGGCTGGCCTCCAACTCCTGACTGCAGGTGATCCGCCTGCCTTGGCCTCCCAAAGTGCTGGGATTACAGGTGTGAGCCACCGCACCCAGCCCAGCATTTTCTTCATAGAAAATGATTAGGCTGTCAACACAGGAAATTCTGGGGCCGGGCCAGTCTCTCACATGTCCCAACCTTGACCACAGTGTGGAAGGATAGTAGAGTCAGTGCCCCTAATGTCACCATGTTCCAAGGTCACATATGAGTGTTGAACAGGTGCCAGCCTGGAGCATCCATTGCCCTGGTGCCCTCAGTCCAGAGAGCCCAGTGAGAAGCTGGGCCAAGAAGGAAGACTTGAACCCAAGAGAGCAGTGGGTGGACATTCAGACTAGGCTGGGCTGAACTCGCCCCCAGGGAGAACCACTTCCCACACTAGGCCACAGAGACCGAAATGTCAAAACCAAGGGTCCCGCACAGCCCTGGAAGGCGGATCCTGGCCTGGGCGGGAAAGGGACTGTGCCGGATGCTCACGCGCTGCCTCACATCCCTCCAGCCCATTTCTGTGACCAGCTGCAGCTGCAGCGGATGCTTCTGGTACATGCTCAGTTTCCCACCTCTCTCCTCTGCATGAGGCTTTTCTCAGCCCCTGCAGGGCTGCCTGAAAGTGGCAGGGGCTTAATACCTCCAAAGAGCAAACCTCAACCAGTGAAGGATGGGCATTGGTGGAACTGCAACCCAGATGTGCCCCGTCAGTCAGTGGTAAAATTCTGAGCTGTAATCTTTTTTTTTTTTTTTTTTTTGAGATGGAGTCTCGCTCTGTCACCCAGGCTGGAGTGCAGTGGCTTCATCTCGGCTCACTGCAACCTCCACCTCCCGGGTTCAAGCAATTCTCCTGTCTCATCCTCCCAAGTAGCTGGGACTACGGGCACAACCACCACACCCAGCTAATTTTTGTATTTTTAGTAGAGACATGGTTTTGCCATGTTGGCCAGGCTGGTCTTGAACTCCCGACCTCAGGTGATCCACCCGCCTCAGCCTCCCACAGTGTTGGGATTACAGGCCACCGCGCTCAGCCTCAGCCATGATCTTTATGTCTCCTCAGAGTGATCCCAGGGAGACAGCCCTAACTACCCACAGTGGACCTACTCAACACAGGGAGCTGTCTCATTCTCCTCACTCCCTCACTCCTGCTCACCCCCTAAAATCAGCCACCTACATACAGGTCCTTGTCTCATGGTACACGTTCAGAGTAACATAAAACAGCACAAGAGCGACCTTTTTGTGATCTTCCAGCCCAAGAGTCTGTCCCTCAGGGTTGAGCTAAGATAAGAACTGTTGGAGGGCTCCGCCTCTGACCACTGATTGGTAGGTGATCAGGTGTTTGTCATTATTATCTAGGGAGGAGAAAGAAGAACTCACCAGCTCTCCCTCCCAAATGCTGGGGAGACCAGGGCTGACTTACCAGCAGCAAGCCCCCATAGGTCTCCAGTGGCCAACCACAGATTTTCATAACTGGAAAGGACCTTAGGGGTGATCTGATCCAACTTTCTACACAATGCAGGAATCCCCTTTACAACCTCTCTGACATCTG